>NW_027492986.1:0-415706 GCF_021521415.1 Bidens hawaiensis | reverse complement strand
TATGATCATACGAGAAAGTTAAATTAGGGTTTTATTGTTTATACATTATAATTTTTTAATATTTTATGAAAGTGTTTGTTAATAAAAAAGAGAAAAATAATAATAAATATATAAATAAGTCTTATTTAATTAAAAAAAAAGAGAAAACTAAAACGATTTTCAGTGTAAATTATATGTACACAAATAGGGAATGGATTAATAATTAATGCTTTGATACTACTTATGTTTTAATTATATTTTTGATTTCTTCTACTTACAATAAATATATAGAATATATATTTGAAACTGAAAACCTACACCATATATAGTAAACCACCAGTAATCCATACAAACATTCTGGGTTGGCTTGGTGGAATTAAGTGCATTCTTAACCCATCTCCTATAATTTTATGGAGGGAATTTGTAAATTATAAGGTGGGGTTGTGAGTGGTTTGAGTATAAATTATAAGGTGAGAAAGAAAAGGTAGAGGTTTTTTATAAATTTGATGGAAATGTAATGATTTTTTATAAATTATAAGATGTAGAGAGAAAAACTGTAATAGATAAAAATATAAAAAAAAATATTATTTAATTAAACTCTATTGAGAACATGTGGTGTTAAAACGATTTTTTCATGACTAAAATGATGTCACGAAAATATGATTGTGCTGGTTCTACAGTTTCTTATTTGCAGAGGATTACTTGTAGATGTTAGGCTAGGCGGCTTATTTATACTTCTCTTCCATTTCCAATGCATATAATTATGAGATACATTCCCAGTATTCGTCTTTATCCCATTAAATAATAGGGAAAGTTCTCTATTTATGAAAATATATTTCAAATTTCACATATCATTTACAAAAAAAATCATAAACATGTATTATAAACTAGTCGTGTCGAAAGGATTACGTTAACACACGCGTAGTTTGTAGAGCCAAGTAAAGCATGTCACGTGGTCATAAACTAACGGTGAAGAGCACGTTCATTGAACATTTAGTCGTCGCGAGTAAAGAGTTGCATGCATCGTAATTAACGCCCACGATTACTATAAAAATTCTTTAGTCACAACAAGTAGATTACAACTTTTCAAGACACAAGTAGTTTACTAAACTAACCATGGCGAGTTGTTTTGTTTATCAAATACATCGAACCGTTAGTTTTTTCAAGAAACTAACTGGAGATGCTGTACAATATGTAATTTTGATTTTTTTTTATTTTGGATATCTGTTTCACTATCCGAACGGGTATCCAGAATTTCGGATATATGAAGTTCGAATATCCGTTAAAAGATTCGAATATTAAAATTCACTAACCGAATTGTTCAGGTATCCGAAACTCCGAATATCCGAGATAGTAAAATCTATTTTTCAACAAAAGCTGAACCAAAGATCGGGTACATAAAGACCTAGTTACGTAATTAATTAATACTTACCAAATCTACTTGAGTATATATGCAATATGACAAGATCGAGTGCAGAAAGGGTTTAGTTTGCATGTAACTCTAGGCTAGCGTATTAGGTTTTGACTTTTGTGATTTAATTGAGTATTCTTTAAGTGACCAGGGGCGGACTTACTACCTCTCAACTTTTCCGACGAAATAAAAAATTTTCATTTTTACGTTTTATATATTTCATTATCTCTGAAATTATAGTATGCTTCCCCCCTAAAAAACCTAAAACCTTTCAACTATACCTTTCAAAGTTTAAAAAACCCGGCAATTAACTTGGAATCCATTGAATATGGATATATTGGAAAAGAGAGAAAGGGGGGGGGGGGGGGGGGGAATGTGGGTTTAACAAAATAAAAAAAGAAAACTTTAAGCTTGTTTATTATTAATCCCTTCTAGCTTAACACAATTACAAATAATACCCTTAGTTAGGTTTGAATTTTAAATCACCTTATAATTAAACATTTCAAATTACTTGTTAATCAAATATTCTAGTTAAATTGGACAGATAAATATAATGTGTTTATATGGTATGATTTGTTGTTAGATTAGTTAACTTATTTATAATTTTATTTATTATTTATTTTTGGTTTACAATTATCTTTTATTTTCTTATTTAATTAAATATTATGTTTATTAACTTTCTTTTTTTTGAGTAAGCTAAAAAATTACTCATTAACAATACGTTTTTGATATGATCAAAACATATCAATAAATTATTTTATTAGTAAGTTAATAAGTTTGAATAATTTTACAGTATCATTAAGCAATCAAGTTTGGGTTATTTTTGGGGAGACCCGTTATGAAGCAACTTGTTTTGATCCGTCATTCAAACAGGTTAATCGAGCGCCGACATGCTTGTAACACGAAGCCTGGCCTGAGACACGTCAAACGCATAACCAGACATCTGTACGAGCAAAACGCTATACTGGGGTCTGCTACACGCGAAACGCGTAATCAGGGCCCGGTAAATGCAAAACCAGGAAAAACAAATTTCTATGTACGATTAAAAAAATTTTACGCTACCCCTGCAATTATTCTCTGGATCCACCACTGTTTACGTTGGATACCATTAGTAACGGATTAGACATGGATTAGTAAGTTTTACAAAGCCATAAACCGTCAATAAGTTTATCATTGTTTTACAAAATAATAAACCGTCAAGGTAGTTTGTAAGGAATGAAAAAGAGTCCTAAAAACAAATTAAACATACGGACAAAGTTTCCTTACATACTAACTGCCGGTCTATAATTTTAACTTAGCCAGTAAATTGATTTAACCTTTACTTAATTATTACTAAGATAATATTAGAACCATTTCTTAAAGGGGTGTTATTATGCCATGATTCAATACTTTAAGGGCTTAGCCCATCATATAGTTTATAAAACTGTAATGCAAATATAATAGAATCAGAACTTCTTACTTGAATAAGAATGACAGACTAGTAACACCCCAATAGTAAGACTTCAAAGCTTAAAGTTTTTATTAATTTGCTGGATATTATACAAGAGTACTGAAAGGAAAGAAGAGAGGTGCTAAAACTTAGCGTGCCTCTATATAAAATCTAACTCTCCTTTTATAGAGAAAACACACGGGAAAAGTACAAAACAAATAAATTAAAATTACAAAAGTTATAGAAAAGTAAAGATGCTCTATAAGAGCAGGGCCATTTAAATTGGCATCCAAAGTCTCCATTATTGTGCTATGTCGGAGAATCTTATCATGATTTATAGGCTATCTTCTTTTGTCAGAGCTTTATCAGAGCAATCAGAGATTCCTATTATGAACAGGGAATAAGCTTTATTAATTTTGGACCTTTTCTTTTTCTTTGTCGGATTTGCTTTGGGAAGATTCCCCCGGTTGGTCTATGAATTCTTCTTGGAGTTTTCTTAGATATTTCTCCAAGTCTGCATCTAGGCATGTGATGTCTTCTATTTCTTGTGCCTCTCCTGCTAAACAAGAGAACTCATTCTAATCTCCCTGACTATTAGAAGAAATGGACATGGCCTTTAAGGAATCTGTTGTAGAAAAATGTTTCTTTAATTCCCTATTCATCTCTTCTATATAAGACATGATAATTTCAGAATTTGAAACTTCTTGTTTTCCTTCTATTAACCTTTTCGAAATATGTTCGAACGGACTGTTGATTTCCTTTTTTTGTCTTTTTACCATCTGGGTTTTATAATATTATGTTCTTGAGGTGATTATATCCACCGTATCCTGGCCTTCAATCTTGTTGGTAGACATATTTATCCTGGTCATTTTTGTCCAGAACTTTGTATAACAAGTTCTTTTAAGGCATGGGACAGAACTTGGTATAACAAGTTCTTTTTGTCCAGAACTTAGCCTTCAATCTTGTTGGTAGACATGTTTATAATATGCTACTTTAATATTTTAATCACATTCAATCTCAACCACATAGTCTAATATATTTAATTCATGTATGATTAAGATTGAAGTAGCATTAAGATTAAAGTAACATATTATAAATATGTCTACCAACAAGATTGAAGGCCAAGTTCTGGACAAAAAGAACTTGTTATACCAAGTTCTGGACAAAAATGACCTGGATAAATACGTCTACCAACAAGATTGAAGGCCAGGATACGGTAGATATAATCACCTCAAGAACATAATATTATAAAACCCAGATGGTAAAAAGACAACAAAAGGAAATCAATAGTCCGTTCGAACATATTTCGAAAAGGTTAATAGAAGGAAAACAAGAAGTTTCAAAGTCTGGAATTATCAAGTCTTATATAGAAGAGATGAAGAGGGAATTAAAGAAACATTTTTCTATAACAGATTCCTCAAAGGCCATGTCCATTTCGTCTAATAGTCAGGGAGATTACAATGAGTTCTCTTATTAAGCAGGAGAGACACAAGAAATAGAAGACATCACATGCCTAGATGCAGACTTGGAGAAATATCTAAGAAAACTCCAAGAAGAATTCATAGACCAACCGGGGGAATCTTCCCAAAGCAAATCCGACAAAGAAAAAGAAAAGGTCCAAAATTAATAAAGCTTATTCCCTGTTCATAATAGGAATCTCTGATTGCTCTGATAAAGCTCTGACAAAAGAAGATAGCCTATAAATCATGATAAGATTCTCCGACATAGCACAATAATGGAGACTTTGGATGCCAATTTAAATGGCCCTGCTCTTATAGAGCATCTTTACTTTTCTATAACTTTTGTAATTTTAATTTATTTGTTTTGTACTTTTCCCGTGTGTTTTCTCTATAAAAGGAGAGTTAGATTTTATATAGAGGCACGCTAAGTTTTAGCACCTCTCTTCTTTCCTTTCAGTACTCTTGTATAATATCCAGCAAATTAATAAAAACTTCAAGCTTTGAAGTCTTACCATTGGAGTGTTACTACATTCTTATTCAAGTAAGAAGTTCTGATTCTATTATATTTGCATTATAAATTTATAAACTATATGATGGGCTAAGCTCTTAAAGTATTGAATCATGGCATAATAACACCCCTTTAAGAAATGGTTCTAATATTATCTAAGTAATAATTAAGTAAAGGTTAAAGCAATTTACTGGTTAAGTTAAAATTATAGACTGGCAGTTACTATGTAAGGAAACTTTGTTCGTATGTTTAATTTATTTTCAGGATGCCTTTTCATTCTTTACAAATTACCTTGACAGTTTATTATTTTGTAAAATAATGATAAACTTATTGACGGTTTATGGCTTTGTAAAACTTACTAATCCATGTCTACTCTGTTACTAATGGTATCAATATATATATATATATATATATATATACACGTTCAGCTAAAACGTTCAAGCCAGATCTTAAACGTTCAGGCAAAAACTTTATACGTTCAAGCCAAATCTTAAACGTTCAATGTCAAAACCCATCATTCAAAACTCAAAATTGATCGATTGAAGCTTCGAAATGATGATTAATTGAATCGATTTCAAAGATTAACTGATCAATTGACTCCAATTTTAATTTCAATTCAACTAAACAAACCTGTGACGAGTTTTGCGTTTTTTCGATGAGTTCGTTGTCGATGGCGATGATGGTGATGAAGAGTGTTGATGGCGCTGGCGAGCGGTGGAGATGGAGATGGATTGAGCGGAGACCGTTTTTTCGGTGACGGCTCACACATAGGAGATCGTTGGGCAGTGGAGGTGATTTAGGCTTTCTTAAAATCAAGGGTAGATGAGATCGCGTACCTATTGTACGACAAGGAATTAATGTATTGGATCCTTTTCCTATACACACACACACACACACACACACACACACACACACATATAGGCTAAGTATAAAATGAAAACCCACTTGAGTTGTGAAAACTCTAGAAACCCATTCTCAACCACATGTTTTTAATTAATGTTTAAATCTTATGGTCCACAATTAAAGTGAATAAAAAATGTAAATATAAATATAACTTTTTCTCTCTCCTGAAAACATATATAAAAAAATTAGTAAAAAAATGTTAAAAAATAGCAAATCATTTTTTTTTTATGTTTCGATGTTTTGTATTAAATGTTACAACATATATTACATGTAACAAAAAAAAAGAACGTTGTTACATAGGGTTTTCGCGGGTTTTCACAACTCAAATTAGTTTTCATTTTAATCTTACCCTATATATATATATATATATATATATATATATATATATATATATATATATATATATATATATATAAGAACCTCATTCTTAACCACATATTTAATTAAATATGTTAAATTATGTGGTATAGTTTAAATCTGATAAAAAAATTAAGTAGAAGAGAGAATAAAGATGTACGGTGATTACATTAATGTAACACCGTGATAAATACCCCATCTAGTTTTGGGTTAAAAATGCCAAATCTGGAAGTAAAGGGACTAAAAATGGAATTTCTGAAACTTTTTCAAGTTCGCGTATTGCGGAGATGCAAAGAAGAACATCTTCGCGTATTGCGAAGTTGCTGGCACATAATTCAACGTTATCCAGTGACGAGGCGACACGTGTCAGCACGGGGTTAATTTTGCGATGTCGTACATGCATCTTCGCGTATCGCGAAACGCCAGAGGCTGCATCTTCGCGTGCACAAAAACGCCTATAAATAGGGCAGCCACGAACTCAGCCCGTTCATCCCATTTTCACACACTTAACCTAGGGATTCGTGCCAAGGACGTTCCAAGGTTCCGAGGGCTGTTCTCGCGAAGAAACGGGGTGTTGTTACGCTGCTGAACGAGCTACTGATCTTATAAACGATCCACAAGCTGAAGTGCTGTTGATTTCTTAAGTTCTTAGTTCCGTCTAGCCGATTAAGGTAGGATTAAGGTTAAGTTACCTTTTACTAGTTACTTTAAATACATAGATATAACTTAGTAAAGGGTATAGTCGTTAAACTGCTAATATTTTTTCAATTAATGTTTTATAAAGTAAAGACGTTGCTTCCATGTGAAGTAATGTTATCAAAACTATTATTTTGACGGGCACGTAGTAACTGGAAGGGGGTATCATTAGTAGACTCTTCTTGTCTAAGGAAAGCAATTCACATACATCCCAATCAACCGTGGGACCCGTTTGCTTACCTGGAGAAGTTTGCCAACGTGATATCCTCTATTAGGCCAAAGCGTGCTATTCCAAACGTCATATGTAAATTCAAATTATTTTCATAAAACGACTATAACTATACTAAGGTTAGGTTAGACCTAAGAGTCTGCTGATCAGACTTTGAGTCTGCTAAACTGAATCAGACTTCCAGTCTGCTGAACAGACCTCGAGTCTGCTGAACTGAATCAGACTTCAAGTCTGCTGATTAGACATCGAGTCTGCTGAACTGAAACAGACTTAAAAGTCTGCTGAATAACACCAACTAGGTACTTATGCATATCTATTATGAATATATGTTGATAGCATACTGAAGCTAAGGATTTTGATGTTCCGACTGATATTATAAGGTGAACACGTTAACCTTTTACTGTCTGAAATGATTTTACTCTTGTAATAGACTGGTTGTTTATTACAAAGAGTCTGATAAATGTTTGCATGAGATAAAATCTCTAAAAATCGTTACAATACAAAATAGATAATAAAAAGCAACTCAGACCGAATACACATGTGTCTGGATCCAAACATAACTGATAATTGGCATACAAAACCAAGTCAGTCATAACCAGTTCTCCATAAGGGTTACATAGCCTAGGGGAAGGTTGTCTCCGAATAGGAGCTATGTACTCGGGGAACCTTTGAATTGTGTGTGTAGAGCAGTGGTACAAATCCCGGGAATGGACAAGCATTCCTGCTGAGTTTGTGAAACAGAAAACTATGTTTGTATTTAACAACTGTTATAAATATTATATCGAGTCAACGTTTCACCAGCATATAGCTGACGTGTTTTTCCCACCCTTGCAGGTAATTAGATGACAATAGATGGTATACAAGGATTGGAGTCATAGAAGATCGCTCGAGATGGCTCGTTTTTTAATATTATAAATCCTTGTATTATTAATATCATTGTTTTGTAAAACTGAATCTCGCGTGTTTAATTCTCGAGTAATTTTGATAATGTAAATTAATATTTTAGTATTTAAAGACTTCCACTAAAATAAACCCGCTACTCTGATATATTTACAAAACATGTACCAACTGTTGGTCACACCTCTAGGCACTGGATCGGGGTGTGACAGGTTGGTATCAGAGCCATCGGATTCAGTGAATTAGGTATTAATATAAATTAGTACCTAAGGTTTAACCAGTTATCCGATAAGTAGGGATAAGTTATGATTGGTAATCTACCTATCCCTATGTTTATATATATGCAGACGTCGTATAAAAATTATTAAGGACAAAGAAGTCGGGTTGCAAGGAGGTCATATCCTGCCCCTGATGCCGAGCCGTCTGATAGATTCAGCACAAATTTTGGTCCTAGATGGCCAACTGTAGCAGTGAACCCGACTGAACCGGTGTACACAAACCCGGCTGATCTGAATAACCGTAATAACCCGGTGAATCTAAATCTGATGAATCAGATGAACCAATATCCTGTTGATCAAATCGATCCCTGCTTGGCTTACATAAGCCAACCAGTATATGCTCCGGGAAGCCCCGAGATGCCAATTGAAATATCAAGTGACACTTCAGAAAGTGTTCCGCTGACTGGTACCCCGAATTACTATCCATATGATATGGAAGTTCAAAGTATAGTTAAACAGGAAACAAGTACTTAATCTTCTAGCTAGATAAATTGTCATTCTAACCAGAGTATGTGGTATTTTGGATCACCGCCACCAGGTGCCCAAATTCTAGCAAGACCAACCCAAGCACCAATCCACTATCCTGAGGTTCTTGGTTTTCCACCATACCAAGGTCCTATACCAACTGAGGCTGAGCAAGCAAACGAGATACGAGAGGAGGCCCGTCTCATCGAGGAGTTTTATACAAACAACCTTTCCCGATGAGGAAATGCAGGCATATGTAACAAATCCTCACCTGTATCCAAGGGAAACTGCTTATCTTTTCCCTTCTGCATCTGCACCCGTAGGATATCCCAACCCTCCTAACTCAGTAATGGACGAATTAAGAAACGAGACGGTTAAAAAGAAAAAGATAAGCAACAAGATCATCAAGAAGTGTGACAAAATGAAGAGCCTAGTTAAGAAATAGCCCAAGGATTAGGATTATATAAATGTTGTTATTTAAACATGTTGTATTTTTCTATACTTCTGTACTGTTATGAATAAAAGCTTGTGTTTTGTGTTTTAAATCCATGTATTTATGTGATTCACAGAATGTCTGAACAACAAGAAACCCGAGTAAGTCGAGGGAGTCAAGCTAATAAAGCGAAGACCCCTGAAAATAATAATTCAATTCCGGAAGAATATATTGGAGACATACGTGATATGATAAAAGAAATAGTTTCCCCGTTAATCAAAGAAGCTGTAACTCCATTGATAAAGATGGTTCAAGACCACACGGCTAATTCAAAAAGTCAGGCCAAATCAAAATTAGTAAAACAAACTCACCCTAGCCATAGTATTTCGGTACATTCAAAAAGAAAGGAAACTGAAAAGACAAAAGATGAGAAGGAAAAGAAACAAGAAGGCTATGAAAGTTCCACTGCTGAACACGTCCCGAGCAAAACAAAAAGATCAAAAGTTAGCATGGGATGTACCTTCAAAGATTTTCAAGTGTATAAACCAAAAGAATTCAATGGGGATAAAGGAGCAATAACAACGCTCCGTTGAATTGAGTAGATGGAATCCATAGTGATTATAAGTAAATGCACCGAGGAGGAAAGTATCCAGTACTCTTCTCAGATGTTCAAAGGAGAGGCATTGGAGTGGTGGAATACGTTGATTGAGATCAAGGGAAGGAGTAACGTGTATAAACTGGAATGGAAGATTTTTAAAGAGTTAATCAAGCAAAGGTTCTGTCCCATTCATGAGGTAGATGAAATCCAAACTAAGCTTTGGAATCATAAAGTCATTGGTACAAATATCAAGGAATACAACACTAAATTCCTTGAGTATTGTCGTCTTGTACCGCATTTGGTCACGCCAGAATATAACAAGGTGACGCGGTATATTTATGGGTTACCAGAAGAAATCCGTGATCATGTAAGATCACACATGCCTGCTACCATTGAGTCTGCTGTTGAACTCGCAGGATATTTAATGGAAAGTATGATCAGGAATAAGGACGAAGAGAAGAAGGGTGTATTGGAAAAGAAGAGGGAGAATGATGAGAAAAGAAGGTTTGAGAAAGGGAAAGAAAGGTCGAATGTGTTTAATCGGCCAATGTGTAAAAATTGTGGTAAGCGGCACGAGGGAAGATGTTTGAAGCTTACTCCTAAGACTGATGTACGCAAGTTTGATCCGTTTTCAACTTGCAATTTTTGTAAGAGGCTAGGGCACAAGGAGGAGGATTGTAGGAAAAAGTTGATTGTTTGCTTTGAGTGTGGTGAAAAGGGTCACTTTAGTGCGGAATGCACTAAGAAGAAACAGGTAGCTGCAGGCGCCAGTGGTAATGGTGCCAGGAACGAGGGAAGAAAGGGAAATGCTCGCGCTTTCATGCTTAACAATCAAAAGGTGGGAGAATTACCAGATGTAATTACTGGTACGTTTCTTATCAACAACGTTTATGCTAGAGTATTGTTTGATTCAGGAGCCAACCAAAGTTTTATTGATTATAATTCTGTGCTCTATTAAATGAACCTCTAGTTAAATTAAATAATCAATACGAAGTAGAAACGGCTAATGGATCTTTGATCAAAATATCTGAAGTATTAAGTAGTTATATTTCCTTAGCCGAACATGATATGCCAGTTCAATTATTACCCATGGAGTTAGCTGGCTTTGATGTTATCCTAGGAATGGATTGGTTAGCCGTCAACCAAGCCCGAATATTATGTGATGAAAAAGCTATTGAAATCTTAACTCCAAATAGGAAAATATTTCGAATGGCTGGCGATAAGGATTCTGGTAAAATTGGAATTGTTTCAAAAATAAAAGCAAGTCATTGTTTGGGTAAAGGTTGCTTAGCATTTATGGCTTATGTAACCAAGGAACCTAAGTCTAAGAAAATAGAAGAGGTCCCGATTGCTCAGAATTCAAGGATGTATTCCCTGATGAGTTGCCTGGAATTCCACCGGATCGAGAAGTTGAATTCAAGATAGATTTAGTTCCGGGAACGGCTCCAATTGCTAAATCTCCTTATAGATAAGCACGAACTGAAATGAAAGAATTAAATAAGCAATTGGATGAACTATTGGAGAAGGGATTTATTCGACCAAGTTCTTCACCTTGGGGAGCTCTGATTCTGTTCGTTAAGAAGAATGACGGATCAATGAGAATGTTTATCGACTACCGAGAATTGAATAAAGTAACGATCAAAAATTGATACCCACTCCCAAGAATAGATGATCTCTTCGATCAGTTACAAGGGGCTAGTTGTTTTTCTAAAATTGATCTAAGATCCGGGTATCATCAATTGAAGGTTCAAGAAGAAGATATATCCAATACTGCATTTAGAACCCGGTACGGACATTATGACTTCACCGTTATGCCTTTTGGACTCACTAATGCTCCGGCAGTGTTTATGGATATGATGAACCGAATCTGTAAGCCATATTTGGACAAATTTGTTATCGATTTCATAGATGCCATTTTAATATATTCCAAGACAAAAGAAGAACATCGAGCTCATTTGAAGACCACACTGGAAACATTGAGGAAAGAAAAGCTTTACGCGAAATTTTTTAAGTGTGAGTTCTGGCTGTCCGAAGTACAATTTCTCGGACATATTGTTAATGAGAAAGGAATCCAGGTAGATCCAGCCAAAATAGAAGCCATTTTGAAATGGGAGAAACCCAAGACCCCGACGCAAGTTCGAAGTTTTCTGGGGTTGGCTGGCTACTATCGGAGATTTATTCAGAATTTTTAAAAAATAGTGGTTCCTTTGACATCATTGACCCGAAAATCTGTTAAATTTGAATGGGGACCAAAACAAGAAGAGGCATTTGAAATTCTCAAACAGAAATTAACAAATGCACCTATCTTAGCCTTGCCTAACGGACAAGAAAACTTCATTGTATATTGTGATGCTTCGCATACAGGAATGAGATGTGTTTTAATGCAAGGGAAGAAGGTAATTGCTTATGCGTCAAGACAGTTAAAAGTTCATGAAAAGAATTACACCACACATGATCTTGAACTTGGAGCTATAATTTTCGCATTGAAATTATGGCTACATTATTTATATGGTGTAAAATTTACCGTTTATACTGATCACAAAAGTTTGAAGCATATATTTGATCAGAAAGAATTGAACATGACACAAAGGCGATGGATGGAGACGTTGAATGATTATGATTGTGAAATTATGTATCATGAAGGCAAAGCTAACATGGTGGCAAACGCTTTAAGTAGAAAAGAGCATGAAAAGCCAAAAAGAGTACGAGCTTTGAGGTTAGAACTCAAAATTGATCTATTAACTGAGATTAAGGAAGCTCAGAAATTGGCACTAGAACAAGAGAGTATAAAGGCCGAAAAAGAGAATGCTACAATAGACCAGTTGGTAAAAGGCAACGATGAGATACTCAGATTAGGGAAAAGAATCTGGGTGCCGATGGTTGGAAGTTTACAAGAGAAAATCCTAGAAGAAGCTCACAAATCCAAGTATATGATGCATCCGGGTAGTGATAAGATGTATCATAATCTTAAGGATGATTATTGGTGGATTGGAATGAAGAAAGAGATCGCTCTGTATGTGGCAAAATGTTTAACATGTTCAAAGGTTAAGGCCGAGCATCAAAAGCCACTGGGATTGTTAACACAACCCGAAATCCCGATATGGAAATGGGATATGATTACCATGGATTTCATTATGAAATTACCTAAGATGTCACGACAAAATGATGCTATTTGGGTCATTGTTGATAGACTGACCAAATCAGCCCATTTCATTCCGATTCAAGAAACATATAGCATGGATAAATTGGCACAACTATATGTGCAGAACATTGTAGCATTACACGGCGTGCCATTATCAATTATATCCGATAGAGACAGTCGTTTTACCTCCAACTTCTGGAGAAGTTTTCAAAAAGCGATGGGTACGCGTTTAAATTTAAGTACTGCTTATCATCCACAGACCGATTGACAAAGTGAAAGAATGATTCAAACTTTGGAAGATATGCTTCGCGCTTGTGTTATAGATTTGGGTGGTAGTTGGGATACTCACCTATCTCTGATGGAATTTTCATATAACAATAGTTATCACACAAGCATACAAATGTTTCCATACTAAGCACTATACGGACGGAAATGTAGAACACCTGTATGTTGGTCTGAAATTGGTGATAATCAGCTATCAGGTCCCGAGATTGTTCAAAGAACAACTGACCAAGTGATACAAATCCGAGAAAGATTGAAAGCAGCACGTGACAGACAGAAGAGTTATGCTGACGTGAGATGAAAAACGTTAGAATTCAAAGAAGGAGACAAAGTGTTGCTCAAAGTATCACTTTGGAAAGGCGTAGTTCATTTTGGAAAGAAAGGGAAGTTAAGACCACGTTTTGTTGGACCATTCAAGATTGTTGAAAGAATAGGTCCTGTGGCTTATCGCCTTGATTACCCGAAGAGATGCAAGGAATCCATGACGTATTTCACGTATCGAATCTACGAAAATGTTTAGCTGATGAGACTTTTGCTATGCCTCTAAAAGACGTACAAGTGAATGAGGGACTCAAATTTGTGGAAGAGTCGATACGGATTGAAGATAGTCAAACTAAGTTTCTGAAACGTAAAAGATTGAAATTGGTAAAGGTTAGATAGAATTCGCGGAGAAGTCCGGAATTCACTTGGGAACTTGAATCTGAGATGAAACGAAAATATCTACATCTGTTTACATGAATCTCGAGGACGAGATTTTTCAAAAGGTGGGGAGGATGTAACACCGTGAAAGTACCTTATCTAGTTTTGGGTTAAAAATGCCAAATCTGGAAGTAGAGGGACTAAAAAAGGAATTTCTGAAACTTTTGCAAGTTCGCGTATCGCGGAGATGCAAAGAAGAACATCTTCGCATATCGCGAAGTTGCTGGCACACAATTCAACGTTATCCAGTGACGAGGCGACAAGTGTCAGCACAGGGTTAATTTTGCGGCGCCGTACATGCATCTTCACGTATCGCGAACCGCCATATGCTGCATCTTCGCTTATCGAGAAGATGCACAAAAATGCCTATAAATAGGGCAGCCACGAACTCAGCCCATTCATCCCATTTTCACACTCATTATCACACACTTAACCTAGGGATTCGTGCCAAGGAAGTTCCGAGGTTCCGAGGGCTGTTCTCGCGAAGAACGGGGTGATGTTACGCTGTTGAACGAGCTACTGATCTTGTAAACGAAGCACAAGCTGAAGTGCTGCTGATTTCTTAAGTTCTTAGTTCCGTCTAGCCGATTAAGGTAGGATTAAGGTTAAGTTACTTTACTAGTTACTTTAAATACATAGATATAACTTAGTAAAGGGTATAGTCGTTAAACTGCTAATGTTTTTCCAAGTAATGTTTTATAAAGTAAAGACGTTGCTTCCATGCGAAGTAAAGTTATCAAAACTATTATTTTGATGGGCACATAGTAACTGGAGGGGGGGGGGGGTATCATTAGTAGACTCTTCTTGTCTAAGGAAAACAATTCGTATACATCCCAATGAACAGCGGGACCCGTTTGCTTACCTGGAGAAGTTTGCCAACGTGATATCCTTTATTAGGCCAAAGCGTGCTATTCCAAACGTCATATGTAAATCTAAATTATTTTCATAAAACGACTATAACTATACTAAGGTTAGGTCAGACCTAAGTGTCTGCTGATCAAACTTCGAGTCTGCTGAACTGAATCAGACTTCACGTCTGCTGAGCAGACCTCGAGTCTGCTGAACTGAATCAGACTTCAAGTCTGCTGATCAGACCTCGAGTCTGCTGAACTGAAACAGACTTAAAAGTCTGCTGAATAACACCAACTAGGTACTTATGTATACCTATTATGAATATAGGTTGATAGCATACTAAAGCTAAGGATTTTGATATTCCGACTGATATTATAAGGTGAACACGTTAACCTTTTACTGTCTGAACTGATTTTACTATTGTAATAGACTGGTTGTTTATTACAAAGAGTCTGATAAATGTTTGCATGAGATAAAATCTCTAAAAATCGTTATAATACAAAATAGATAATAAAAAACAACTCAGACCCAATACACATGTGTCTGGATTCAAACATAACTGATAATTGGCATACAAAACCAAGTCAGTCATAACTAGTTCTCCATAAGGGTTACATAGCCTAGGGGAAGGTTGTCTCCGAACAGGGGCTATGTACTCGGGGAACCTTTGAATTGTGTGTGTAGGGCAGTGGTACAAATCCCGGGAATGGACAGACATTCGTGCTGAGTTTGTGAAACAGAAAACTATGTTTGTATTTAACGACTGTTATAAATGTTTTATCGAGTCAACGTTTCTCCAGCATATAGCTGACGTGTTTTTCCCACCATTGCAGGTAATTAGATGACAATAGATGGTATACAAGGATTGGAGTCATAGAAAATCGCTCGAGATGGCTCGTTTTTTAATATTATAAATCCTTGTATTATTAAAATAACTGTTTTGTAAAACTGAATCTCGCGTGTTTAATTCCCGAGTAATTTTGATAATGTAAATTAATATTTTAATATTTAAAAACTTTCGCTAAAATAAACCCGCTACTCTGATACATTTACAAAACAGGTACCAACTGTTGGTCACACCTCTAGGCCCTGAATCGGGGTGTGACAATTAACTAAAAGTCCGTTACACCTATGTAAAAAGTCGATTCGGTGCGTAAAAAATGTTGTAAATTTTCTACGTAAATTTAACGTCCTACGTATATTACGTATATGTAAAAAAATTCAAAAAAGAAATTGTTACGTTGAGTTCTTTCGAGTTTTTAAAAGTCAAAGTGCTTCTTAAAAAAATACACACACACATATAAATTGTATTGCTCTTTTACATATAGTGTTACCTTCTTTCTCCGGACCAGATATGTAAAAAAACCGGTTTAGAACTTGATCCGGTACTCATTTAAAATCGGTTTGGGACAAACAAGTTTCCAAACCGACCGACCGACCCCGTGATTCAATTGTAGATTCGGACATTGAATAACCCAACAGGTTTTCAAAACCGACTCGATTTGAAGAAAAAAATGGTTTTTGTGGCCTTAAAACTGCTTATTCACCGTTAACTGGTTTAATAATAGAACCAAACCGGTATGATTGGATCGAACAATTTTACCTCTAAACTGGTTTATAAACCGAACCGGTTTGTGTCAAACCAGTTTTGACCATGCGTTGACCACAGCGGACGGGTTCTTAATCTGAACCTGTTTAGCACAGAAACTGGTTTGGGACCCTGTCTACACTTCCAGCTAGAGGTGCACAAAAAAACAGAACCTGGAACCGGACCCGAAAAAAATACCCGGAACCTGTTTTTTTTATACCCGAACCCGTACCCGACCCTACCCGTAGGGTACGGATAGGTTATGTATTTCAGTACCAAAACCCGTACCCGAAACCGGACCCGATTTATACCCGGTAATACCCGAAAACCCGAACCGGTTCCATACCCGGAACCGGGTTTTTTCCAATACCCGAAACCGGGCTTTTCAAATACCTGATTTATACCCGAAATTACCCGAAAAATACCTGAAAAATACCCGAAAATACCCCTAAAAATTGTAACCCCTTAAAAAAATCCAATCTATACCCGAATAAACCAAAAAAAACCCAAAAATAGGGTTTTTTCATTACCTGAAAATAGGGTATTCAAATACCCGGTTTTAGAATACCCGGTTCGATACCCGACCTGAACCCGATGCGTAGGGTATGGTTTTTAGAAAGAATACCCGGACCTGAACCCGACCCGGGTATTGCCAATACCTAATTTTCCAATACCCGATCATACCCGAACCCGGTTCTATACCCGAACCCGATTTATGCACCTCTACTTCCAGCCAAGACTCCCAGGTCTTAAAAGAGTCCAAGAAAACTATTTGTCTAGGCCCACCTGCCTACAGTTTTATTCAATATCACAGCCTGCAATTTATTCAATTATATCAGCCCAATTGAGTCAATTGCACACATGTAAAGCCCAGCTATAAATAATTTATCAAAGCCCACTATTATTATTATTATTATTATTATTATTATTATTATTATTATTATTATTATTATTATTATTATTATTATTATTATGTGTATTTTCAATGAGTTTAGCTCACGTCAAAACAAAAGATATCATATTTATCAATTTTGTTTCCTAATTCTGTTAAGGTATAAACCTTGAAAGTGGCATCTTTTTTTAATTGCTTCCACTTAAATCCGCATAATAATAACTACACATCAAAGTGATCATTTTATGATAATATTATGGTGTTGCAAGTAGTATGCGAATTTGGTTGTATATAGACACAATCGAATTGAATTCAAATTCTGTTAGTGATTACATTGAAATTAGTGTAAGGGGGAATGTCGAAAGCTTAATTTAAACTTATAATTTTATTTTAATTTAAAATTATGTATATGGTTCGAGTGTCTCATATTGTATTGGTTAAGCGTAATTATTGTTATTAGATTATTGATTGTTTTCCAAACAACGCATCAGTTGGAACTCACCTTCTATAGGCCTTAGTAATGTGTTAATGTTTTAGTCTATGATTCATGTTCATCTTTTGCATACGATCGATTTCCAACATATACATTGTGCTAAATATTATACTAAGTTTACTCTACGAAAAGGCCTTAAATCTTTGTCTCTTCTTCGTTTATAAAAGTTGTTTTGAATCCTCAAAAGAGATATTGGCACCATGCTACTGAACATGTTGGCATAGATGTTGGTGAAACATCTAATTTGTGTTCTTTTTCTTGCTTTTTTAGGTCATCTTTTTCAGGAAGTCTTGATAAAAGTTGTTTACATTTGAAAAACTTTATAATTGCAAAAGATTACTTAGATTCAAGGTATAGTATTGATAAAATATTTATTATTGCAAAAGATTACTAAGACTAAAAACTCGTTATAATAATTTTTTATTAATATAACTGACTTGTCAACTTAGGTCTTTACCTATTTACCGACTTATAAATACGATCCGGAATTACTAGCATTACCCAGACTGATATCTCATCTTCTTAAATCTTAACTATGTATAGGCATCCATCCTCCTTTATACAAAGTATACTTGCAATATTATAAATGGTTTTCTGAATATATAAAATTAGGCATAAATGTCTTAAATAATTATACGGTGTATAGAGATATGAAGCATAGAGTAGTGTGATATTGGAAACAGTTGCTACATTAAAATTTTAAGGAACAAATTAGTAGATAACTTCATACGTTGATAAAGCAGATTAAGATAGTGTTTAGAGTGACTACTACGGAGAGACACCCACATTTGTAGAAGCAAAGCAACCATCTTTAATGAAACCAACATCAGTGTGATCCTACATGCATTAAGAATAATCAAAATGTTATACTAATTAAGTTTTTGCATGTATTAGTGAAATTATATGAATAGTGTTATACTAAGTTCTGACCAATAAGGTTTTCAAAAAGTTTGACCCTCTATAGTCAGAACAATAATACATTTCAAAGTTTGACTTTTTATTTCAAAACGATTGTATGAGTGTTTTGATGACGGCTGATAACGGTGTGAAATTGGATGGCCAGGTGGTGTAGCTATAAGCCTACAACGTGACCCCAGGGTCGGCTTCTGGGTTGAGCGACCGGCCGGGACACTAATTTTCGGGGGCACAACAATTTTTTTATATATGTATTTTAATATTTTTTTATGAAATAAGTACAAATCGTAATCTTCTTATTAGATATCGGGCCCATTTTTTTTATCCATAACCGATTTGAGGTACTGGGCCAACGGGACCTTTTATTTCGTTACTCGTTAGGGCCTATGAGCCTTTTTATTTCAGCTCGATCAAGTCATTTAAATTCTCAGATACCCATGAGAAATTATATGAATAGTGTGTACCTGTGGGTGTGGGCTCATGCCGGTCTTGTTCACAGAACTCATCTGATCATGCATCAGACCGAAGTGAATGTGTGGAAAGTGGGCCCACTGTTTGATAAAAAAACATGTATAGTTAACCTTTTTGTTGGAATTTACTTACGAGGGTAACAATCATATGTCTAAGCACCGTAAACTACGTGAACGGAACCGGTGTTCTTCATGTTTTTTCGTCAAGCTATTATTGAACAATGAAGGTACGCTCAAAAATAGCTACCAAATGGAATTTTTTATTTGTGTTCGTTCATTAAAGAAATGAATTTGTTTGTAAATGGTTCACGAAAAACAATGCTTTATTTAGCATTTATATGTACGTAATTTTACATATAAGTTATTACATCATACTCATAAAAATATTTGTTTCATTATGTAACTCATTAGAAAACCTTTAACGAACATAATATGATTAGATTAGAAAAGCAATTAAGCAAACATAAACGGTACATTATCGAATATTCACGAACACAACTGAGTGAACATGGCCTCCATTCGTGTTTGTTCAATTAGTTATTTGGGCAAAATTCCTTGTTCATGTTCGTTCATTCATTTGAATGAACATAAATGAACTTACCGCCGAACAGTTTATAAACAGTCGTTAATTCACAACTGCTTTCTAGATTATATATATATATATAGGGTAAAGTTAAAATGAAAACCCACTTGAGTTGTAAAAACCCGCAAAAACCCTATGTAACATTGTTTTTTTTGTTACATGTAATATATGTTGTAACATTTAATACAAAACATCGTAACATAAAAAAAAATGTTTTGCTACTTTTAAACATTTTTTACTAATTTTTATATATGTTTTCAGGAAAGAGAAAAAGTTATATTTATATTTATATTTTTTATTCATTTTAATTGTTAACCACAAAATTTAAACTTTAATTAAAAACATGTGGTTGAGAATGAGTTTCTAGAGTTTTCAACTCAAGTGAGTTTTCATTATATATATATATATATATGATTATGCATTATGCTATTCTTTCTTGCTGAAAACAGAAAGAAAATGAAATCTGAAAGTTGTAACTTTTATAAGAGTAAAAACAAAAACCCTAGTAAAACTAATAAAGAAGAAGACATGCATATTACATTCTTAGCAGCAGCACTGAAGGCTTCTCTGTGACTAATGTCAGGATTCCCGGCTTTGATCCTTTGAATCTCTTCCCTGCATTTTTAATTTAAATTTCAATTGCTGACTCATCTATTATTATAACTTCTTTAGCATTTTTATTATATTTATAGAATAAATGGATATTTATATGATCAAATAAAAAAAAGGAGATTATGAAAGCTGACTTGATGAACCGGTTGTAGGCAGATGGAACTCTTTGTCTCTTCTCTGGAGCTGACATGAATAGCAAAAACAACCCATCAATTTTACTTTCTAGTTTGTCAATTTTGGAATATTTTTAAAATATGAAGAATGAGAGGGCCGGTATCTATACTGTCACCTCACACATTCTCTTTTATTTTTCTACAAAATATAGAAAGAAGATAATTTATACTGAAATCAACAAAATGGGTAATAATTTATCTAATCAAATATCAATATTCTTTTAAATAATATCAAAATAAAATAAAAAAAGCTAAAAAAATCTAGAAAGCAGTAAATATATTTGTCATATTCTTTTCATTTTTAATTAAGTTGTTTTATGTTTTCTTAAGTTACTCTGGATATGAAATCTCTAGGTTAAAACTAATGCAATTACTAGTGTGTGTGTGTGTGTGTGAGAGAGAGAGAGAGAGAGAGAGAGAGATGGCTTTTCAATATAAACATGAGCTAGCTAGGGGCATGGAAATGAGAAAAGAAAAGTTTTTACTGCTTCCTTTAAACATCAGTACTTAATGCTAAACAAAGATGAATTAACAATTTTAACAATTGAATTCACTTTTATCTAAATGCTAATGAAAAGATAATTTTTATAGAAAATCACTTGAAAGAACCCGTGTTTTCACATGGACAGCTATATGTCGCCTTGTCAAGAGTTACAAGCAGGTTTGGGCTCAAGATTCTGATTCTTGATAAACAAGGTAATCTGACCAATACAACAACAAATGTAGTGTACAAGGAAATTTTTTCTTATTTGTGATCATTGCGTAAAGTTTTGCTTTGTAATTCCTGTAATTTTAATAAAAGTTGTAACTGTATTAACAATATATTATAATTGTGTTATTGATTGTATTTTGTTTAACGTTTAAATATCGTAATTTTCATTAATTCCCCGTATAATACACGGGTCTCAAACTAGTATATATATATATATATATATAACATAAGTAGAAAATATATATACCTTCACAAAAAAATGAAGTGAATCGCGCACAATTTTTTCAAACATTTCTACATTCACCTATTGCATCTGATGGTAATCCATACACTAGCTGCTGAAGAGTGCCTGTACATTTTCGCATAGTAATGAACCCGGGTCTATCTATAGCATCTTCTCTTTGTTGAAAATATGATATTGTTCTTACATATCATTTGCTAAACGCAAAAATAATTGTCTGCACATTCAAAAACTTCCTCTAAAATACTGTTCATCATAAATGGGATATAGGCTAAAATATTGGCATACCAAAGTTTCATTAGAGCCCACTCGCTCACGATCAAGAGGTGGTTGTCTTGCTAGTCTATGTCGCATTTGATATTGCTCAACCAAGAGGTTAATCGTTATCATGCTCGCTTCAAAAATAAGATCGTCTTCTTCTGAATATCGAATGAAATAAACTATTTCAATTTCGTTTTTGGTTGATGTTTTGGAGTAAAGTTAGGACAAAAGAAGAAATTTGAGAATTGGAGAACTATGAGTGAATTTGTTAATATATAGAAAGTTTGAATTTTATTCCATAAGTTCATATGGCACACACTCCCACACATTCCACACACAACGTACGGTCATGTTTCATATGCTAGCCCCAGGGTTTTATGGTGTTCGCTAATGAAATGGTCGCGGCAATAAGCTAGCGCCCTTGGCTCGTGCACCACAACAAATAGTCTAACCCGTAATCTACCTTAATAACAACTTAATTGATATTCGCATCACTTATCTATGTAACGAAACACAACGTTTTAACAACTCTAATAGTCAAATCGATCATTTATTTCAAATGGAAACATGGAAACATATACTTGAAATAAACACCATTAAGTAATATGATATTGCAAGTAAACACATGCTAACACTTGATAAAATTAGACACTAAAAACCCCATTGCTAGCATATGGTCCGATGTTCTTCCCAGCACATGTGGCTATAACCACTTCCTCAACCTCGGTCATCTCAACTTGGGTATTGCAAATGTTTGCAAAGGCGCGCATGTGCTTCAAGCCGTCTTCAGTCAGCAGGCCACAATGCTTCTCAAATAATCGAGTCTTCACAAGAACATTTCTCATTAATCAAAATAGCCATATATATAGTACAGTTTGAAAAATTCCTAGTTTAAACATTGTCTTGGTTTAAGTAAAACGTACCATAGATTTAAGACAATCCCAGTCATCCACTACCGGTAGACCATGACCTCTAGTCGAACGAAGGATTGAACGACCCTTTTGTGGTCCGAAAAGTAGCACGCCAATCATGTCGACACTACTATCCAAATGTGACATATGCCTCAATGTCTCGGCTATCTTGTTGAGAGATTCCGCTCTTTTGGATATTGGTGATCTCTTGTACTGCATAATTTATGGAGCGCGTGAAACCAAAATAATTACCAACCATTAACCGACATAAGTGAACCCGTCACTTTAGTTTTATTTCTCGTTTGTTGTACGGGTTCAGCTTTGCATGTACTCATCTCCGAAAAAAACCAAAAACTAAACTGAACCCGTAGAAGTTGAACCGAACCCATAAGCGACATTAGGATTCATGTTTGTTTGACTGTATTTGTTTTTCGAGCATTAACAGCTTATTTTTTTTTTCTTTATTATTTGGATCGTTTCATTTGAAAGTTTGTTATTGAACTTATGAATTATATTTTTTTCTTTTTAGTGCTAGTTAATTTATAATATTAGAAATTAATAAATCATGTGACCTAAATATTTTAGGCTAAGTGCGTAATAATTATCAGAAAAAATATATGCCTTAGTCTAGGGCCCATTTTTGTTCCAATATATATCAAGCCCAAATGGCAAAACAAAACTAAATCAAATCTATGGTTAAAACTTAAAAGAAAACTAACTGGTTTTTCAACACCACAAAAACCGGTTCTTGGTTCAAATTGAGCCCAAAACTGACCCATATAGTGCACATATAAGTACAAAGGTGTCATAACACGCTGATGTAATGAAAGATGACGTGTGCGTTAATTTTATACTAACAAAAAAATCACAATTACTTACTTTCTGCCACAAGTACATAAGATCCGCATCTCTTTGATTTACAGCATTCGTAATCATATTATATTGATTCCGATTAGCTGGTAGGTTTGCAGTTGCAGGATTGAATCCTTGATAAAGATAGACCTTCTCATGTTTTATGCTTTTGGTGCCAAATTCCATCACATGAGAACCATTAACATAAGTACCATACGTAGATGTCCGGTTCTTCACCTATACATGAAAATATGCCAATTTGAACAATCATTGTATGCACATATTAAATTGTTCAAAGAACGTATATAATACAATTGTTCATGGCCAAATGCTTAAAGTCTAGTCTCAAACCCTGTTGATTTGTTGCTCAAGCGTGTCTTTCTTCAGGTTATGCGTATCGCTGGTTAAAACAACTGATAAAATGTTAATTAATGACTCATAAACAACCATATATATATAGCGTACTATACGTGGACTATAAATACCTATCTTCTAGCCAAGCGACGCTAAATGTATCTCCCAAACAAACTGTATACTCGGGTGGGGAAGGAGGGATCGTGTCGGGACAATAGTATATATAACTGAACTCTAAGGCATTGGTTGAACTTATGGCGTAAATGTTGAGATCATCGGGGAGCAAGCCTATGAAGACGCTCCCACTATCACAAGCTTCTAAATACATGACCTACAATATACAATTAAATTTCTTCATTGGAGACATAAACATATTTCTCTATAAATAAAAGTTACATATAATGATATAAATAAAATAGCACCACAAGTTTAGTTATTTTCTTTTAAACAAGGTATATACGTTGGTTTTGAATAATCTCAACTATCATCTTTTGGTCGATGCAATCCCAACTAATGAAATGGCTTGTTACAGTCCCATTTTTTAACAAGTTTGCTTCCAACGATCCACGACTAATGAAAGCTTTACTCCATTAGTCTTTGGTCATCGGAAAACTTAGCATTTTCTTCCCAAACCCATTTGAAACCTTTCGGAACTTGTTTTTAGTAAAAACCCCCAATTATTGAGGCCGCCGGAACCCTAGGGGGTGGTTGTTAGAAAAAGGTTTTCGGCCGAAAAACTCCTTTTTCATGTGGAAATTGTCGGTGGTGGTATTTAGATAGTGATGGTAAGCGGTGGTGGTGGCGGTGGTGGTGTTCAAGTGGCGACGGTGTTGTTCACGTGGTGGTTGTCAATCAGCGGCGGTGGTTTTGTCCAGGTGATGCTGGCGGCGGCGGTGTTCAGGTTGAGTTTTCCGATGAAAAAAGGAGTTTTTCGGGAAAAAAAAAAACGTTAGCCGGCGGCTGGAGACTGACGGAGTTACGCTTCTATTAGTCGTTATCAATGGAAGCAAATATGTGGGACTGCCACCAGCTGGGATTATTTAAAACCAATATAACTTTAAACAAAATATGTCAGTATGCATTACCATCTCTTTGTATGTGCCCGTTGCATGCTTCTCTTTCAAGACCTCAATGAAGTCATTGGCCACAACATAAGGCTTTTCAGGCATCCCTACAACCGTACTAAGACTAATGACCACTATAATTCGATCTTAATTAGTCTTTTTGCTAAGTGAAATTTTTTTAAGACTCACCTAATGTTCCAGCCCCTCCATGATCTGTGTAGAAAAGAAAGATTCGATCATTCGGTTTGCTATCTATAACCTTTCCACTTCCACCTTTCACCGCACTTTTGTTACCAAGAAGCACGGAGTAAAAGTTTTCGGCTGTAACTGCGTCCCCAGTGTAGTCCTGTAATAACAAGTGTAGTATTTTAGCAACATATTTTGATCACTTTATTTCTTAACATATATCTAGATGTGTATACATATATAGCAATGTACCTTTGGTACTCCGGCATAGACGTCCTCGCCTTCTGGGTGATTAATAATTACACCAGGCCTCGGATTCTCATCACTTGTTGCAATATCATCGTACATGAACACGACAATGTTTTCGTCTTTCAGGCCTCCTTTTCTAAGTATTTGGTAAGCATGACACACATTTGCCTGTGGTTAATGAAACTTTATATTTCCAAGGGGTAATGTGTTATAACACTACCAATTTTTCTTTATTGTTAACGATATATATATTTTTTAAAAGATAATTTTAAACTTATGTTCGTACTCTGTAGACAAATACACGATTTCGAAGATTTGTACGTTTGGGTTGACCCCGAGAAGCATAATTCATGTTGAAACGTTGATAATTTCATAATTATATGCATGTGGCGACGGCATATTCAAAATTTAATAAGACGTACATTATATTTTAAAGATTGTAAAAGTTAAACAAACTGTTATAAAATGAAACATTGAAGCAACTTTTGACAATTTTTACATTTGTGCTTAGATAATTTATACATTATCACACACAGCTCGATTTTTAATAATATTTGCACCTGATGCCGGTAATTTTTGTAGTCCTTTGAACCAGCCACAAGTAGAGCCCATCTAGTGCCACTACCCAACTGGTAATCCACCTCATCTTCTAAATCCACAGCTGACCGAATGAATGGATCCCAATTCGAACCCAAGCCCGAACCTCTTTTCGCAGAAGCTCCGTTAGGTAGTGCCACGACTGTCATCAATACTATAACCAAACATATTATACTAGAGCCGGCCATTGAAACCGAAAACCCTAGGTGTTTGGAGAAAGTGATAACTTCAGTTATTACAATGCATGCATATATGTGTGAACATATATTCATTGCATTGCATACATATATTCAAGTGTACAAAATATGCATGCAAAGATAACACCACTTGGCAAAATGTGAACGCCAAATGGGATTCACATTTGATAAACAACATGCAAAATCAGTGTTTAGCATATCTAAAGCACCTAGCCTATAATTGGTCAATTTTGTGGGTCAATTTTGTTTTGTACTGCATTTGTTTTATATTAATGCTCTATGCATGTTTGTATTAGACTACAAGGTGAGAGGTTTTTCTAACTTTTTTTATTTATTATAATTTTTTTAATGTGCTAAAGGTGAAGTAAAGTTGTAAATGTTAAATTCATCTATGCTAACCCACTCGCTCCGGCGGGAACAAAATGGAACGCGTTTTGTTATGCTACTAATAGGTCGGTATCGTTTTAGTTTGTTACGGTATCAGCAACGAGAAGAGAAAACCCAAAAAAATAAGTCGTAATATATCCAAATAGACATCGACACATGGCCAGTTTGTTTTTTTTTAAATTACAACTAAATGATAAATAAATAAAAATCAAAACCGACATAAAAAATAAATCAAAATAAAGTTTAAATAAAGTTAAAACACTAACCGGACAGGGTGGGGTGGTGGGGTTCGAACCTGTGTGTGATTTAGACTACCAGATCTAATAGTATTATATAATTAATCCAAGTACAATGGTTCATGTTTAAAGTCTACAATCCCAGCAACCGCTTAACCAACCTGAAGAAGAGTTTGCTTAACCAAATATTTGAAGATCGAGATGCTTAATTTGTGTTGTAACGCTTGTGTTTGTTGGCTCGTCCTGGACTTCATTGGGCACGGCCTCAGCGGGAAGGAAGGCGTACATGCATAGTCGTGCTTGCATGACGAACGCATCGCTGGTTGCGAGCTGTTGCCGCTCGCCTGATGAGTCCAAAGCAGGACGAAACCAGCAGACCCTGGTCATGAGTGGACCGATTGGCTGGCCTTCGGGCGCCGCACGGAGTCTGAGGGATAACTCCGTGACAAGTGGTATCAGAGCAGGTCGAACCTCGGATACGTTGGAACGTGCACACTCAACCAAAAAGAGCTTAAAAATGTCGAGAATAAGTTAAGCAATGGTGGTGGGAGAAGATCGATGGTCTTTGTAAGCCGCGAGTATGGGATCGTGGGCGCCGCCCTAGTCCAGTGAAGTGAAGACCTCCGTGTTCGTGTTAAAAGTTTTACGGTATAGCAGAGCCGTAACCTGTTTTGAAGTCTGCTAACTTGGCGAACGTCGGCCTCATACAATCCGGTGGCATAATTAACCGACGCGGCTAACTCACATTTTGGCTGAACTATTGGGTGTCCCATTTATCAGAGTTGATCATTCTCAAAACGCATGGCTTCGGCTTGTGAGCTGGTATGGGACGGCGAGCTTGCCCTTCAGACATGCATGGCATAGGGGAGGACCACTACGTCTAAGTCTTGCACGTCGGTATGGGACGACATGTGCATGCACGAGGATGCGCATGGTTATGGTGGTGGGAGAGTGTCACGGACCAAATATTTGAAGATCGAGATGCTTAATTTGTGTTGTAACGCTTGGGTTTGTTGGCTCGTCCCGGACTTCATTGGGCACGGCCTGGGATGGAAGGCGTACATGCCTAGTCGTGCTTGCATGACGAACGCATCGCTGGTTGCGAGCTGTTGCCGCTCGCCTGATGAGTCCAAGGCAGGACGAAACCAGGAGACCCTGGTCATGAGCGGACCGATTGGCTGGCCTTCGGATGCCGCACGGAGTCTGAGGGATAACTCCGTGACATTAAGCCACCCTATTGACAACTTTTAAGACTACACCAATACCTAACAACTTTATTCGTATTCATATCAAACAAACATCTGTGTCACAAAATACAAAACAAGTTCTTTATGTGACAACTCTTCAATACTGATAGTCAGGTCAATCATTTATGTTCAAATGAAACACGCACACATATACTTGAAATAAACACCTTAAGTATGCTGATAATGCAAGTAAATTACACATGTTAACGCTTGATAAAATTAGACGCTAAAATCCCCATTGCTAGCATATGGCCCGATGTTCTTCCCAGCACAAGTAGCAATAAGCACTTCCTCAACCTCAGTCATCCCAACTTGGTTATTGCAAATGTTTGCAAAGGCGCGCATGTGCTTCATGCCATGTTCAGTTAGCAAGCCACAATGCTTCTCAAATAATTGAGTCTTCACAAGAAAATATCTCATTTAACAAAATGGCCATATATATAGTAGAAGTTAAAAGTTCCTAGTTTAAACTATATCTTGCTTCAAGTAAAACATACCACAGATTTAAGACAATCCCAATCATCCACTAGCGGTAGACCTTGACCTCTAGTCGAACGGAGGATTGTGCGACCCTTTTGTGGTCCGAAAAGAGCACCCCAATCATGTCAACACTGCTATCTAAATGTGACATATGCCTTAAGGTCTTGGTTATCTTCATGAGTGATTCCGCTCTTTTAGAAACTGGTGATCTCTTGTACTGCACAATTTAGGGAGCACGTGAAACTAATATAGCCAACCATTAACCGATATAACTGAACCTGAACATCCCAAAACCGTTGGTTTGGTTTTATGTTTCCTCAAAAACTCAAATTTGTGGTTTGGATTTGGTTTTGCATGTACCCGTAAAAACCCAAAAAAAAATACTGAACTCAACCTGTAAAAATCGAGCATAACCGAATCAAACCAGCAAGCAACATTAATTTATTTTTTTGAGCCTAATGTTAATTGATTGATTTTTTTTGTTAGACGGATTTAATCATTTATTAAAATGTTTAAACTTGTAAATTACTTTTTATCTTCTAGGTGTTAAGTAATTTATAAGAAATTAATGAATCGTGTAACTCAAATATATTAGGCTCAAGTTTAATAATTAAATAATTATCAAGTAACAAAAGAAATTGTCACACTAGTTTAAGCCTCAAATTCATTATTTTGGACCCACTGTTTGTCCAAAGTTTCAAGCCCAGCTGCCCAAATGGTAAAACTTAAACAGAACCCATTGTGAAAAGAAAAATCGATTGGTTTTCAAAAACCCCGAAAATTAAATTTTGGGTTTTTGGTTCGGTTTGAGTCCGCCCATATAGTGCGCTTATATGCACCATAGCGCCATAACAAACAAGGTATTTATTTTTAGTAAACAGACAAATCACATTTACTTACTTTCTGCCACAAGTACATAAGATCCGCGTCTCTTTGATTTACAGCATTCGTGATCATATTATATCGATTCTGATTAGCTGGTAGGTATGCAGTTGCAGGATCGAATCCTTGATATAAATAAACCTTCTCATATTTTATGTCCTTGGTACCAAATTCCATCACATGAGAACCGTTAACATAAGTACCATTTATAGATGTCCTTTCCTTCACCTATACACGAAAACGTGCCAATTTAATAGCAATCCTCATATTCACATGTTGAACTACTTAAAACCTATAATACATTTAATCATTTATTCATAGCCAAATGCTTAAAGTCATGTATAGTCTCAAACCTTGCTGATTTGCAGCACAAGTGATTCTTTCTTTAGGTTATGTGTCTCGCTGTTAAACCAACCCATAAAAATGTTCAATTAAAACTCATAAACAACCATATGTATGCCCATACCATACGCGGACTATACATCCATACGCGGACTATACATACCTGTCTTCCAACCAAGCAACGCTAAATGTATCTCCCAAGCAGACTGTATACTCGGGTGGGGGAGGGGGATCCATGTCTGGACAATAGATTATATAACTGCCTTCGTATGGTTTGGTTGAAGATATCGCGTATATGTTGAGATCTTCGGGGAGCAAGCCTTCGAAGATGCTTCCACTTTCACAAGCTTCGATATATATTACCTACAATATATAATAAACCTTCTTGATTAGACACATTATTTTATTTCTCAATGGAACAAAGTTTCTGAAAGATAATTGTTTTCCTTAAATTCCTCTCATTAATTATCTCCCTTTATATAATAATTACAATGGTTATCTCATATTTAGAGATAAGATTTACAAAGATCTTGATAATTCTAAATAATATTTTACAAATAATATAAATCTATTACAATATCTTCGGGAGACCTTTGGTAAAAATGTCGACTATCTAGTATCGGGTTGGTACATGTTGAATGCACACATGACCCCTCTGAACTTGTTCACGAACAAAATGGATGTCAACCTCGATGTGTTTGGTACGTTGGTGTTGAACTGGATTGCTTGAGAGGTAGATAGCACTAATGTTGTCATAGTAAACCAATGTAGCGACAGATAACGAACGATGCAATTCCAACAAAAGATTCTGTAACCAGCAAATTTCCGCTACCACGTTGGCAACTCCTCTGTATTCTGCTTCGGCAATGGATCTGGAGACAATGGCTTGTCGTTTAGAAGACCAAGCTAAGATATTATCACCAAAGTAGACACAATAGCCTGATGTAGAACGTCGAGTGTCTGGGCAACCCGCCCAATCGGCTTCAGTGTATGCTCGTAGATTCTGGGTACTAGCATGGCCTAGCGTGAGACCAAAATCCGAAGACCCCCGAAGATATCGAAGAATCCGTAATAAGGCGTTCCAATGAGACAGTTTAGGTGAATGCATGTGCATACACACCTTCTGTACCGCATACGATATGTCTGGACGTGTGAATGTAAGGTATTGAAGAGCCCCGGCCAAACTTCTGAACAAAGTTGGATCTTCGAAATCTGTTCCGTCGTTCGAACTTAATTTTGGTTTTGTGTCAACGGGAGTCAGGACCGATTTACACGAGGACATGGCTGCTTGTTCCAATATAACGGCCACATAAGACTTCTGCGATAAAAACATAGTGTTACCGTCCCTTTTAACTGAGATTCCAAGAAAATAGCTTAAGGGGCCGAGGTCTTTCATTGCGATCTCAGAGGAAAGTTGGCCATGAGAGTAACCCGCAAACCATCGGATGAAGTGGTGAGAATGATGTCATCGACATATATAAGCAAATACGCCGTGTCTGCACCGTGTTTGTAAACAAACAGAGAGTTGTCACACCGGCTTTGATTGAACCCGAGTGTGATGACGTAATCTGTGAACCGTTGGTACCATGCCCGAGGAGCTTGTTTAAGACCGTAAAGCGATTTCTTTAGGCGGCACACATGGTCCGGGTAGTTGCTATGCCGAAACCCCATTGGTTGATACATATAAACTGTTTCTCTAAGAGACCCATGTAGAAACGCGTTGGTGACATCCAACTGGTGAACCGGCCATGAGTGGGTTAATGCCAAGGATAAGACGGTAAGAATGGTTGCCGGTTTTACAACAGGATTGAAAGTCTCTCCACAATCCACGCCCAACTTTTGATTTCGACCATCACATACAAGTCTGGCCTTATACCTTTCTAAAGACCCATCTGATTTGAATTTGTGTCGAAAAAGCCACATACTACAGATTACATTCATGTCCGGTGTTCGTGGAACCAATTCCTACGTCTCATTTTTAATAAGGGCAATAAACTCAACCTGCATTGCTTGGCACCATTCAGGTGTGGACAAGGCAACATAGGATTACGAGGAATGGTTGCAATAGAGGAGGTATTGAGGTTGAAAAGTTGTTTGGGTTTAACAATGCCATCCATGGATCGAGTACGAATGGTCCGTTGGTTTACAGTTGGGTCCGGCTGGGAAACGGGATTAGGATTATGAGGGTTGACGGGTGGTGATTGATTCTGTTGGGAGGTAGAAGTGGTATTGTTATTGGTGTGAGGAGGGTGGGTAGTGTGTGTTGAATTGGGCTGATTGGTTCTGGGCCTACGAGAATAGACAATGGGTGTAGCATTGGGTTGGGTAGATGAGTGGACTGGGTCAAAGTGGGTTGGTGAGGGTGCGGGTGGAGATTGGGCTTCGGCCGTGGGTTGGGTTGTTTGGGCTGGGTGTTTAGAATGGTCAATGTGGTTCCAGAATAATGGATGGATAGTGTCTGTAAGGAATTGGTAGTTTTGGAGCAATGGTCGGATGAGATTTTTGAATGGGAAACTGGTTTCATCAAACCGAACATGTCGGCAAATTATGATTTTGTGAGTAGATAAGTCTAGACACTTGTATCCGCGGTGTTGGGTGGGGTAGCCGAGAAATACACAAGGTGTCGAACGGTGTTGAAGTTTATGTATGGAAGTGTGGGGAATGAGTGGATAGCAAAGGCATCCGAACACTCGAAGGTGGTCGTATGTCGGAGATCGATTGTAGAGTAGGTGTGTGGGGGTTTTAAGGTTAAGGGTTTGGTTAGGTAATATGTTTATTAAATACGTGGCAACTTCTAATGCATGATGCCAGAATGTGTTGGGTAGGTTGGCATGGGCAAGGAGGGTGCGGATGATATTGTTTATTGAGCGGATTTTGCGTTCCACTTTTCCGTTTTGCAATGATGTATATGGGCATGAGAAACGGAATGTCATGCCGTTTTGATGGCAAAAAGTTTGAAAAGAGTTGTTGGAATACTCTTTTCCATTGTCACATTGAAATTGTTTAATGCTTCTTTCAAATTGCGTTTGAATGAGTGTGTAGAATTGTTTAAATATGGTGTAAACATGTGATTTATGGCTTAAGGGGTAAGTCCAAAGGAAGTTTGTGAAATCGTCAACAAACAAAATATAATAACGGTGACCCCCGGTGCTTATAACCGGGGATGTCCGTAGATCACTATGTATCAAATCAAACGGCATAAAAGTAGGATTATTAGAAGCAACAAACGGAAGTCTAGTACTTTTACCAAAAACACATGATTGACAAAGTTTGGAATTAAATTTATTGCATTGAATAGAACTAGACTTAATAAGAAATTTAATTAAGTTTGATCCCGGGTGGCCCAACCATTGATGCCACACTTCTTGTGAAAGAGCAGTAAATGAGGAGGCTGAGCGAATCTTGGAAAGAATTTCTGGTGTGAGCGGGTAAAGATCTCCAGAGCTATTGCTGCGGAGGATACGAGCCTTGGTCTTGAGATCCTTCACAAGAAAACCATACGGGTCAAATTTAATTGAAACTTGGTTGTCGGTTGCTAGGAGATGAACCGACAATAGGTTTTTAATAATGCTAGGTGCAAAAAGGACATTGTTCAATTTAAGTTGTGGAAAAGGTGGTTTAAGGGTTTGGTTGCCTTGTCCGATCACGGGAATAGTATTACCGTCGCCTACAATAATGTTGTGTAAAATACCGGTATTAAAAAAAGACGAGAAATTACCTGGGTGATTTGTCAGTGATTCGTGGCCCCAGTGTCCATATACCATGGTTTCTCGGGTGGGTTGAGAGTCATTGTGTGGAGTGCCTGTTCGATATCGATCGGTGAGTAGCCCATAGGATACGCTTGCCCAGGCTTTGGTCCAAGTATGCCTTGACCCGAGGTTTGTGGTCTGCTTGATGTAGGATATGGGCAGGGAGGTGAAGTAGCCCATTGTTGCCATTGAGATTGGGCCGGACCCATGTTGGGCCAGTACCCAAGAAACGGAGTCCAAGGTGCATATTGTTGTTGGTTGTATGGACCTGATCGTCCCCTGCCTGAAGAAGTCCTGCCACGACCTCGTCCGCGTCCGCGGCCACGATTGCCACCAAAAGACGAGTCTGACCGGTTTTGGGTGGTTGTCTCTGACTGTTGCTGATCAGTTCGTGAGGCCGAGGCCTGTAGGGCAAAGCTGGCTGTTTGAGCCGCATGAAGGGCTTGGCTGTTCATCTCTATTTCTTCTTGGCATAACTGAGACCGGGTTTCATTAAAATCCGGTAGAGGAGTGGCTGAGCTGATCACTGTTGCGATGGTCCTATATTGTTCGGTTAACCCACCGAGCACTTTCAATACTAATTGAGTCTGGGACAAAGGCACATCAACGTAATATAATTGATCGGCTAATATTTTTACCTCTTGGCAATATGCAGCCACATCTTTGAAGTTTTCGAGGCGTGTTTTATTGAGTTTTGTCTGAAGATGAAGAGCCCGAGAACTCTTGTTATCCTGAAAAAGGTTTTGCAACGCGATCCACGCGTCGTAGGCCGTCGTGTTTTTCTTCATAACGTTTGGAGAAGGTCGATGGAGATTGTTCCATAGATCCATTGCAAGACAATTGCATCAAGTCGTTTCCATGACTCTTCGAGTGGAGGGGCTGCCAGACCTTTGTCTTTGTCAGCCGAAGCTGGTGGTGCAGCAGAAGAGGAGGATTCGCCCCGTGGTTCAAGGTGGTCGACAATTAGGTAAGCGGTGCAATGGATCTTGAATAATTCTGACCATGTGACATACTGGGAACTCTCGTTGTCCAGGGTTATGGGGATGAAGTTTTTGATGTTAGACACGGTGATTGCGGGATGGAGTTTGGCCTCCATGTTCGATTCGGGGAGTGAGACAGAGTGTGTTACGGAAGAGAGGAGGGCAGGGAGAAGAGGCACCGGTTAGATGATAGGAAAGAAGAGAGGGGAGAGAGGATCTTTAGGCTATTGATACCATGAAAGATAATTGTTTTCCTTAAATTCCTCTCATTCATTATCTCCCTTTATATAATAATTACAATGGTTATCTCATATTTAGAGATAAGATTTACAAAGATCTTGATAATTCTAAATAATATTTTACAAATAATATAAATCTATTAGTTTCATATAAATAACATCACAAGTTTAGTTATTTTCTTTTAAACAATATGTAAGTATGCATTACCATCTCTTTGTATGTGCCCATGGCATGCTTCTGTTTCAAGACATCAATAAAGTCACTAGCCACAACATAAGGCTTTTCAGGCATCCCTACAACCAAACTAAGACTCATGACCACTTTTATTCTATCTTAATTACTCGTATATATTCTAGACTGAAATTCTTCGAACGTTCACCTATCAATCCAGCCCCTCCGTGATCCGTGTAGTAAAGAAAGATCCGATCATCCGGCTTGCTATCTATAACCTCTCCACTTCCACCTTTCACCGCACTTTTGTCACCAAGAAGTACCGAGTAAAAGTTTTCTGCTGTAACAGCATCCCCGGTGTAATCCTGTAATAACAAGTGTACTATTTTAGTAACATATTTTGGATCACTTTACATTTTAACATATATCAAGATGTATATATAGCAATGTACCTTTGGTACACAGGCATAGACGTCCGCGCCTTCCGGGTAATGAATTATTACACTAGGCCTCGGATTCTCATCACTTGTTGCAATATCATCATACATGAACACCACAATATTTTCATCTTTTAAGTATTTGATAAGCATGACACGCATTTGCCTGTGGTTATAAAAAAATTTATACTTCCAAGGGGTAATGTGTATACTGTACAATATTTTCTTTAATGTTAAACCTAATTGCTGTAGCACATTTTAACTTTTTTTCTTTTTTTTGTATATTTATAACCAACAATCAATATCTAATATAGGGTTGTAAAAGAGTCGAGTCAAGTCGATTTGGCTTGGCTTGGCTCGTTTATCTTAACGAGCCTAAATGTTGATCAACTCATGCTCTACTTGTAAAAAGCTCGAGCCAGCTCATTTACTTTTAATTTTTCTTTAACAAATACTGATATATCTAAAAACTAAAAAAAAAGTAAAATATTTTGAACATACCATAATTGCCGAATTTATCAACCAGTTCAAAGAAATTATTGTGTAACAAACCAAAACGAGTTAACTAACGAGCGAACCAACAGGGTTAAACAATTTCATGTTAAAACTTAAAAATACGCATTTCATTTTGAATTTATGTGTCTAACATGACTTTCGGGTTTGTGACAAAAAACCTGATGCCGGTAATTTTTGTAGCCCTTTGAACCAGCCACAAGTAGTGCCCATCTAGTGCCATTCCCCAACTGGTCATCCACCTCATCTTCCAAATCCACAGCTGACCGAATTAATGGATCCCAATTCGAACCCGAACCCGAACCCAAACCTCTTTTCACTGCAGCTCCATTAGGCAGTGCCACCAAAGTAATCAAAACAAGAAGCAAACATATTATACGAGAGGCAGCCATTTGGGAAAAAAAAGTGACTAACTTCATATATATATTCAAGTGTACAAAAAGAGGACATGCAAAATAATTTTTTATTGCAACTAGTTTTTTTTATTTTTATTTTTCGGTATATGTGTTCTAACCTTTAAATTTATTGGGTCATATTTGATGAACCAATTATGCTAATTTCCTTTTTGGCAGGAACTTTATTTACTGACTTTTGTTTTAATCAAAACTCAAACCATTCGACCGTCCATCTCGAACTCCAACTTTTAATTTTCATATTATTTTAAAATAAAATTGTTATAGTCAAAAGTCAAACCATTCTACCATCCATCTTGAATTCCATCTTTTAATTTTCATATTATTTTGAAATTTCAAAAGTTTTCAATTTATTTATTTATTATCTTTTTATTATTATTTTTTTTTTTGGTGTCGTAGACAAATTTTGTACTAAATTTCCGCACTCTATGTGGTTTGTACTTCATTTTACTTTCAGTTTTCTTAAACTTTTGTCATCTCGTTTTTATTTTAACTATTTTTTAAATTCTTTTATCTTGTCTTGAATTCTTTCAAGAGTTATTTATTTTTTATTTTTGGTAGCAGATTTATAGCCTTTTAGCAATTCCTTCTGCATATTATCCTATTGCAATTGTCATTTTGTCATGACCAATTAATCAAGAGGAGCAAATTCTTGTGACTAACATGTCTTCATGGTCGAATGTCCCCTAAGAACGGATAACATATGTACCCAAATGTGCGTAAATAGTGTAATCAGGACATGACTGAAAAATATTGCATCGTAAGAAGAAAAGTGATCAAGTATCAGGATAGGTAGGTGATTGATCAAACACATGCGTGTATCAAAAGCAGCATACAGGAATTTTTCAAGGTTGGTGCGGATCAAACAAGTGTGTCTTACTTTTAGAGTAGTGATCGACTGATCGGTACGTTTCATGTTTATCTTATTTCAAGTTAAAAATATACTGAGTTGAAATTTTGGTGAAACAACATAAACAGCAGATTTAGAAGAATGTAAAAACAATTAGTTAAATGGGCTTTGAAGTTATGTAAAATGTAAGTTTATGAATATGGGAATTGGGATTTGGAACTAAAATAATAAGTTAAATGGGCTGGGCCAACGGAAACAGACACAAAATTCAAAATCGGGTGTTTTATTTTTCTAGAATTGATCTCTACAAAGTACAAAGTACACACCATAAATATAAATATCCACACGCGACAATTAGGGATGAGCGTTTTCGGTATTGGTACCGATTGGTACCGGTATCGAATTCGGTAGCAGTACCAAATTCGGTACCGATACCTATTTGGTACCGTCGGTACCGAGTCAATACCAAGTTTTGAGTTTTCGATATTGGTACGGTTCGGTACGGTACTGGTATTTTCCGAATTTTGCATGAAAATACCGGTACCAAACCGAACATTTTGATACCGGTACCAATATTTCCGAATTTCGGGATCGGTACCGGTATCATCCCGAGCTCATTCCTATTGACAATGATACCTTTTTTTGTTTTTGGTTGAGTAGTTCGTTCCGTGATTATGACCAGGAATACGGTTGGTTACTTGTTTAAACTTAATGTTCGATATTTATATTCGACACATTAATTTTTATGAGTCTTGACTATTGGGTTCTTATTTATTTTGTGACATTGTTTTATTGTGTTAATTGTTGAACTAGCTAAGTAATGTTATTCGTATTTTCTTGAATTTGAGCACATCTTATTTATTATTACACGCAATTTTTTAAATGACAATCTATACTACTTCAAAAAAGTATTTACACTTGTCCAGGATAGACTAGACTCTTGGACCACCAACACGAGTGTTTATTACACATATTGTCACTAATTTTTTCCTCAACTTCTAAACCATAATATTTCACTTTTCTTTTAACTTAAACCATGTGTAAATGCATAGACCACGAGCCATTGAATGGATGATGACATCTTGTCCTTGAAAGGCACTTGCAACTAAAAAGGTTTTGAGTGTGTGAACCCAAAATGGTGGGATATTTGTTCACCAAAGAATTGAAGAAAAATTCAAAATCCCACTAACCATACTTTTGAAAATACTTACTCCAAAGTGCATGTTTTCTTTACCAAACTCTCCAAAAGGTTTGTAAAATCTTCATTGAACCACTCATCATGGACTTGAAGCTTGCCTCTACAGAAGTCCAAATATTAATCCATCTCTAGTTGAAATATTACACTTAGTGTTGGAATACTTTGAAACGTTGATATGTAACTTTGAAGAAGAAAATTTCACATGTCCTATAGTAAGTATAACATTAGATCACTCTAGATTAGCCGAAAACACATATATTTAAATTAGTAAAAAGTCGGCTCGGACCAAACCGTTTAAACACTCTTAAAAGGAACTTGAATAACTTGTTCCATTAACACATTATATTTTTATTTTATTATTTTTTTTTTCTTGGTGGTGATTATAACCTTAATTTCTCAAAACTAAAATTCCAGTTTGTATAAGAGGTTTTACTTCATAGTGAATAAGTTTTCTAGTGTTATTGCTTTACTTGAAAATTTAAATAAACATGTGAGGTGGCATTGTATGATTGGTTATTCAAATTAATAAAGGTTAAATCTATGCCTAATGCTCATTGTTCGCCCCATGGACCCAACCAACCAAAAAACCCCTACATAGCAGTGTTTCACGACCATTCAGGCTGGCTGGCTTGACGACGATTCTTGCCCCATTAGTCATGCCCTTACTAACATCATAATCTTTCATTATGCTTTTTATTATTATTAAATAAATTTTTTCGTGTGTATGAATAATTACTATCTATTTTGAAGCGCGTAATATGTTAACTGCACTCTCACTAATTGTATATCACGCAAACTGAATTTAAAACTAGAATTAATGGTATTATGGTGTCGATAAATTGGATCAAAGTAAAAACAAATTCAAGTTTATCTCCTCTGACAAACCAAAAACGAATAACGAGAAAATTTCACCGGTTCCCATTAAGAAAAGTCAGAAAATGAATCTGATAATTTGTCCCAGGTTCTAAGGCAAGTCGAAATGTTGAGTCCCCAACTATATTTATATACTTTTAAAACCACACATATGCATTGATCCCATTAGAACAAAGACGTTTTGATTATAACTTAAGTTCCAATTGTGAAAGTAGAACTACATACGCAAATGATAACTTCTAATTATGTCCAATCTACTTTATACTATTAAAACAATAACTTTTCCCATAAATAACATTCATTCTTATAATTTTCTACTAATAAAATAATTCAAAATTAAATTAAATTACATTCAACATATTTTAATCTATTATACTATTAATTAATGCATGTGTTTCTTAATGAGTTGTGGTTTTTCTTTTCAAAGTTTCATAGTATTTATTTATTATTTTGGTTTTATTTCGGTTTTTGGTTGTTGTTTGGTTTTAGTTTTTATAAATTTGTTTCTTTTCGGTTTGATTTTTTTAGTTTCGTTTTAGATGGGTTTAACTTTATTCAGTTTTTAGTTTCGGTTTTTATAGTTTTTGTTTTTGGTTCGGTTTTAGTTTTTCAGTTTCATTTCGGTTTTTCTTTAGTTTTATTGGTATTTGGTTTTATATAGGTTTTAGGTTTTGTTGTAGTTTTTGTCAATTTAGTTTCGTTTCAGTTTGTATTTAGTTTGTTTGATGTTTAGTTTAAGTGTCTAATGAAAAATGAAAGAACATGAAGGGTTCACAAATTAAGTGAAATATTCACATGTGTTTCAACTTTCAAGTGGGTTGAAATCATTGAAGCTTCATTTATTTATTTTTATTTTTGATCTTCACAGCCAGTAATAATGAATTCGCATTTGGTAGAAATGATTTCAAAAGCTAAGAACATTGTATGTGTTACCCTTTATTTTTCTTTTTAAACTTCAAGTGTGTTATTTCAATTTTCATTTATAAATATGGGTCATTTTAAAAATGTTCGATTTGTTTTGGCTCAGGTCAAAATAGATTATTTTAAAAGGGTATCAGTTTAGTTATGTTCAACGAGTAAATATAAAAAGGTATTCTTTTGGGTTTCAACGGGTCTTTTTAAAATCGAATCTATTTGGTTCGGGTCATACCAGGTCAATTTTAGACGATATCGATTTGGTTCGGGTTAAAATGACTCATTCTCAAAATGTATCGATTGATTCTGATCAAAACATGTTATTTTAAAAAGGTTTCGATTTGGTTCTGGTTCTTAAATGCGCTTTAGACGTGCTTCAGCTTATTTTATTAATGCAAGACTTTTAACATGAAATGTAAATGCAATTTTCGTAGGCAGTTAGTCACTATGTTTGTTAGATTGGTGTATGAATGCTTATGTCATCAACCGTGTTCCCGGTCCAGAAAGAAAAGAAGTCTGAATCATTTATGTTCCCGGTCCAGGAAGAAAAGAAGCCAGAATCATTTATGTTTTAAACATTCTACTATGTAACGTCACTTTTTATAGGTTTATGTATTTCAGTACTTTGTTTGCGCATGAATATGAATTGCAATTAAAAATCATGTTGCTGTCTCAAAAAAATATCAAAAAATAACTTATCGTTTGAAATTATATATGTGTTTACTTGACGATTTCTATACTTTCACCCGTGTCATACACGGGTCAATAACCTAGTTATGTATCTAATAATATGGGAACACCTATTATTCATTCATTTTGCATTCATTATGTATTTTCAACTAGTGAATTTGTCAAATTAGATTGTGACACGTGTAAACAACAACATTTGATTAACATTACATTAGCCAAATGAATGATATTTAATAACTCAAACTATAAGTCGATAATATGTTGTGGTATAAATAAAACCTTAACCATTCATCTATAATTAAGAAAATGTGTCTCACATGGTTTATTTTTTAAAGCTAGAATAGTTATTTAGTTCATAAGTCAACTTCATGTATTATTGTATCTTATACATGATAATGAAACAAACGAATGTTTTATAATATATAGTCCACAAAACTTATGCGACTATGTCAAATCCAATTTCACAAGCAATACTCACTAATTAGCTGTACATATTTGAGGTGTATAAATAATAAACCTTGCATTACTCGTTTGTAGATAGGTTTATACACACTTAAAAAGAGCATATATTCATGCAATACATAAAACAATACTAAATTTATTGCTGTCCTGAGAAATATTTAAAAATATAAATACAACATAACTTGAATACAAATAATTATCATTTAGCTAGTCTTTTTCATCCACTTTATTAAATAATTTTGAAACTATTATAAACTATTATAAGTTTATAAAAGGGTCTCAAAGTTCAAATCTCCTAGATATCTTGGATGAGTAGATGACTATTGCCGTTAAAATTATAAGATACATATCATGTTTTTACATGGTGAATCAAGTTATTATGTTTTTATCACACATTTTTGGAAGGAAATCACTATCCTTGCATCCTTACGAGACTTATCAATTATCTTAACAATTCTTTCATTTAATTATACGAGTCACTTTTTAAGTAATAAATAAAATATAAGAGAACCTGTTTAAGTGATCAATAGAATATAAGAGAACCGTCCTTTCTTATGGAATTTTTATAACAATTTGCAAGTTTGATTGACTTTTCGCTTTGAAAAGGTCTTGAAATCCAGAGTCATAAGAGTTGAACCCAACTACACGTCTATGGGTGGCGGTGCGCCTTTCACCTCAGCACCTTTGGCAGTGATACGGTATCCATACCACACAGTCTAAACTTACGTTATATATGATTAGTGATAGTGTGTGGTCGTCTAAAATAATATTTTATTGATTGACTAAGTTAGATCTCGTGTTACACAGATACGGAAAATATATAAAACTATATATATATGTGTGTGTGTGTTACATACATTTTAACAAAGTGTAAACGTCAGATAATCTAGCATTATTATTATTATTATTATTATTATTATTATTATTATTATTATTATCACACTGTTATTTTAATTAAAACAACTCAACATACAAACACAAATAGAGAAAAATAACAATTGAAAACATAATTCTAAGTTATGTCACATATTGCTAACTTATACCATGAAACAAAAAAAACATATTAGTTAAAACTTCATCATCTACTGAAGTCATATGTTGTAACCTATGAAGCGTAAACATATAGATGTTGTAACATAAGTTGGTGTGTTATAAAAACTATTTTTATTGAAATTATAAAACATTTAAGTACATAACATAAAAAATGCTAAAAATATGAATATAACAATAAGATATAATTATAATTTTCATTAAACCACGTGTTTAATAAAGCAACAATATAATCCAAACCTCGTGACTTAAACCACCATTTCAATCCAAACATCCAGTTCAAACGTTTATAAATAATTTCCCAAAATCCAAAAGAATAAAATAAAATAACAAAGTCTCAAAATTTACAAAAATAACAATGAAAACAATTAGTTGCCTTTATTACTCAATAAATGATGATTATAACAATTTATATTGAAACTTTCTTCAACATAAGAGTTAATGTTCAAATTAGCATGTGAAAATTATATAAATGGAAAATTGATTAGTTGAATATCATGTGAAAATCTTGTATTGCTTTATTAGTATAGTAAGAAGTAAGATTATTTAAAATATCACTTTTTTTTACTTGAAAACATAAAACTTTAATATTAAAACATAAATAAAACGTTGTTATTAAATCATAAAAACGTAAAACATAATTTATTTTGCTCATACAACCCACTACAAACCATATCTTTCATAATATCTTTTTTGTCGCATCGACGGATTCACAATGTTTTCCTATCAAATGAGAGATATTGATCCAAAGCAAATTCATATCCCTCCTTTTTCCCAACCCATCTTCTCCGATGTTCTATCCAAACTTTCTTTTTATATTGAGCATCGATAAAGGATGTTTTAAGGATGCTTTTCAATTTCGCTGTTTCTCTTTGTTGCTTAGCTTTATCTCACCCGAATGGGTAACTTCTACCGGGATGTTCTATCTGGACTTGTTGCTCATCTTCCGTGTTGTTGAGGTTAACTTGACAATGGGCTTTCGAACTAGCAGGGCTACTAAGTTATTCGACGTTGATGTTTTTGGTTTCAACCCAATCATGTGAGACTTGAAAAATCCATTTGAGGACGGTAAGCATTGGAATCGAGTTGATTGTACCAATTTGATTAAAATTTTATACAAATATATATTAAAGAAGACGGAGGAGTTGGAGAGTATATAGTATTTGGTAAAATATACTTAAATACCCACTATTTATAGGATATTTAAAATAAAAAAAAAATCTTAATCTTAATCTTAATCTTAATCTTAAAATACTAATAAAAAAAAAATGTTGAATCTTAGGTGTCAAGCCCACATTCATCTAATTCCTAATCTTCAATCTCATTCATTCTAGCTATTTATGGGTCATGGGTCAAAACCATTTTGTTAAATGAGTTATAACATGGTGTGGATTATATTAATTATTGAATCAAATGCTATTTTCATACCTAAGGTTTGACCAATTACACAACTTTAATACATTTTTTTTAAATTTCTTGCAATTCAACACATGGTGTTTCCAAAATAATGTTATTTTAGTACTTTTCATGAACCATATTTGTTTTTTTCATTAAGTCTACATTAAATTAATTTACAAGTATTTTGAGAATCACAACTGAAATAACAGACCTTATTTATATTTATCATTTGACAAAACCCGTGTAGTACACGGGTTCAAAAGCTAGTTTGTAATAAATAAAGTTATCGGCAACGACTATTTCTATCCTTGAATCCCACGGCCCCATGGTCACTTATAATGTTCATATCCATGAGTACGCAACGAAATACCAAGCCACAATCACACCATCACATCTATTTTTAAAATACCAACATGACCAAAACTTGAAGAAAGCTTCAATCTTGATTCCGGTCTAAGTTTCCTAATTTGTCTTTTTTTTGGTCTACTAACATTGGCTGTATCTATTATATAAAATTAATTCAGTCATTGAAACATGTTGAGTTTTAAGAACTTAAAAACTTCATTCTTGGCCACACACTTAATTAAATGGATTAGATTATTTGAGATTAAATTTGATTAAAAAGTCAGAGTAGGAGAGAAAATAAAGATATAAGTGATTGCACTAATTTTTACGTTTGTTACGTAAAAATTCTGTAATTTTTGTACGTATATGTAACCTATAATATTACGCATGCGTAAAAAGTCGACTCGATGCATAAAAATTCTGTAATTTTTTTACGTATATGTAACCTACATATATTACGCATGTGTAAAAAAAATTCAAAAAAAAATTGTTACATTGAGTTCTTTCGAGTTCTTAAAGGGGTGTTTGAGATTCCTTATTTTACCTCCTTATAACTTTTCATTAAGTTAATAAGTTACAAAAGTGTAACTTATGAAACTTTTCCTCTCACAATATAAGCTATCAAAAACACCTTATTACTTTTCAAAAAGTTTAAAATTATAAGTTGGTGAAAACAAGCAATCCCAAACAACCCTAAAACTTAAAGTGATTCTTATTTGAAATCTCATATATATATATATATATATATATATATATATATATATATAGGGGATGGTTATCATGAAAACAAGTAGCTTACTAGGAAGGCTATGAATAAATCATAGTCATTGGATCATATTAATTAATGGTTGAGAAATTACCGACATAATTTCCTAAAATTACTATTTCACAATTATAATCGTCATAGTTTCCTATAACTTTTCTTTCACTATAATTTGTAATGTCGTATGTCAAAAATCTATTAGTTCTTACAATTTTTAAGAAATTTCTTATTTTTATTTAAACCCTTTTCTATATATATTTATATATATTAACATTAATTTTTTACCCGTAAATATACCATATAATCTTACACTTGTAATACTAAATGTTGTGGTGAGGTGGTGGGGTCATCCATTTTAACCACCAAAACCATCACACAAAATAATTATACAAGCTAAATAAGGCTGAGGGGTGTGGGGGTCGTGAGAGGGGGCGCGAGTGGGGGCTCCAGCCAATAATATTGTGACGTGTGGCAGAGAGAGAAACCTGATAAGATGGGTGTTGGTTGTGGTGCTCGCGCCCCGGGCCCTGGTGTGGAGGGGCGCGAGAGGGGGGCGCGAGCGGTTTTTTTTTTATTTTTTTATAAATGTATTAAAAAAACGTATTATTAAAAAAACTCATAAATTATTTAAAAAAACACACATTAATTAAAAAAACACATTAATATCTAAAAAAAAAATTAAAGTACTAAAAAAAACATTATTCTTATTCTTCGGCTTGGTCTTCTTCGATCAACCTCTTCCGGATACGTTCCTTTTGTTTTTCCATCAGCATTTGGTCGACCGGATTTAGGTTACTGAAGTCTCTTGTAAGGAAGTCCAAATCTCTCATTCTTTTTTTTTTTCCTTTTTGTCATTAGAGACCACCTCCATGGTTTTGTTGAATTTATTGAGGGATTCAACAAGATCGTTGATGTTTACGGCTTCCCCCTCAGCCGGTTTTTTCCCCCTGGCGTCCCTTCCCAATGGCCGCCTCCTCGGCGGTGAAGACGTTTCCTCCCCCGCAACGTTTAGGTCGAATCCAACCCGGCAATCCGACCCGGCGGAAGTGCTATACGCTCCAGACGAACTAGTTTTAGTCCGTTTCGGCCCTACTTCCGCATCAAGGTCCGGCGCCACCAGCTCAACCCACTTAGAACACCTTCTCAACCTCTCCCACACCTTTACACCGTCCCACGTCTTCACCGTCCCATACCTCCGCAGGCACTCCTGCTTCCACTCTTCGACAGTGAAATTATAAACCGCCAAATCGTCACTGCCACTTGGTCTCATACGACCGGCGTTCCTGTTGAACAGATTAGTAAACAAGCCGACAAATTTTCTGATTTCGGTCCACCGACCCGAAATCATATCGGCGTTCCGCTCTGTACTCCCAACGAGCGAATAGAACGTCTCCCTAACCTTTGTCCAAAAGACCTTGCTCTTTTGGTAGTCCGCTGCAAAATGCATAAATAAATTTGTAAGTCATTTAACTTTTTTATTTAACTTTTTTATTAAAAATCATTTTTAAAAACGTTAAAACAATTACCGCAACGCCGATCTTCAGAAATGACTATCCAAGCCCGACACAGGGCTTCCTTCTCATCCGATGACCACGGAGTGGTTTTCCGTTTCGTCCTTCCAGTCGAAGCCGAACCCGACCCGTCCGTTGCAACTTGTTTTTTCCGGTGGACGCGTCTTCTTTGTCCCGCAGCTTCACCTTCTGGTTCTTGTGTCTCCGGAACAACAAAGTTAGGAGACGGTTGTATGTTGGATGGTTGAAAGCCGGATGATTGTTGCGACCCCGAATAAAACATCGGTTGGTCCGGTGCCGACCATAAATCGTCGTAACTGTAATCTGAATCTAGGTTTGGGTACCAATTTCCAGCCATGTTTTTAATAAAAGGTTTGGAAGATGGGGTGATTTTGGGTTTTTTTGAGGTTGTGGTAAGTATTTTATGTGATTTTGGGTGTGGTATGTGATATTGGGTTGATATTGGTTTATATAGAGAAAATTTTTTTTTTTTAATAAACTTAAAGAGCCAACGGCTCTATTTCTAAGCCCCAACGGTCATGCACGCATTCCCAAGCCCACTTCACGCCTATTCCCAGCCGCTACTGGCCTTGCGCCTGCCTCTTTTTCCGCGCTCGCGCCCCTCTCGCGCCCCTCTCGCGCCTCGGTGGTGTGGTGCTCGCGCCCCGGGCTCACGCGCCCCCTGTCGCGCTCCACACCCCTCAGCCTAAGGGTGAATGCCCCTTTGGGCGCTAGTCTCGTAACAAGGTCAACAGAAAAAAAGAAGGGGGAGGGGGAGGGTTGGAAGAATTCAATTTCAACAAGTTATTAAGCTACTCACATTTTTATATAAAAATATATAAATAAATAATAATTAACAACTTAGTTAAACCATTATACATGTTTAGTAGTTTAGTTAATGAATGTCCTCCGTTCTATGTGATAGTGACATGATAACTTTTAATTAATTATCATTCACGAAACATAGTATAAGGATTTAAACGTTGTAGATGGTAAATATACCATACCGCTATATGACTACTAATAATAACGTATATTATATTCATGTCAATTTTGTGGAGGATAATGGGTCAAATCATTGAATATTAGACCGCATATTATATTCATGTCAATTTTGAATATGAACGGTTAAAGTAATGGCGTTGATTATAAAGTATAAAAAACGAATTTGTATCACAATGTACACTTCAAGTCTATAAACTAATTTTGTTAGGTACGAATCGTCTCTTTTAATACAACAATAATTTTAAAAATAAATTTTATAATTTTTTATAAACTATAACTTCATGACTATAAGACACCTTTACAAAAAAAAATACTTCAGGATAGTTATAAATTACTCAAATAATTACATTTTTGTATAATATTTTTATATTAGAAACTCATGTATTAACATAGTTGAATAACTTAAGAAAATATTAAATAATTTATAGTGAAGATTTATAAATTAACTAGATTTTATCCCCCGTATTACGGGGGTTATTTTACATTATTCGTTTTCAATATTTATATATGTATATTTGGATTTTACTTTATTAATTGTAAGAAAGTTAATAATTAATTTTTAGCTATATGAGTTTTGTTGGTGCATGATGTCAGTAGTTCGGTGTCGAGTGTTTGTAATCGTGTTAGTTAGATTTGAGTTTTGTATGTAAGCGAAGTTGCTAACAAGTTCGCTTATATGGGCGAACTTGTTAGACAAGCGAAGTTAGGAACAACTTCGCCTGAACTTACCAGGCGAAGTTGTCGCCTATATAGTCTGCTAGGTTTCGGCAGTTGTTAAAAAAAATAGATTCACAGAAGTTATTCAGTTAGTTATTCGTGTATTCGAGTCAGAGAGTTTGTATTCAGTGATCATAATATCACGTGTTTACGGTTGAAATACAACGTGTGTTTGATTATCGTATCGTGTGTTAGCTCGTATTGTTTTCTATACTCGTAACGTCTTACGTAGGGATTCCGCACCTACGTAGAACGCGATATCTCGTGTAGATCCGGCTGGGAACCTACAATTGGTATCAGAGCTTTTGCTCGATTGTGTGGTTCGGGATTATCACGCGGGTGTAGAAATCGTTCCGTTTGACTATTTGCGGGACGAGTTTTCTGAGTTTTTGTGTCATACTCATCTCCTACAATCATAAACAACCCATAACACCTTCACAAACCTCATAAAATCCAGAAATCAAACCTGCATATTCATCGTGTTCATCAGGTGAAGTTGCAGTCACTGTTCGTAGGGTTTCAGCGAAGATATAAGGTTAAGCGAAGTTATCCACAACTTCGCCTACCTTCTCAAGTTCGCTTATCTCAAGCGAAGTTACCCATAACTTCGCCTACCTCTCAAGTTCGCTTACCTCAAGCGAAGTTATTCACAACTTCGCCGAATCAGGCGAATTTAAAAAGGAAGCGAAGTTCATAATCAGCGAAGTTCAGACTTAAGCGAAGTTATCCACAACTTCGCCTACAGTACTGTTTAAAATAAAATTTTTATTTTTCGAGTTTCTTTGGGTTTCGTGAAAGATGTCATCAATAAACATTACGGAACTAGTTAAGATGGAAGTGGAAGCGGGTTCGGCTACAAAGGCACCGAAGATGCTTAAGAAAACCGATTATGTAGCGTGGAAAGATCGTTTTGAACAATATGTCAAGTACCAAGATGCTAAGATGTGGGTGTGCATACAAGATGGTTACATTCCACCTACTACTGAGTATGAGGGTCGTGATCAGATCAAGAAATACAAAGAGATGGAAGAAGAAGAGAAGAAAATGTATGAGGCCGAAAGCAAAGCTCATGCAGCAATTACAATGGCTCTTCCACAAGAGATTCTGCACACTTTCAGAAAGTATAAAACTGCCAGAGAGCTTTGGGAAGCGCTTGAAAACCGGTTTGAGGGAAATGTGGGAATTCGTGCATCGAAGATTAAACTTCTAAAAACCCAATTCTCGGTCTTCAAGTATCTGAAAAATGAATCACTTGATGATATCATCACTAGATATTATCATCTGATGACTGAACTCAGCAACTATTCAATTGTTTACAAAGAAGATGAGATTGTTGAAAAGCTTCTTGATGCTCTCCCACCGAAATGGGAGATGTATACTGTGTTGATGAGAGAAGACAAAGACTTTGCTGACTATGACCTGGAGACAGCAGTTAACAAGCTAAGAACGTTTGAACTGAACATGGTACGAAAGGAGACACCTACCGATCAGGTTCAAGATCCGGGTATGTATGGTGCAAAGGTTAACTCAGGATCAAGTTCGAAAACTGAATCATCTGCTTATTACTCTAAGGGAGAGTCAGGCACTAACTCAACACACGAAGGACATGTATCTCTCAACATGAACGGTGATGTGTGCTTTGTAGTTGGAGGATCAAATGCTTCTCAACCTCAAGCGACCAAGAGTAGTTTTTCCCCAAGTGTTTCAAACAACAACTACTCGAAGATGCCCATGAGTGTTAAATCGCTGAACAGCAGTTTGCTCTCTATGCATCTTTTATTGCTTCGTATGAGAATTACATTCAGGGTAAGATTGTTGATCCTGCAATTTTGGAAGAAGACTATGATCAGATCGATGCTGATGATCTGGAGGAGATGGATCTGCAGTGGCAGATGGCTATGATTGTGAGAAGGGTTAAGAGGTTCATGAAGAAGACTGGCAGGAAGTTTGTCGGTGAGAGGCCAGGGTTTGATAAGTCGAAGGTTCGCTGTTACAACTGTCAGCAGAATGGCCACTTTGCAAAAGAGTGCAAAAATGAACGTGTAGAACGCAGTCAAAACAGATCTACACAGCAGAATGGTAGTGGTAATGACTATAGAGCCATGATTTCCAGACAGAATGAGGAGTACAACTGGAATCTGCATGTTGAAGAAGTATTTGAACATGCCAATTTGGCAAACATCGAAACTGCAGATAGTGAGAAGGGAACTAGCGAAAATGAAGCTTACATGGCAGATGTGGCAGACCAGCTCTCCGAGGTATGTACCGAACTCCCTTGTACTAAGTGTGAACATCTGTCTGAACAACTGACAACTATAACTGATCAGTTTGTTAGTTTGGATGCGCAATTTAAAACATTAAAAGAAGATCATCATTTCACTAAAGCTAGAGAAAATAGTTACAAAGTAAAAATTAAAGCTAGTGAGAAAGATATTAAAAGTCTTAAAGCAAAGCTTGCTGAAATATTCAAGTGATTGATCTTAGCTATGAAGTACTAGAAGAGAAAACCAAACTAATAGCTGAAAGGGATAAACAGATAGCTGATCACCAGGTGAAAGTGGTGGAACTTAACAGGAAACTTGAGCAATTCAGAAATTCCTCCGCTATACTTGAACACCTCGTTAGTGATCAAGGTTCCCCAAAAAGGGGAGGAATTGGTTATCATGAAGTTCCACCACCTTTCAATCATAATTACACTTATGACCCTAGTAATCAGAAATCTGTCGATGTTGACTATGGTCAGACAGTTCCGGTTAAAGTAACGATTAAAGAACCAGAAGTTAGTAAAGGCGAAACAAGTAAGCCTGTTACTAGTGTTAAGATTTCTGCTCCGAGTCCTGTCTCATCAAACTCGGACAAGTCATCTGAGTCGAGTGAGACAAAACAAGAGGAAGTGTTACCAAAAAGTGGAGAGAAAAATAAAACACCTGAAAAGAAGTCTCCACTAAACCCGTATGTCCCACCATATGTGAGACAAACGGGAAGTAATACAGCCTCAACATCTAAGACAATTTTGGATAAGAAAGTTGAACACAGGAGTTGTTTCAGATGTAATCAATTGGGACACCTAGTTGCTGATTGCCCTCTGAAGCAGAGATTCAGAGATGTGAGGCCTTCGAGAACTGAGAATAGAATTAACGGAAATGTTAAAACTGAAAACCCATCAAAATTCAGAAATTGGTCTAATTCAGGTTTTCAAAGAAAAAGATCTCAGTTTTTCACTGCTAACAACCAAACCATAAGTAATAATTCTTTTAATTCACGAAGGTTTGAATGGCCTCATAGACAATCCACAAGAAGGTATCCTGTTAGGACTCACAGAAATTATTATGATACTAACTTTGGACAGCCAAGGTACGGGATGTATCGACCCAAGACCAATCGGTCTTGGGTCCCCAGATTTTAATCATCTGCTTTAATCGTGCAGGAACAGTTGAACAGGGCTGCCAACAATCAATGGGTTGTGGATAGCGGCTGTTCCCGGCACATGACAGGTAACAAGAAATTGTTACACGACTGGAAACCTGTTCAAGGAGGAAGAGTGAGTTTCGCAGGAGAGAGCGGTGGAAGGATTACAGGAATAGGGACGGTGTCGAATGGAAAGATGACTTTGGAGAAAGTAAATTTTGTTGAAGAACTGAAGCACAATCTGCTGAGTGTTTTGCAGATCTGTGACAAAGAGTACACCGTACATTTTACAAAGAATGAGGCGATCGTGCTATATCCTGGTTTCAAGATACCAGAGGATTGGATTGTTATGAAGGCTCCAAGAGTCAAGAATACGTATATCATGGATATGAGGTCGAATGAGATGGCCACAGAAGAATCGTGTCTTCTGTCAAAAGCAACTGAATCGGAGTCCGAGTTGTGGCATAGGAGAATGGGGCATATTCATCTTCGGAAAATGAACTACCTTGTCAAAAATGGGCTTGTGCTGGGTGTTCCCTTGAAGAATTTCAACTTTGAAGACAAATGCTTATCATGCAAAAAGGGAAAGCAACACAAGAAATCCCATCTCACCAAGAAGGTCAATTCAATTGTCAGTACCCTAGAATTACTTCACATGGATCTCTTCGGTCCCGTGAATGTAAAAAGTCTAGGAGGAACATCTTACTGCTTGGTGATCACTGATGATTTCTCTCGATATTCCTGGGTATATTTCCTGAAGTCAAAGGTTGAAACAGTGCAGATGGTAAAGAATTTGATTACCAAGGTTGAGAATATCATGGGGAAACGGGTTAAATTCATCAGGAGTGACAATGGAACTGAGTTCAAGAACTATGAGATGGAGATCTTCTGCTTACAGAAGGGGATAGAACACCAATACAGCGCACCGTATACACCGCAACAAAATGGAGTGGCTGAGAGGAAGAACAGAACCTTAATTGAAGGAGCCAGAACCATGCTGGCTGATTCGAAACTTCCCGTGGTGTTCTGGGCTGAAGCTGTTGCAACAGCCTGTTATATCCTTAATAGAGTGTTAACTGTGAAAAGATTAAATAAAACCTGTTATGAACTTATGCATGGGAGAAAGCCCAACTTGAGTGGTCTTGAACCATTCGGGTCCCCGTGTTCGATATTAAAGACCAATTCTAAATTTGGTGAAGTAGCCGACGAAGGAATCTTAGTCGGATACGTTGTTGGGACTCCCAACAGACGGGTCTTTAATACATCGACCAGCAAGGTTGAGGTGGTGTGTAACACTGATATCACAAGTTACAAATCACCAAAACCAAGCACGGGACCCGCTGGGGTTTTCGACTATGATAGACTTTTTAAATCTTTTAACATACCTTATCTGGATTTTGCAGAAGTTGAGGAAAGAATTGCTACAAAGATGATATGCGATGAGGAAGACACTTTGGTGCAACGACCACAGTATGATGAATGTCAGCCTTCCTCGTCAAATGCTGTCAATACCCCTGCTGCCTCTACTGAAGAGGAATTCATCAATCCGTTTCACTCTCAACATCAATCACCCATTGATGAGCTATCTACGAACTTGGAAGATAATCTGAATGTCAGTTCGGTTCCGACTACGAGAATTCACAAAGATCATCCTTTGGAGAACGTGATAGGTGATCTGTCCGCCGGTGTACAAACAAGAAAAAGCTTGAATGAGCACACCTGTGTTTACACATGCATTAAAGACACGGGCATTATCAACGAATGCTTGTACACCTGCTTCATCAGCCAGATTGAACCAAAGAACTATCAAATGGCTCTTAAGGACAGCTCGTGGGTCGAAGCCATCCAAGAAGAGTTAGCTCAGTTTAAGAAAATGGAAGTATGGAATTTGGTTGAAAAACCGAAGAATGTGCATGCGATAGGCACGAAATGGGTCTTCAAATGTAAGAGAGATGAGAAAGAGATTGTTATCAGGAACAAGGCGAGGCTGGTTGTTAAAGGCTTTAATCAGCAAGAGGGGATTGATTACAATGAGGTGTTTGCTCCTGTGGCAAGATTGGAAGCCATTCGGCTGTTTTTGGCATTTGCTGCTCATAAGGAGATGAAGGTCTTTCAGTTGGATGTGAAGAGTGCGTTCCTAAATGGTAAAGTCAATGAGGTTGTGTACGTTGAGCAACCTCCGGGTTTTCCTGACCCTGACTTTCCCGATCACGTGTACAAGCTAAGTAAAGCGCTGTATGGACTACATCAGGCACCTCGTGCCTGGTACTCAACGTTATCTGATTACTTGCTTGAGAATGAGTTTGAAAGAGGTAAGATTGATAGCACATTGTTCTTCAAGAGAAAAGGGAGCGACTTTCTCCAGGTGCAAGTCTACGTGGACGACATTATCTTTGCTGCATCAAAGGTCGCCATGTGTCAGGAGTTTGAGGCCGTCATGAAGAAGAGATTTGAAATGACTGCTATGGGTGAACTAACCTTCTTTTTAGGATTGCAGGTTGATCAGAAGAAAGATGGGATGTTCATTCATCAGACGAAGTATGTCCATGATGTTCTCAAACGTTTCAAGATGGAGGACAGCACTCCATATGATACTCCAGTCTGCGTCAATCACAAATTGGGTGCTGATTCAGACAACGATGCAGACGTGGACCCAACCCAATATCGGGCAATTATAGGTTCTTTAATGTACTTAACTGCTTCTAGGCCTGATATAATGTTTGCTGTTTGTCTTTGTGCACGCTTTCAGGCAAACCCAAAAGAATCTCATTTGAAGGGTGCGAAGAGGATACTGCGATATCTCAAAGGCAAGCCGAAGCTGGGGTTGTGGTACTCGAGAGGAGGAGACTTGGAGCTAGTCGCTTACACAGATTCTGATTATGGAGGGTGCAATCAGAGTCGGAAGTCAACGACAGGTGGATGTCAGTTTCTTGGTGGCAGATTAGTGTCATGGCAATGCAAGAAGCAGACCTCAGTCGCCATTTCAACCTGTGAAGCAGAATACATGGCAGCATCCAACTGCTGCTCCCAGGTTCTTTGGATTCAACAACAGTTGCGCGATTATGGTCTGAATTTCTCACTTACTCCTATTTGCATTGATAACACTGCTGCTATCTCAGTAACTAACAATCCCGTAAAGCACAGTAAAACTAAACATATTGACATTCGTCATCATTTTATACGGGATTGTGCTGAGAAGAAACTGATTGTGCTCGAAAAGGTTGACACGTTAGATAATTTCGCTGACTTGTTCACGAAAGCGTTTGACAAAACTAGATTTCAAAACCTTGTTGAGCTGAATGGGATGATCAATCCCGAGTAACCATGTCGTGTGTTTTTGTTTAAAAAAAAAAAAAAAAAAAACGTCACTATCGCTTAGAATTATGTCCGTTACTTCAGTTTGAAGGACATATCTTCGGATATGTTTGGTCCTCATTTCTACTTGTAGAATATGAGGATAGCCATTAACCAGATGACTGAAAGTGACCGAGGCGGTTTATGATGTGTTTTTATTCTTTCGCTGAAAATTAATCGATCATACTTAGTTAGAAGGACACATACTTGTATGTGGTCGGTCCAGCTGATCCATTGGATCTTCGGGATAGCCGTTTACCTGAAGACTTTGATTTGGTCGGGGCGATTGAAGTTAAAATTTTTTTTCTTTACGGGAGATGAAATTATTTTTCAAGTCTACTACTTCGTAAGAAGTTTCTTTACTATGTTAACAGAAAATTGATCCAACCTTGGAAAGTGATAGATATACTGATTCTGTGTGCTTAACTAGTGAAGTTATTAGGCCTAAAAGACTTTAGAACAGTCATTGTATGTCATGGTAGCTTTTTATGGTGCGTAAAAGTAGAAGTGATACTAATTAAATCTACTCGATTTTATGTGGAAACTCCTTAAGAGTTGTGCATGTCTTCATACATATCTTTCCGAATGATAGGCAGAAAAGCGATTACCCAGTCATACACGAGCCCGTGAGTGTTCTGATTCCCGTGAAGATAACGTGTCAAGACACTGCAGTGATCCAGATTCGGGACTTGCAGTTGTTTTCTACTTGAAGTTGTGTATATACATGTTAAAAAAAAAAAAAGGTATTCTAGAGTTCATAATGTTAATGATTATCACTCAAGACGCAAGAAGGTGAACGGGAAGCAGAGTCTAAGATCGAAGAGTAATTACTACTTAATCAGACACTACGGGTCGAGGTCAATTCGGGGTGACTTGGAGAAAGCCAAATACGCTTTGAGAATAGATAGGAGACATCATAATCTCTGAGTTGTTGCCCACTTAAGTTTTGAGCTTAATTGAACCTAACTCGTATCACAGAAACGATGAAAACCATTTTAAGTATATTACCTGCTTACAACCTGTTTCTTTATGTCATAATACAGCTGAACACGGATCTGTGTAACAGTCACGTAATTAGTATGATTCCTGTTCGGATCTTTTCTAAAAGTTGGTAGTCCCTGTCGAGACTGAAATTTGATCCCGTGTACTTTTATTTTAAAAGTTTTTCTACTTATGTAGTTGTATTATTTTATACGTGGTTACTTGGTCTTGATCGTATCATTTAACGCTTTAAAGGAAGTTTTAAAACTTTATTGAAAATTGTTCAAAGTATAGGGGTTTGTTTTGTAAATACCGGCGAACTTGTTCATAACTTCGCCTGGAATAGGCGAAGTTTTCGATAACTTCGCCTGTACTAACTTTGACCCTATATAAAGAAGTTTTAAGGTCAGACGATTTATTATTTTCCAAATCTCAGCGAACTTATCTCCGTATAACCGAAGCGAACTTATCGTTCTTCAATCTGTGTTAACTTTCTTTCGATTCAATCCGATTTCAAGGTGTGTAGGGTTCTTTTATCGTATAATCTCTGTCTATTGAGGTCAATCATCGGTCGTTTCAACTCGATTAACGACCTCATTCTTTCGAACCTTAAACACCCGATTTCAAACTTGTTATTACGTGATAGTAATTTACTTGAACGTCTAAAACTTCATAAAATCATGTGTTACGGAGTCCTCGATCTCCAAAATCATCATCTAAACGTCGTTCGACAAACCTAACTGTTGCCGATTCGAATTCGGCGAAGTTACAGTTTAGGCGAAGTTATCCGTAACTTCGCCTGAGGTCTAACTTCGCCTGATAATTAATTTTGAAACAGTTTAGGAGGCGATGTTGTGGTTAGGCGAAGTTCTCTTTAACTTCGCCTGGACCTTTTTACTTAACAGTTATCAGACGAAGTTCAAGTTGAGGCGAAGTTGTTCCCAACTTCGCCCCACCTTTAACTTCGCCTATACAGAATAGATCACAACTTCGCTCATGGTAACAGGCGAACTTGTGATTTGCTTTGACGTTTATCTAACTTAACCTGTTTGTTGCAGATATGGCTGCTGTTGCTGGAGCAGGTGGTGCAGGCGGTGATGACGGAGGTGATAACCAAAGACAGTTCTTCCCGGGTCACAACATGTACATAACATAAGACCCGGAGGCGAGCGGAGTTGATGATTTCCGCGAAATCATCACATTTCTTTTACGCTCGCGGATATTCCACGCGATTACAACAACTCTGCCGATATCCTTGCCCAACATTGAGGATTTTTGGCTGTGGAATATGACTGTAGAGTCGAACCCCCGGTGATGCGCGCAACATTAAACAATCAGATTGTTCAGTTCTCTTCTGAACAAATCCGGGCGGCTTTACGGTTTGGAAATGAGACAAGGGATGACCCGACAGAGTTTGTAGCTCCTTTCCGTGATGGAGCGTTTTTGAGGATGGGATACTCTGGTCCCTTGGGGGATACGCAGAGAAGGAAAGGGTTTTTGCTTGACCAGTGGCGCTTTCTCATGCATGTCATGATTGTATGCATGTCAGGGAGAAAGGCGGGCACTGATGGCATGGGTGCGACTATGCAGTCGGCGATGACTGCTCTGACTTACAACAAGCGAAACAGCTTTAGTCAGATGGTCTTCTATGAGATTGATCGTCAGAGAAGGGCGATGGCGCGTGAGAGATTCATCATGTATCCAAGATTCCTACAAATGATCTTGAATCATGTTGCTCCTACGCTACCTCAGCGCCGTCCAATCAGATATGTAGAGAGTGTGAACAAAAGAATCTTCGCCAAATGCAGATCTTCGAGTGCGAGGAGCAAACCTGAGCTCCGTCCTCGGCATACTCCACTTTTTGGCTACTTGATCAACCCGGGGTATGTGCCTGCTCGTGGGGACGAGTTTAGGGACCCGGCACCACAACAGGCAGGGGCACCTCAAGCTATACCTGCTGCTCCTGTTGTGTCACCGGAGGAGAACGTTGACCTTTACGCAGCGTTTGGCGGTCAGGGATTTTTTGACATGGAAAGGGTTGATCCAGAGGAGAATGTACAGGTCCCGGTTGAACGTGCTTCGGGTGTGAATGTTACTAGGGCAGCTACAACGGTGGCTGGCTCAGATTCTGATGATGAAGTGGCCGAAGCGAGACAGATTTTGGTAACACATGAACGAACTCATGGGAAGAGAAAGAGAACTGATGATGACAGCGAGTCAGATTATGAGGAAGAGGTACAACAGTTAATACGCAGATCAAGAAGGGAACTGATAGGTGCAGGATCGGGAGCCGGTGAGAGCTCTAGGGTGGTACGTTTCACTCCACCAGCACTATCCGGTATGACAATGGTTCCCTCATCATTACAGGTTTCGAGGCCAAGCGCTACGGTTGTTCCCGTGGTGGCTACCTCATCTACATTTGGCCTCCCACCCACTACTTTCCAACTTTCGGCTCTTGAGATCGTTTCGTTGCCGCCTCCGACTGTTATTCCATCGGAGGTCGTGGTACAATTTATCTAGTCGACTGTTGTGGCCACTGCAGGGTTATCGGTGACGATACCACATGCGGTTACGTCTATTTCTACTTCTGAGGTCCCGGTGACATCGGAAATCCCTCCTCAGTACACTCAAGATATATCACATATGAGGTTCGATTTCGATGCAACCCTATCAGACTCAGAACGAATAGCAGCACTTGAACGGGTCGTGGCAGAGCAGTCAAGGATTAATCTTATCCAGACCCAGGCTATTCAACGCCTAGTTGCAGAGAATCAGATGCAGTCGTCCTTGCTGGTAGAACATGGAAAAATCATAGATGCTTTCAAGGAGTTCTTGGCATCTCAGGGGGAGACGAGCTGTAAAGGCGATGAGTTGAGGACCAAGAGACGAAATGATAGAGACGATGATCCCAATGCATCGAAAGATGCAGGTGGTGAGTTGCCAAGAACTGATCAATATCTTGGAACTTCCAAACTCAGGGGGAGTCGACAACTGCAGCTGGTGGTGATGATGTGGTGGTAGTGGAAGTTGAGGAGATGGATGATGAGTTGGTTGGTGATGATGATGTATTACCAGTGGAACAGATAGAGAAGATTGGTGAAGAGATTGTGATTGATACAGAGATAGAAGAGGGAGAGATAGTTGAGGAAAATATTGAGCATGACATTCCAGATGTTGAGAAAGCAGATATGAGTAAAGAGATGGCAAGTGATGAATCTGAATGGGAAGAGCAGCCTAGATGGAAAGAAGGCTATGCTCAGTGGTTCGTCAAAACGAAGAAACCAGCGGTTCCTACAATGTTTAAGAAGAGTTACAACATTAAAGGTTATGCTGAAGCGAAGAAAGGGATTATTTGCTGGATATATGATGAGCAGTTGAGGCTCTTCGTGATTAAGAGATATGACGGTGTTCAGTATTTCAAAAGACTGTTAAGATCGTTGAATACACTGCCAGAATGTGAAGTGAAAGACTTAGCCAGATTGGGGTTGATTAACCGAAGTGATGATAATATGGCTAGAGTTATTGGGAAAATTGTGTGGAAAGAGAGTATAAAAGAGAAGAAATTTGAGCTGTTGAAACCACAAAAGGGAAAACTTGTTGAAGACAAGGATAGAGGTTTGAGAGCAGACGGAAAACCTTGGATGATTATGAAGTATAAGCCGATCAGGTGCCTTAAAGAAATGCCGATGAAACAGATGCCCAATGATGTGCTCAAAGATCTAAAGTGGTGGTATGTTGATTGTGAAACAGCTGAAGCAGTGATGGAAGACGAAGATGAACAAGAGCTGCTAAGAGTTTATGATCCGATGCATCTAGTGAACTTGTCGCAAGCTGATCTGCAGGTGCTGAATGAGAAGAAGATCTTTTATATTCCTGCTTGGAAAGACGAAGCGAAGAAATATCAAAGAATTGTATCAGTTTGTGTACGCGAAGGAGTTCATGCTTGAAGATGAAGATGCAAGGTCGTTGAAGATTACAAGATACGTGTTTGAAGCTAAAGAGATGAAGCTACTGCCAAGGGGGAGTCTGTTGGTGCATGATGTCAGTAGTTCGGTGTCGAGTGTCTGTAATCGTGTTAGTTAGATTTGAGTTTTGTATGTAAGCGAAGTTGCTAACAAGTTCGCTTATATGGGCGAACTTGTTAGACAAGCGAAGTTAGGAACAACTTCGCCTGAACTTACCAGGCGAAGTTGTCGCCTATATAGTCTGCTAGGTTTCGGCAGTTGTTAAAAAAAAATAGATTCACAGAAGTTATTCAGTTAGTTATTCGTGTATTCGAGTCAGAGAGTTTGTATTCAGTGATCATAGTATCACGTGTTTACGGTTGAAATACAACGTGTGTTTGATTATCGTATCGTGTGTTAGCTCGTATTGTTTTCTATACTCGTAACGTCTTACGTAGGATTCCGCACCTACGTAGAACGCGATATCTCGTGTAGATCCGGCTGGGAACCTACAGGTTTGGTGAAACCTTTACCCGTGAATTCGAGTCAAATGCGTGAGAAGCCTTCATTTACAAATAAAACAATCTGATGGCTTGAGAGAATGGTTGTTTTACATTTTTCGTTTTTTAATATTTACTTTTTGGATTTTAATTTTCTTTATTATAAGAAAGTTAATAATATACTTAGCGTTTGATGATAAAATGGTTTCATAAAAAAATGATATGTTATAACACGTTTAAAAACTATCTGGATTTGGTGACCATGACCCGCTTATGTTTTTTACTATAAAATTGCTCATTAATAATAAATAATATCTTTTTCTTTTTAAATTGGATATTAAATTTTAGTATATCTCTATTTTATAGGATTTTCTTATCAAATAATTGGTAAGATTAATTTTTAATTTAATGAGATGTTATAACCCGTTTAAGAGCTATCTTGTTTTGGTAAGACCCATAGTCATGAATTTTGGTTAAATCAATGAGAGGACTCCATTTAAAAATCAAGCAATCTGATGGCTTCCATAAAAGAGGGAAGCGACCACACCGTGACACTAAAAAACTAAGTTTGTATATGACTTGAGTCTTTCTCACCACTGCCATGCAACCAAACAATGGTGTATGTATGCAATATATGATAAGCAAGCTTGTGGTAAGTTTTAATTTAGGCAACAAAAACAAATCTATGAATTGGATTCTTTACACATCAACTTTTACTATCGAACCATGTTGCGGTTCACCCGTATCTTTCATGTATTCATGGTGGGACCAGCCTTCTATTATAATCTCACTCTACCTCCTTAAGTCCTTATATGCATATATATAATAGTTGTAGGTTATAATAGTTGTAGGTTGGTGGTGGTACTAAAGTTGGTAAGTCATAGTTTTTATTTCTTTTAATTAGTTCGTTTATTTGGTGGAGGTTGGTGTTGTCAACTGGTGGTGGTGTAACATCTAAGTAATATGGGAAGGCAACCATGTTGTGACAAACTAGGGGTGAAGAAAGGGCCATGGACCGCGGAGGAAGATAAGAAACTCATCAAATACATCCTCACTAACGGCCCATGTTGTTGGCGAGCCCTGCCTAAGCTGGCAGAGCTTCGTCGTTGTGGCAAGAGTTGCCGCCTCCGTTGGACAAACTACCTTCGCCCGGACTTGAAGCGAGGCCTCCTAACTGAATCGGAAGAACAACTTGTTATCGACCTGCATGCTCGCCTTGGTAATCGGTATGCCGCCTTTTGCTCTCCTTTTCTTTTCTAAAGACATTAGAATTTATCTTAAGATTCTTGAACATGGTTTCATAATGAAACAGTTATGATCATTCAAGATTATAATAAAACGTAATTTCATATATAATTAAGCTGTCTCATAGCACAACAAGACACTATATATGCTTAAATCTCAAACTTATCATTGAATATTTTGTACCACTACGGATTGAATATTTCGTAATTTCATATATATAATGAAACAGTTATGATCATTCAAGATTTAGTAATATTTTGTACCACTACGGATTGAAAAAAGTTTGCACTCAGACAAGCAAAAGCAAATTCATAAGATCCTTGTCGATAAAGCAGCCAATATTAATAATATGAAAAGTCGAATGTTGCATTCAATGAGCGTGTAATCATTATTATATTTTAGATACTTTATAAACAATCATATCTAATATAAAGTATTTTGTTCGTTGTAAAATGATATTATTAGGTGGTCAAAGATTGCGTCAAATTTACCAGGTCGAACAGATAATGAGATAAAAAATCACTGGAACACTCACATCAAAAAGAAACTTCTAAAAACGGGAATTGATCCAGTCACTCATGAACCGCTCCCGAAAGATACTCAAACTAGTGAAACATCATCTCCTTGCACTAAACAATCTTCAGAATACAACCTTTCACAACCTACTGAAACTACAAATAAGTCAGAGATCTCAAACGAGAACCCGACTATTTTACAAATCGAAAACAATTCATCCACAAACAAAGACGATGAGGAGATGATATTAAGTTACCTCTTAGGCGACAATGAGCCTCTTTTGCTTGATGCATCGGATTGGGAATCACTTGGCGATGATAAAAGGTCCAAGAATTGTACAAGTGTGTTAGCCTCATGGGACGAGTGTGCTACATGGCTAATGGATTGTCAAGATTTCGGAGTTAATGATTTTGGGTTGGATTTCCTTGCAAACGGAAACATATGAAATCGTTAGACGTGTAAAGAATCATGTCTAAGTTAAATTTAGGTTAGTATTGTTGATTTTGTCAAAGGGTTTGTCTTTGGATGGTAGAAAGGAACTCAAATGTGGTTCCGCACCATCTTGGAATGTCGAGGTACACCGTACGTGCAATGCATAATGTGAAGGAATATTGTAAATTATCAAAAGTTAAAGGGGTCTTCATAATTATAGAAACCTTATGCAGTTATGTGTATTATTTTGTAAAACGTATAATAACTATTGTTACAAATATGAAGTTCTGGGTTCAAATTCTTAGAAGGGTAAGTTAAAAAGTTGAAAGAGAATTTGTGATTTTGCGTTAAAAATTTGCTCTTAAAAAAGAATACTTCATCATTTTCCACAAGACTTATGAAATTGTGAAACCGTGTGCAAAGCAGTTCAAAAGTCAAAAGTATAATCGTATTATTTAATAACCAAGTCTTTTTTGTTTGCCTGTCATTGTAGCATACTTCATACTTGTTCTCACTTGCTTGGTATTTTAATATCAAGTAGATTTATCATTTATGTTTAAATATATTATTACTCTTGATTATTTCTCTCATAATATTGCTTTAAACATCTTGATAGTTCTTTTCTAAATCAATCTTACAATGATTCAAAGAGAAACGTTGAATAATCACACTTGTATGGCTTTAAGGGCCCGTTCGTTTCACGGACTTTTTTTTAAAGGATTTGGAATTGGAATTGGAATGGAATGGAATGGAATGTTTGAAAATCTCTTCATGTGTTTGATTAGTTAATATGTATTGTAATTGGAATTTTCTTCATTCTCGGTTTTTTTTTTGAAGAATGAGGTTAACGAAGGAATCGTTTTAGTTTTTTTACATTTTTCGTTTTCGATTTATATTTTGAGTTATGATTTTTTTATTAATTTTTTAATAAAAAAATCATAACTCAAAATATAAATAAAAAACGAAACATGTAAAAAATCTAAAACGTTTCCGTCTTTGCCCTCGTTCTTCAAAAATAAAAAAATAAAAAAAAACCCTGACCCGAAACCCGTTTTAACCCTAACCCATTCCGACCGAACCAAAACAATCATTTTTTTAGTTGACCTATTCCGAACCTAACCCGTTCCGACCCATGACCCGTTTCGACCCAACCCAACCCATTTGCCACCCTAGTGATTAGGGTTAATAAAACAATCATTTATTTTCCATAGCAATCCTTATAAAATAGGTGGGATTTTAAATCCTATGAAATATGAGATTTGATGAGATTTAGTTTTTATTCTCATTCTTTCATTTAATGAAACGAACATATCAATTCATGGGATTTAAAATCCCATTCCTTAGAATTCCTTTCAAATTCTTGAAACGAACAGGACCTAAGCGAACTTTACAATTTGTTTTCAGTTTGGTTTGTGCCATATGATGCCATCTACAAGTTCACACCATCTCGGCTTCCTCTATTTTCTAGCGTCTAGTGTACCTTTTCTAGTGATCGGTTCTGACCAAATGTGAGAGTTACTATACACAACTCTCTGCTGTGTGGTACCTTTCAATCCGGAGTTTCTCAATTATTTAGGAGTTGTTATGGAAAATTGTTTGTTATCGCAGTCGTGTTGGGGCTCCATAGCATTTGGTGTGGACTTGTCTAGATACTATCAAAGTTAGTAAGATTTCTCAGTATCTATAGAGATATTGACAAACATTAGATTACGGTCAAGTTTATTCTTTAGAGGTGCTCCTTATTCAAATCAGACTCGAAAAACTCGAAATTCTATTCGAATCGAATTTCAAGGTTCGAGTTCGGTTTTTAAGTTCTCAAATTCAATTCGATTTGATTAGACTTCAATAGTCGAATTTCGAATTCAATTATAAATACAGATATGACGCACCACTAGTCGAGTGTTGTGGTCACTTCCCTGATGAGTTCATATCAGGACAAAATCAGTGACGCCTATATCTCTAGCGGGACACTATAGCTATCTCCTATGCGACCAAGGGCGTCCGTCTTAGCCTCGTAGGGCGTAGCTCGAAAGACTACCTCTTTAAATGCCATTTGCGTACCTTCGGCTCAGCTGATTGTTAGATGTAGCCTAGCCCACAAATTAACAAAAGCCCAATGATCTATTCCATGGTTATTTATTCTCTTGTGATTTAATAGCATTTAGCAATTTTATTCTACTTGGTATCCAACAACTTAATAATTAATTTTGAATTTATAACGTACAAGATACAAAACTGAATCAAGGAAAATATTTTACAATAATATTAACTAGCGTGTTGCGTGGGTAACCCCTCAACGAACCTGAATATCAAAACTTGGGAACTCATTGTGGCTGCAAATAATGCCAGAACTCGGCAACGAACCCAACACAAAGGAAACATAGCTGCTGCACCAAACAAAAGCTGCATGTTCTAGTGCGACATCATGGCCTCTGAATATTTTCGATCAAGCTCAAACCGCTTAGATAAGCTTTGCTCATCATCATTTAGCAATTTCATACTTTAAGGATTTATCAACATTAACAAACAGCTGAGGTTTGGTTCACCATCATCAAATCAAACAACGGCTAGCATCAAATTACTCAAAAACCTCTCCGGTGAGCCTTGGTTCAACATCATCGAGTCAACAATCATATCAAAAATCAAAGTGAATTAAAAACAAACTGAAAACCTTAAATAGAGGTCGTCCATGTTAATCGGAAAGAAACAGACCATCACAGCCTCGCTGATGGCCATTTAATTTGAATATCGTTAAATTAGAGTAGTTTTAAATGATAATCTAATATTTGAATATACAAAACATAACAAAAAAATAAAAATAAAAGTATTTTGAATTATATTAAATAAGTGTAAAAGTAGGTGATGATGTGGAGGTATGACGAAAATTGTAGAAAAATATGGAGGTTCTTTTTTGTAACGTTTGAAATATGATATGGCATAATGATGTTGAGGTTTGCAGAGTATAGCGTTGGATATGCTATAAGAATTATTTGTTGTTGATCCTTTACATGTTTGTTAGTATTTCAACTTTAGTTAGCCGGAAAAAACGAGTTGATCGGAAAATAAAAACCATATTTCTTTCAGAATAATTATTTGCTTTGGTTGGACCGCCCTTGTTTACTCACTCTCGCTGAACAACTAAGCGCATAGTCTCATGGTCTATTTGTACAATGCTCCATTGATATAGGCATATAATATAATTTTGCATTGTGCTAGATATTCTAACGATCAATGGTATAATAGTGTTTTTTTATTCTTAAGACTTAATATTATGCTCCGGTTCAAATATTGATAATATAGTTTGGGGAGTAATTAAATGAAGCAAAAACCTAAAAACGTGTAGTGTCCACACCGAGACAAGCCCTTGCTAGGGGTCCAGTGGTTAACTATGTGGCTATGCACATGAAAACCAACTATACCATCCCTGTTCTATACTCCAAACCAATTTTCCATTCTGGTCCCATGTGCTTGTAACCTACAAGTTTGTGGTGATAGAGACTTGAGTTAGGTATATTTCGTTTCATATATTCTTACCCAACGGTTTGTGTGAGTGCGCGAGCGGTCAGTAAACTTTTTTCACATTTTGTTGGTGAAAATGTAGGTCTATAAACGAACCGATCAAATGAACACGAACGTGTGCATGCTTGTGTTCATTCATTTTAACTTTAACCGTACACAAATATAACTGAACAAATTTATGTGTTCATGTTCGTTCGTTTAAAACCTAAATGAACATTTCACAACGTAAAAGAACGCAAACGAACATAAGTTAGCACTAACAACACAAATGACCTAGTACACACCACACACACACATATATAATTTAAACAAGCCTCTTTTATGTTTTGTTTTGTTTATGTATAACTCGTATGTATTTATTAAAGCTTAAACAATCATAATGGACGTTCATGAACAAACAACACATGTGTTCGTGTTTGTTCATTTAGTTAAATGAAAAAATTTTTTTGTTCATGTTGGTCCATTTATTAAATAAACAAACTTCTAGCCGAACAGTTCATGAGCGACGTTCCATTCATTTACAGGCCTATGAAGATGTAAAGGACATAAGGATAAATGCTCACTATCAACTTGTTTAAAAAGAAATAAGTTACAAAATTGTTTCTGGTGAACTCAACATATACATATGATTAATTTCTGTGTTATTGAAACAAAATGCTATGATACATTAATTTGATGTAAATACTTTGTGGTGTAAGAAAAAAGAGATAAAGTTAGATGTTTATATCGAAGCATACAGGTTGGAGAGTATAGTGCATTAATTACTTGTCTATATTTTTTTTGTGTGGAGGGTTGCTTAATTTATTTAAATCTCACAGGTGTTATTGAAATCGTGTCTATTTGAATCCTTATATATACTATCTTGTCATGCTACTTCACACGCTTCCTTGTAGATGATTAAACAAGGAACTATGATGTTTACTAAGCTTTTAGTTTTTGCATGTGTTGGGTTTTTAATTTGCGCCACCAACTTCGTTGGTGGTAGAAAGCTTTCGGAAGAGGAAACGCGGTTAACTCGTGGTTATAGTGGGGGTGTAGGAGGCGGGGCAGGATTTGGAGGAGGTGTTGGTGGTGGCATTGGTGGTGGTTCTGGAGGTGGGATTGGTGGTGGAGGTGGATTTGGTGGGGGTGGTGGAGTAGGAGGAGGAATTGGTAAAGGTGGTGGTTCTGGAGGCGGATTCGGAGGTGGCATTGGTAAGGGAGTTGGTGGTGGAATTGGAGGTGGCGGTGGTGGTGGAGTAGGAGGAGGAATTGGTAATGGTGGTGGTTCTGGAGGCGGAATTGGTGGTGGCATTGGTAAGGGTGGTGGTGGGGGTGGTGGAGTAGGAGGAGGAATTGTTAAGGGTGGTGGTGGTGGAATTGGAGGTGGAGGTGTTGGTAAAGGTGGAGGTGGTGGAATAGGAGGTGGGTACAGAGGTGGCATCGGTAAGGGTGGTGGTAGTGGAGGCGGAGGTGGAGTTGGTGGTGGAATTGGTAAGGGTGGTGGAAGTGGCGGCGGAAAAGGAGGTGGTTATGGAGGAGGCATCGGTAAAGGTGGTGGGGGCGGAATAGGTGGGGGTTCTGGTGGTGGCATTGGTAAGGGTGGTCAAGGTGGTGTAGGAGGAGGTTATGGTGGAGGCATTGGTAAGGGGGGTGGTGGTGGCAGCAGTGGTGGAGGTGGAATAGGAGGTGGTTCTGGCAGTGGAATTGGTGGTGGCATCGGTAAAGGTGGTGGAGTTGGAGTCGGAATAGGAGGTGGTAGTGGAGGCAGCATTGGTAAGGGTGGTGTTGTTGGTGGTGGCAACGGAATAGGAGGTGGTAGTGGAGTAGGTGGAGGAAGTGGTAAGGGTGTTGGTGGTGGAGTAGGAGGTGGTATTGGTGGTGGTGCAGGTGCTGGTAGTGGAATAGGAGGTGGTGCTGGTGGTGGAATAGGAGGTGGTTCTAGAGGTGGTATTGGTGGTGGTGCAGGTGTTGGTGGTGGAATAGGAGGTGGTGGTGCTGCTGGTGGTGGAATAGGAGGTGGTTCTGGAGGTGGAATCGGTGGTGGCCATGGAAAAGGAGGCGGCACTGGAATTGGTGCCGGAGGCGGTGGTGGTTTTGGAGGTGGAATTGGAAAAGGAGGCGGTGGTGTAGGAGTTGGAATTGGTGTTGGTGTTGGAGCGGGAGGTGGAATTGGTGGAGGAGGGGGCGGAGGTGGTGGCGGTGGTGGAGGAATAGGTAGTTCCGGTGCGGCAGACGGTGCTGGGTTTGGAAAAGGAGGTGGCAACTAAGGCATAGTAGCACGGCCTTGAAGCATGTTACCGTAAAAATAATTTGGGAGCAAAACGATTGCTAGCTATAACCCAACTAGTTACAACAATACATGCATGTTGCTATTTTATGTATTTACTATGCATGTTTTCTATCCCTTTTTATGTATTAAGCATCACATGAAATCAATTATAATTTTTATCACCAAAATATTGTTACTTTGGGTTTACCACTCATCATATTACTAAACTAAAAAGTCCTAATCTATTTACTTTTTTAGCCAATCAAATCCACCTCAAAGTAAAATTTTGGGTCGTATGACATCTACATAAAAGCAAAGCAAGTTGATGACAAAAAGGACTCATAAACCGACACGGATTTAACATGATGAACTTATATCTATCAAAATCATTATCAACTTTCCGCAACCTATGAGCGCATGTGTCAACATATGCGGCGCAGCATATGTTGAGTCGCATATGTTTACTCAACATATGCGGCGCCGCATATGTTGTAGTATATATAGGTTGTTTGTTTTCATTAATTTGTATGTAATTTTTGATTCCAGAGTAATAAAATTTCTCTCTTCTCTGCATTTCTTTCTTTTATTTCATGTTATCGTTTATACGATTACATGGTATTAGAGCATGGTTATTAAGGCTTGCTCTTCGTTTTAAACCGGATTTTCATTTTTTTTTTCTGGTTTTTCTTTCCTCATCAGCTGGTTTTCTGGATTTTTTTGATCCTTTGATCAATATATTCAGGTTGTTGCTTCTTTCAGCTGGTCTTCATACTGTGTCTTCCATATTCTCCTTATTGTTCATCTTTTTTTGTCTTTTCTCGGTGTTTTCATCATTCAATTTCCTTCATTTTTTCTCCAATCTTTCTTTATATATCCGTGTCAAACCTTACTAAGTTTCATCCACAAAATTTCAATCCATCATGTCAAAATTCACTCCGCGTCAAAATTTTTTTTCTAGCGCATATGTTTTGAAAATATGCGCCGCATAAGCCATTTCTTTTCTTCAGCGTATATGTTTTTATCCTTAACATATGCGCCGCATAACATATGCGGCGCATAAGTCTCTTGATACTTAACTATTAGCGCATAAGTCTTTTTCATCTTCTTTTTGGTTCGTTTTTCTGTGATCTTCAAAATGGAAGTCCCCAATACTGCTTTTGTTCAAAATCTCACAATTGATTCTCTAATCCTCTTTACCTTCATCCATCCGATCACCCATGCATGATTTTAGTCTCAAAATTCTTTGACGGCAATGGTTATGGAGCATGGAAACGAGCAGTGTCTATTGCTCTTTCTGCTAAGAACAAACTTGGGTTCATCAATAACACTGTTCTTATGCCGGCTAATCAAGTACATCTTGCTCTCTGGCAAAGGTGTACTGATATGGTGATATCTTGGATTCTCAACACTTTTAATCACGATATTCGTGATAGTGTTCTGTATGCCGAAATAGCTCAAACTCTTTGGAACGAGCTTAATTCTAGATATGGACAAGCAAGTGGTGCTAGAATCTATCAACTTCAAAAGAATCTTTGTTAAATCTCCCAAGGAAGTAGTGACATTGCTACTTATTTTGCTAAGATGAAATCCTTTTGGGACGAGTTGAATGCTGTCAATTCCATTCCTTCTTGCACATGTGGGGCTGCTCATGCTTTTGCCAAAAGAGAGGAAGATCAAAGACTAATTCAGTTTCTTGTTGGATTAAATCCAAACTATGACATGATCAGAAGCAATATTTTAATGATGCAGCCTCTTCCCTCTATCGATCGTGCTTATGGGATCTTGATACAAGATGAAAAACAGAGAGAAATTCACACCACCACTGATTTTACCACATCCTCTGCTTCTATGCATGCTAATACTGCAGGACCGGTCAGCGGTGGAACTGGAGAAAATAGAAAAACTTCGGTGTGTACTCACTGTAAAAGGAATGGACATTCGGTGAGAAAATGTTATAAGTTGATTAGTTTTCCAAAGGACTATAAATTTGCTAAAGGAAGAGGTTTGCTAATCTTGCTGAAGAACAATAACAAAATGATAAACATGCTGATCAGCAAGGAATAACTCAACAACAGTATCATGACTTAATGGTTTTGTTGCAGTAAAACAAACTCCAACCTGGGACTTCTAATGCCTCTGCTGCTAACAACGCCACAACCATCAATCATGACTCTTTCAGAGGTATCATGTCTTGTAATTCTTCTAAATCTTCTTCAAAATGGATCATTTACACTAGTGCAAATGATCATATGTGTCATGATCAAAATTTGTTTTCAAGCGTTTCCTTTCTACAAAATCCAATTTTCATCAATCTTCCTAATGGCACCAGTGTTACAGTTCATCAGTATGGGATTGTTCCTTTAACTGATGACCTTTCTTTGTCAAAAGTTCTTTTGGTACCACATTTTAAAAATAATATTCTTTCTATTTCAAGATTATGTTCTGATACTGATGGCACCGTTCTTTTCTCTAAAAACAATTGTGTTTTACAGGCCCCTTTTATGAAGAGCCATCTGGTTCTTGGTGAAATGCTCAATGGTCTTTATCTTCTTGAAGCCACCAAGACTTTTAATTCTTTTCTTTTCAATAAATCTTGTAACTCTGATGTAACTGTTGAAACTTGGCATAATCGTCTAGGACATTTGCCAGTTTACAAATTGAAACAATTATCTTTCATTTCTAATTCATCTTTCAAGTTTATCGAGCATTGTGATATTTGTCCTAAGGCAAGACAACATAAAATGTCTTTTCTTATTTGCTCTACATCTATTAGCAAAATTTTTGAGCTAATTCATTTTGATGTTTGGGGGCCTTATCATACAGCTACTTATAATGGCTGCAAATATTTTTTTAACCATTGTGGATGATTATAGCAGAACCACTTGGACACATTTGCTTTCCACTAAAAGCAATGCTTTTCCTATTCTTCAATCCTTCATTGAAATGGTTAGCAATCAATTTGGCACCACTGTCAAATGCATTCATTCTGATAATGCTTTTGAACTAAGGACTAGTCTAGTTCAAGTGCTTACTTATTAAGTAAAGGCATTATTCATTAGATAACTTGTGTTGTTGTTCCTCAACAAAATGGTGTTGTTGAACGAAAGCATAAGCATTTGCTTGAAACATCAAGGGCCTTAATGTTTCAATTTAAACTTCCTGTTCAGTTTTGGGGTGATTGTGTTTTGACAGCAACACATTTAATCAATCGTTTCCCCACTGAGATCCTTAATAATAAAACCCCATATGAGGTTTTGACAGGAAAATTTCCTTCTTATTCTCACATGAAGTCTTTTGGTTGCCTTGCTTACGTTTCCACTTTAAGTCATGGAAGGGACAAATTCAAACCACGGGCCGTTCCTTGTGTTTTTCTGGGATATCCTCTTGGTAAAAAGGCTTATCGTTTATATGATCTTGACACAAATAAGATCATCATTTCAAGAGATGTCGTTTTCTTTGAAGCTTTATTCCCTTCAATCACAAAATCCAAAGAAAGCTTTCTTTTTCCATCAATTGATATCATCAATCAATTTTTTGATGATCCTTCCTCTGCTTCTGCTTCTAATTCGATTTCCGATTCCATTCCTAATTCTTTCGCTGCTTCTGATATTCCTGTTCCTCCTTCTAATGATCCACCTGTTAGAAGGTCTTCCAGATCTTCTGTACCTCCTTCTTATTTGAATGATTATGTCTGTAATCATTCTGATTCTTTTCACCATTGTTTTCACACTTTCACTAATTTGTTCTCCTCTTCTGTGTCTTGTTCTTCTTCTCAACTTCTTTCTTCCAGTCAAACTCTCACAACAGCTATATCTGCTTTACATGAGCCTACTTCGTATGTAACACCCCGGCTAAAGCGGAATACGCCCGGGTGTGACGTACTGATCACTCATAACCTCGTAACGCTATTAAAGTGACAATAATTATATTTATTTCATTTCAATACATCACAAATACACAATCAAGTAACAATACGATAAACATTGAATTTCATTATGTTGTATTTCTAATACCCTAATGGTCCAACTAATCTAGTCTTCAATCCTTAGACTTCAACCTGCAGTACGTTTAAAATAATATAATTTGTCAACAATAATGTTCCTGAGAATTCATAAAGTTTTGCATATATATAATGCGAAAAGTGTAAAATTCACAAGTCAAGATGTATAGTCTCAATCATATAGTGAAAGAAAAGTAAATACATGATATTCCTGTTCGCTTGACATAAGTCAAATCTACTAAGGAACCTCCGTTCGCCGAGCTACTTGGAGTATAGAATATGATAATGATACCGCCATTAACAAATGGACGGCGCAGGTACGTCCCGTCGGACCCTCCCACTATGAGTATGCGTATCCACCAACAACAAATAGTAAACAACTAGCACATAATCACATAGTTTACAAGGAATATGATACAAAACAAATACATACAAGGCACGCATGTGAATTTTAGTTTGACACAAGAAAACCAAGTTTAGACGTGCTACACCCCAAAACGTGTAAAACTAAAAAGGGGTTATGAAAACTCACCTTTGATATGGAGAAACAAGTAAGTAAAAAAGCCAAAAAGCGTCAAGTGAATCAAACCGGTTGAACCTCACGAGCTGGAATTAGACTTAATTGATGTTGAACGCGACTTGGCCAGAACCGAACCTTGGACGGATTAATTGGGATTACGGAGTGTGATTTAGAGATATAAGTTGTTATGAGCAAGTTGGTATGAAGAAGCGTGATCTATTTATAGTGTAAATCGAGCCATTGGAGAATTTATTGTTGTTAATGGGTTACTAGCCATTTTCCGTCCGTTGGAGCGGATTAATTAGGCCGTCACGTGACGTTATTATTTGTTTTAAAGGTTGTTTATGGTTAACCGTTAGTGGAGATGAACGTTGGAACCTTTATTGGCCGTTAATTTGGCGTTTTGGTGTGTTATTAAGGTCGCCGGAAAAGTCCCGTCGCCGGCCGGGTTCTTCACCGGAAAACCGAGGAAGGGGAAGGGGGGTGGGGCTGGGTTTTATATAATATTAATATAATTTAAATAATTTTCATTTCTGGTCGCTGGAGTTTCTTAAACCTTTTAAATGTAATTTAATTCTTTTTAAGTTAATAAGGTTTACACTTTCAACCCTAAACTTTATAATTAAATTATATAGTTTTCGGTTTTGGATTATTTACGCGTTTAAGCGGGTTATCGATAAGCCTCGAGTAATGGAACGTAATAATAAATGAACGATGTTTGAACATAAATGTCGGGAATGCTTTATTAAATGATCAATAACACACCGAAACGACCCATCGGGTCGGGTTTACAAATACAAATGCGAGTCGAAATTGACGAATGTCACAGCATTCCCTACTTTTGAAATTTTCGTCCTGAAATTAAGATAAAAATAAAATTTTAAAAGAAACCCACTAATACAAGGAGTTGTTTTAACGAGTTTTATATACATATTTAAATAAAAACAATAACGTCTGTAGGTTCCTGGACGGATCGTACACGGGATGTCGCTATCTGCGCAGGTGCGGAATCCCTGCGTAGCTAGATACGAGCGTAGAATACGTATAAATCAAACACACGAGCAATAACCGAAACACGTTATATTGATAACACGAACACGTGACACGAGGTCACTATTACAGACTGACTTGTAAACACGTAACTCGCTAACCCTCGAACTCACGAACTCTTGAACACCTCAAACTGTTACAGTGAACAGTTTATATAAGCACGACAACTTCGCCTCAGGCGAAGTTGTCCACAACTTCGCTTGTTCAACAAGTTCGCCTGAGCGAACTTGTTAACAACTTCGCTTGTTCAACAAGTTCGCCTAAGCGAACTTGTTGACAACTTCGCTCGTTACATAAACATAAACATAATCTAAAACATAATTACATTACAGACTCGATTACAATCGTTAGACTATGAACTACTGACAAACATGTACCAACAGACTCCCCCTTGGCAGTAGCTTCATATCTTGATCTTCAAAGCTTGAGTCTTGTAATCTTGTAGCTTTACGCGTGCGCTCCTTCTCTAACACATACCGACACCACCATTTGATATTTCCTCGCTTGATCCTTCCAAGCAGGAATGTAGAAGATCTTCTTTTCGTTGAGCATCTTCAGATCAGCTTGCGATAGATTAACAAGATGCATCGGGTCGTAAACCCTAAGCACTTCTTGTTCATCCTCATCTTCCATTACCGCCTCCGCTGTTTCACAATCCACGAACCACCATTTTAGGTCTTTGAGCACGTCCTTGGGCATAAGCTTCATCGGTACTTCTTTAAGGCACCGGATCGGTTTATATTTCATAACCATCCAAGGCTTTCCATCAGCTCTCAAACCTCTATCCTTGTCTTCGACAAGTTTCCCCTTTTGTGGTTTCAGCAGCTCAAACTTCTTCTCCTTAATGCTCTCTTTCCATACGATCTTTCCGATGACTCTAGCCATGTTATTGTCACTTCGATTTATCAACCCCAATCTGGCTAAGTCCTTAACCTCACATTCAGGCAGTGTGTTTAACGATCTCAAAGTTCTCCTGAAGTACTGAATTCCGTCATATCTTTTGATCACGAAGAGCCGCAGCTGCTCATCATATATCCAGCAGATAATACCTTTCTTTGCTTCAGCGTATCCCTTAATATTGTAACTCTTTTTGAACATTTTAGGGACCGCCGGTTTCTTCGTCTTTACGAACCATTGAGCACAACCTTCCTTCCAATTCGGCTGCTCTTCCCATTCAGTATCTTCCACCACTGTCTCATCACCCATATCGGGCATCTCAACCTCTGGAATCTCGTGTTCAATATCTTCATCTACTATCTCCCCTTCTTCTATCACACTTTCAACAATAATTTGCTCACCGATCTTCTCAATCTCATCACTCGGCAGCACATCTTCTTCAAGCATAAAATCATCATCATCATCTAGCTCTTTCAACGCGTCGATTACGTCATCAACATCATCACCAGCATCTATATCTACCACATCATCACCAGCTGCGCTTGTAGACTCCCCCTCAGCTGTGGAAGTACCAAGAGCTATAGAAGTTCTTGGCAGCTCACCACCTGCACCTTCCGGTGCATTGGGATCATCGTCATGATCTTCTCTCCGTTTTGTCCTCAACTCATCTCCCCTACAGCTCATCTCCCCCTGAGATGCCAAGAACGCTTTCATAGCGTCTATGATCTTCCCATGCTCGACCAGGAGGGAGGCCTGTAGTTGGTTTGCTTCCACTAGGCTTTGAATGGTCTTGGACTCCTCAGCTACAATCCTCTCTAGTGAAGCTATCCTTTCGGAGTCTGAAGTAGGCGTTGGAGTTGGCGGGACATCAGCAGCAGAAGTGACCGCAGGTGGTACACTTGGTAACCCTGCAGTAGTAGTGACCGTGGACTCAACAAATCGTGCTACTACCACCGATGGAGTAAGCGATTGAGGTGGTAGAGACACAATTGTTGGAGTCGACGTCTGGACGCCAGTAACCTGTGCTGTAGAAGGAATAAGAGACATACCAGACAAGGCAGGTGGAGCAAAACGTACCAGCCTTGAAGTTTCTCCAGCTCCCGAACCCATACCTGTCCGTTCTCTTCTTGAACGTCTGAGCACTAGTTGAACTGCTTCTTCTTCATCATCCTCCTCTACATCGTCATCAACCTTTCTCATCCTCTTCCCAATCGTTCTCTCCCTAGACACCATCAATCGTCTAGCTTCAGCAAATGTCTCATCAAGATCGGAGTCAGCTACCGAAGTAACTGCTCTAGTAACATCCATGGCCTGAGAACCCGAGACATCCATATCAAACATTCCTTGGCCGCTAAAAGCAGCATCAAGGTCGACGTCTTCAGCAGCAGGCACAGCAGGCGCAGCTGATACAGCATGAGGTGCTGCCGCCTGTTGTGGTCTTGGGTCTCTGAACTCGTCCCCACCAGCAGGAACATACTCCGGATTGACACGATACCCGAACAGTGGAGTATGCCTGGGACGCAGCTCAGGCTTGCTTCGTGCGCTAGAAGTGCGACACTGAGCAAGGATACGCTTCGTCACACATTCAACGTATCTAATAGGGCGTCTCTGAGGTAGCAACTGAGCCACATGATTGAGAATCATTTGTAAGAATCGAGGATACATAATAAATCGCTCACGCGCCACAGCCCTCCTCTGACGATCAATCTCGTAAAATATCAGCTGACTAAATGAATATCTTCTGTTGTAAGTCAGGGCAGTCATGGCAGACTGCATCGTCGCGCCCATTCCATCAGTTCCTGCCTTCCTCCCAGACATGCACACGATCAAGATGTGCATTAGGAAGCGCCACTGATCTAACAAAAATCCTTTTCTCCTCTGCGTGTCCCCCAACGGACCTGAATAACCCATCCTGAGATATGCCCCATCACGAAAAGGAGCGACGAACTCCGTTGGGTCATCCCTCGTTTCTTCTCCGAACTGCATAGCCAACCGTATATCTTCTGAAGAGAACTGCACAACATGACCATTTACGGTTGCTTGCATCACTAGGGGCTCAACCCGGCAATCATACTCTACCGACCGCCAAAAGTCTTCAATGTTAGGTAGTGAAATAGGCAAGGTATTCGTGATTGCATGGAAGATCCTTGAGCGCAGGAGAAATGAGATTATTTCCCTGTAGTCCTCCACGCCACTTGCGTCTGGGTCTAACATGATGTACTGGTTATGCGCTGGAAAGAACTGTCTTTGATCATCACCGTCATTACCACCAGCACCGCCAACAGCAGCCATATCTGCACTAAACGAACCAAGTTAGATAACTGTTAAGCAACTCACAAGTTCGCGTTATACCATGTGCGAAGTTGTGATTAAAACTGTATAGGCGAAATTAAAGGTGAGGCGAAGTTGGGAACAACTTCGCTTCATCTGTAAGTTCGTCTAATGTAACTGTTAAACAAATTGATTTAGGCGAAGTTGAAGATAACTTCGCCTTATCACAACATCGCCTCAGGCGAAGATAAGTGTTAGGCGAAATTAAGCTTCAGGCGAAGTTGTGGATAACTTCGCCTCAAGCGAAATTAAGCACCAGGCGAAGTTGCGGATAACTTCGCCAAAAACCTAACTTCGCCTAAACCCTAACGGCGACTGTTAGAATTCCAACATCGGAATTCCGGTGTTGTCGGCTAAATCCGACGATCAAGAACATCAATACACATGATATTAAGGATGTGAAGTTGAAAAGGACGTCCATGCACACGTGAACACAAGTTTTTAAGATTTCGGTTTTGAAGGTCCGACGACCCGAGGTCTCGAACCGGGTAAAAACGATCAAGAAACGAACGAGTTTGTGAAAGATATCGACAACACATACCCTCAATGATAATAAAAACTAGAAGCAAAGATCGAAATCGGAGATAAAAATCAAGTTCGCCGGAGCTCTCGCAAGTTCGCCGGAAAGAACAATTTCGCTGATATTATTATGAATGGTTACTGTTTAAAAATCAACTTATATAGGGTCAGAGTTGGTCAGGCGAAGTTAAGGATAACTTCGCCTAGGCGAAGTTAAGCACAAGTTCGTCTGATTCAACAACTTCGCCTATATTTTCAGAATCAACCCTTTAAGTTTGAACATTTTGCAATTTAACATTTGAAAGTTTCATAAAGAGTTAAACAAAAATGATCAAGTCTAAGTAACCAGTTATAAAATAATACAACTACAAAAATAGAAAAAAAACTTATAAAAATTTAACGAAATAAGGGATCAAATTTCAGTCTTGGTAGGGACAGCTATGTTTTAGAAAAGATCCTAACAGGAATCATACTAACTACGTGACTGTCACATAGACCCGTGTTTAGCTGTATTATGACATATAGAGACAGGTTGTAAGCAGGTAATATACTTAAGATGGTTTTCATCGTTTCTGTGATACGAGTTAGGTTCAATTAATCCTTAAAATTTAAGTGGGCAACAACTCAGAAATATTGATGCCTCCTATCTATCCTCAAAGCGTATTTGGCTTTCCCCAAGTCACCCCGAATTGACTTCGACCCATAGTGTCTGATTAACTTGTATGTATTCTTCTTCTGTTTCCCGTTCTTCATCTTGCTCTTATGATAGAGAAGTCTTGAATTTATGATCACTAATATGTTACAATAACTCAAAATTTTTTTTTTTTTTTTTTTTTTTTTCAACATAGACTTCAAAGTAGAATTTTACTGCAAGTCCCGAATCTGGATCACTGCAGTGTCTTGAAACGCTTTCTTCACGGGAATCAGAACACACATGGGCTCGTGTATGACTGGGTAATCGCTTTTCTGCCTATCATTCGAAAAGATATATATGAAGACACGCAAAACTCTTAAGGAGTTTCCACGTAAAATCAAGTAATATTAGTTTGTATCACATCTACTTTTACGCACCATAAAAAGTTACCATGACATACAATGATTGTCCTAAAGCCTTTTAAGCCTAATAACTTCACCAGTTAAGCACACACAGTCAGTATATATATCATTTTCCAAGGTTAGATCAATTTTCTGTTAAACATAGCACATTTACTTCATACGAAGTAATAGACTTGAAAAGTAATTTCATTTCCCAAAAAAAATTTTGACTTCAGTCACCCCGATCATGTCAAAGTCTTCAGGTAAACGGCAATCCTGAAGATCCAATGGATCAACTGGACCGACCACATACAAGTATGTGTCCTTCTAACTAAGTATGACCGACTAATTTTCAGCGACAGAAAGAAAACACATCATAACCGCCTCAGTCACTTTCAGTCGTCTGGTTAATGGCGATCCTCATTCTCTACAAGTAGAAACGAGGACCAAAACATATCCGAGGATATGTCCATCAAACTGAGGTAACCGACTAATTTTAAGCAATAGTGACGTTTTTTTTTTTTTTTTTTTTTTTTAACCCAAATAAAAACATGGTTACTCGGGATTGATCATCCCGTTCAGCTCAATTAGGTTTTGAAATCTGGATTTATCAAACGCTTTTGTAAATAAATCAGCGAAATTTTCGAGCGTATCGACTTTTTCGATCTTAATCAGTTTCTTCTCAGCACAATCCCGTATGAAATGATGACGAATGTCAATATGTTTAGTTTTACTATGCTTCACGGGATTGTTAATTACTGAGATGGCTGCAGTGTTATCAATTAAAATAGGAGTGAGTAAGAAATTCAGACCATAGTCGCGCAATTGTTGCTGAATCCACAAAACCTGTGAACAGCAGTTGGATGCTGCCATATATTCAGCTTCACATGTTGAGATTGCAACTGACGTCTGTTTCTTGCACTGCCAGGAAACTAATCTTCCACCGAGAAACTGACATCCTCCTGTTGTCGACTTCCGACTCTGATTGCACCCTCCATAATCAGAATCAGTATAAGCAACTAGTTCCACGTCTCCTCCCTTCGGGTACCACAACCCTAGCTTCAGCTTGCCCTTGAGATACCGTAGTATCCTCTTTGCACCTTTCAAATGAGATTCTTTCGGATTTGCCTGAAAACGTGCACAAAGACAAACAGCAAACATTATATCAGGCCTAGAAGCAGTTAAATACATTAATGAACCTATTATCGCCCGATACAGAGTTGGGTCCACATCTGCGTCACCATCTGATTCAGCGCCCAATTTGTGATTGACGCAGATTGGAGTGTCGTATGGAGAACTGTCCTCCATCTTGAATCGCTTGAGCACATCATGAACGTACTTCGTCTGATGAATGAACATCCCGTCCTTCTTCTGATCAACCTGCAATCCTAGAAAGAAAGTTAGTTCACCCATAGCACTCATTTCGAACCTTTTCTTCATGACATCCTCAAAATCTTGACACATGGAGACTCTTGATGCAGCAAATATGATGTCATCCACGTAGACTTGAACTAGTAGGAAGTCGCTTCCTTCTCTCTTCACGAACAGTGTGCTGTCAATTAAACCCCTTTCAAAACCATTTTCTAGCAAGTAGTCCCATAACGTTGAATACCAGGCACGAGGTGCCTGATGTAATCCATACAGCGCCTTGCTCAACTTGTATACGTGATCTGGGAAATCTGGGTCAGGAAAACCCGGAGGTTGCTCAACATACACAACCTCATCAACTTTCCCATTTAAAAACGCACTCTTCACATCTAGCTGAAACACCTTCATTCTCTTACATGCAGTAAAAGCCAAAAACAATCTTATCGCTTCCAACCGGGCGACAGGAGCAAACACCTCATTGTAATCAATACCCTCTTGCTGATTAAAACCTTTAACAACCAGCCTTGCCTTGTTTCTAATGATAATCCCCTTTTCATCCCTCTTGCACTTAAACACCCATTTTGTGCCTATAGCATGCACATTCCTTGGTTTTTCAACCAAAGTCCAGACTTCCATCTTCTCGAATTGAGCCAACTCTTCTTGCATGGCCTCGACCCACGAGCTGTCCTTAAGAGCCATTTGATAATTTTTCGGTTCAATCTGGCTAATAAAGCAGGAGTACAAACATTCGTTCATTATACCCGTTTCTTTAATGCTTGTATAAACACAGGTGTGTTGATTCAAGCTACTTCTGGTTTGTACACTGGATGACACATCACCTATAATATTCTCCAATGGGTGATCTTTGTGAATTCTCGTGGTCGGAACAGCACCGACATGCAAATTATCTTCCAAATTTGAAGAGATCTCATCAATGGTTGTTTCTGGCTGAGAGTGAAATGGATTGATAAACTCACAAGGCAGCAGGGGTATCAAAAGTGTTTGATGTGGAAGGTTGACTTTTCTCAATAAGCTGTCGATGCAATAGATTCTCTTCCTCATCAAGTATCATCTTCGACGCAATTCTTTCTTCTTCTTCAGAAATTTCCAAATTAGGGATGTTAAATGACTTAAACAGCTTAACATAGTCGAAAAGCTCAGCAGGTCCATTGCTTGGTTTTGGCGATTGGTAACTAGTAATGTCGGTGTTACACACCACCTCCACCTTGCAAGTTGACGTATTGAAGACCCGTCTGTTGGGTGTCCCAACAACATATCCGACTAAGATTCCTTCATCGGCTACTTCACCAAATTTCGAATTAGTCTTCAAAATCGAACAAGGAGACCCGAATGGTTCAAGACCGCTCAAGTTGGGCTTCCTTCCATGCATAAGCTCGTAGCAAGTTTTACCAAGTCTCTTAACGGTTAACACCCTATTCAGAACATAGCAGGCTGTAGCAAATGCTTCAGCCCAAAATATCACAGGAAGTTTTGAATCTGCCAGCATAGTTCTGGCTCCTTCAATTAACGTTCGGTTCTTCCTTTCAGCCACTCCATTCTGTTGCGGAGTATACGGAGCGCTGTATTGATGTTCAATTCCTTTCTGAAGACAGAAGATTTCCATTTCAAAGTTCTTGAACTCTGTTCCATTGTCACTTCTGATGTATTTAACTGATTTACTCATGACGTTCTCAACTTTTGTAATTAGATTCTTCACCATTTGAGCCGTCTCATCTTTCGATTTCAGAAAATATACCCACGAATATCGCGAGTAGTCATCAGTGATCACCAAGCAGTAAGAAGTACCTCCTAGACTTTTTACATTCACGGGACCAAAGAGATCCATGTGAAGTAGTTCTAGAGTACCGGCAATAGAGTTGACCTTCTTGGTGAGATGGGATTTCTTGTGTTGCTTTCCCTTCTTGCATGCTATACATTTGTCTTCAAAGTTAATACTTTTTAAGGGAACGCCCATCACAAGCCCATTCTTGACAATGAAGATCATCTTCCGAAGATGAATGTGCCCCATTCTCCTGTGCCACAATTCAGATTCTGATTCGCTTGCCTTTGTCATTAAACACGATTCTCCCGTGGCCATTTCAGTATACCTCATATCCATCACATATGTATTTGTTTCACGTGGAGCTTTCATTACTATCCATTCGTCTGGTATCTGGAAACCAGGCTTCAACACGATCGCTTCATTCTTTGTGAAATGGACAGTGTAATCTTTATCACAAATCTGCGACACACTCAGCAGATTGTGCTTCAATTCCTCCACAAAGTTCACATTCTCAAGTGTCATCCTTCCATTTGACACGGTACCTCTACCAGTAATTCTTCCTCCGCTTTCACCAGCAAAACTAACTCTCGCTCCCTGAACAGGTTTTAAGTCTTGCAACAAGTGTTTGTTGCCCGTCATGTGCCGGGAACAGCCGCTATCTACAATCCAAAGACTGTGGGCAGCCCTGTTCAACTGTTCCTGCACAATAAAACAGAGAATTAGAATCTTGGGACCCAAGACCAATTGGTCTTGGATCGATACGTCCCGTACCCTGGCTTTCCAAAGTTAGCATCAGGATAATTTATGTAAGTCCTGTTAGGAAATCTCCTTGAAGATTGAGTGTGATGCCTTCCAAACCTATGTGAATTGAAAGTGTTATATCTTGTGGTTTGGTTGAAAAACTGAGGTTTGTTTTTATGAAAACTTGAATTAGTTACATTTTGGCATTTTGAAAAGTTTTCATTTTTAGCAGTATCAAACTGATGCTTATTCTCAGTTTTATTTGGCCTCACCCCTCTGTTTCTCGGCGTCAGAGGGCAATCTGCAACAAGATGTCCTACCTGATTACATCGAAAACAACACCTATACTCCATTTTCTTTTCAAATGTTGGTTTGGATGTAGAGGCAGTGTTACCAGCCGTTCGTCTCACATAAGGTGGGACATACGGGTTGAGTGGAGTACTCTTTTTAGAAGATTTATTTTTATCTCCACCAGTGGGTAACACTACCTTCTCTTTCGTCTTACCTGATTCGGACAACTTATCCGAATCCGATGAGACTGGACTCATAACAGGAATATTTTCACTAGAAACAGGCGAACTCGTTTCGCCATTACTAACAGTTGGTTCTTTATATGTAACCTTGATGGGAACTGTCTGAGGAACTTCAAACTCAGCAGATTTCTGTACACTAGGGTTAAAAGTGTAATTATGGTTATACGGTGATGGAACCTCGTGATAACCAATTCCTCCTCTCTTTGGAGAGGTACCTTGATCACTAACAAGGTGATCAAGAATAGCTGAGGAATTTCGGAACTGCTCGAGTTTTCGGTTCAGTTCCACCACTTTCACCTGGTGGTCAGCAATCTGCTTTTCACGTTCAGCAATAAGTTTAGTCTTTTCTTCTAAAACCTCATAACTTAGGTCAATTACATCAATTTTTTCAGCAAGTTTAGTTTTTAAGCTTTTGACATCTTTTTCACATGCTTTTATTTTAACTTTATAACTGTTTTCTCTTGCCTTAGTAAAATGATGATCTTCTTTAAGATTTTTAAATTCAGCATCTAAACGAACATACTGATCAGTTATGGTCGCAAGTTGCTCAGACAAATTCTCACATTTTGTACAAACAGGTTTAGGACTTACCTCGGAGGGTTGACCATCGTTATCTGCCATGAAAGCTTTCTCTTCACCAGTAGCTTTCTCCTCTCCAGTCATCTTCTCACAATCTTCATTTTCTACCTTAGCCGTATTCGCCTGCTCACCAGTTTCATTCGCATGCAGGTTCCAGTTGTATTCACCGGCTTCTCTAGACAACATGGCATTGACCTCTTTACTAATCCCAGTAGGCTGTGCAGACCGGCCTTGACCCCGTTCAACTCTCTCGTTTCTGCATTCTTTAGCAAAGTGCCCATACTGTTGACAGTTATAGCACCTCACTTTAGACTTGTCGAATCCGGGCCTACCACCAACAAACTTTCTCCCCGTCTTATTCATGAAACGCTTGACTCGCCTCACTATCATGGCCATTTGCCATTGCAAATCCATCTCCTCCAGATCATCAGCATCGATCTGGTCATAATCCTCATCCAAAACAGCAGGGTCCACAATCTTCCCTTGTATGTAGTTCTCATATGAAGCAATAAAAGATGCATAGACTGCAAACTGCTCTTCAGCAGATTTGACACTCATTGGCATCTTGGAATAGTTATTGCTTGAGGCACTGGGAGAGAAACTACGGTTGGATGTTTGAGGTTTCGAAGCACTTGAACCTCCAGCAGCAAAGCAAACATCACCGTTCATGTTTACTGAAACGTTTCCTTCATGAGAAGAGTTTGAACCTGACTCTCCTTTGGAGTAGTAAGCAGCAGATTCAGGCTTCGAACTTGAGCCTGAGTTAAGTTTGGCACCATACATACCAGGGTCTTGAATCTGATCTGTTGGTGTCTCTTTACGAACCATATTAAGCTCAAAGGTTCTGAGCTTGTTTACTGCTGTCTCCAAATCACAATTAGGAAAGTCTCTGTCTTCCCTCATCAGAACTGTGTACATTTCCCACTTCGGTGGGAGAGCATCGAGAAGCTTTTCAACTATCTCCTCTTCTCTGTAAGCAATCGAATAGTTGTTTAGCTCTGTCATTAGATGATAGTATCGAGTGATAATATCATCCAGAGATTCGTTCTTCAAATATTTGAAGACAGAGAACTGAGTCTTCAACAGTTTAATCTTCGAGGCACGAATACCCACGTTCCCTTCGAATCTATTTTCAAGAGCATCCCAAAGCTCTCGAGCCGATGTATACTTTCTGAAAGTATGAAGGATCTCCTGTGGAAGAGCCATAGTGATAGCTGCGTGAGCCTTGCTTTCGGCTTCATACATCTTCTTCTCCTCTTCCTCCATCTTGCTGTACTTCTTTATCACATCCCGACCTTCGTATTCCATGGTCGGTAGAATATATCCATCCTGGATGCACACCCACATCTTTGCATCCTGGTATTTAATATACTGAATAAACCGATCCTTCCATGCAACAAAGTCGGTTCCTTTTAACAGCCTTGGGGCCTTAGTGGCTGACCCCGCTTCGACCTCCATTTTCACCAATTCAGAGATGTTAATTTGCGACATCTTCTCAAAAACCCGAAAAATTCAAAAAATTGTCCAAACAGTACTAAAGGCGAAGTTAAGAATAACTTCGCTTAAGTGTTAACTTCGCTGGAAAAAATCTTAAATTCGTGTGACTCGGCGAAGTTGAGAATACCTTCGCTTAAGGTAAGCGAACTTATCAGGTAAGCGAAGTTGAGGGTAACTTCGCTGAGGCGAACTTATGAGGCAAGCGAAGTTGTGAATAACTTCGCTGAAACGTCTATGAGGCACGTTTCTTGTAGGTCCCCCCGGGGGCGTTGCCGATCGATACGAGATCCGCACGAGGTCTAGGAGTGCGGAATCCTCCTAGACTCGTTAATGGTGTACAAGATGAAGAACATAAACACGTACACGAACAAATACAAGAACGGGATAATCAAATCTGCAGATTCTTATATAATAATCAAAACACGTTACATACCGTAACCAAACAGAAAACACGACTGACCCGAGGTGAGCTCTACCTCGGGTCGTCTCACACGACTCTCACACTCAGTCTCTCTCTTGACAAATAAACTTTAACACACAATACTCTAATTTCTGGATCCAAAACCTAAACAAGACACACATATATATAGACAAAACATCTTCTCGGGCTTGGGCTTGGGCCAGTAGGCGAAGTTGTTCTTAACTTCGCCTATGGCGAAGTTATTACAACTTCGCCTAAGGAGAAGTTGTTACAACTTCGCCGTTGGCGAAGTTGTTCTAACTTCGCCTAGGCGAAGTTGTGCTAACTTCGCCTGTGGCGATCCGCTGGTCAGAATTGCATAGCGACGGTCACAAAATGCACCAACAGTCTCCCCTTTGACCGTTGCTCTCAATTCTAACAAACACGAAAGATCATCTGTTACAAAACATGCACCAACAGACTCCCTCTTAACTGATGATCTTCTGTTTGCTCTTCAACCAGCCGTGTCTGAAACTGTCCTGTAGCTTCACAAATCTACCAATCACCCAGCGTCTTCCATATCAGATCTCCCCTTCAGTGTAAGCTTCTCCGACTATAACGATTGAGGTCTTTGAAATGCATGCATCCTCGTGCCAATAGATCATCTCAACCAATCACGTGAGTCCATCTGACTTCACCAACACGTGAAGTTGGGCTTCCTCCACAACTTCACCAACTCGTCGGCATACGATAAGGTTTAATCTTCAACTACTCAACATCAAGTGATCAATTTCATCACAAAACCACCTTGACAGAATCTAACACATGACCATTAATTAATCCGAAGCATCTTCAATCACCAGGGATAACGATCAAGAACATAAACACTTTAGTTCCCGATTAAATCCAACTTGTTCCAGAATTTTCACTCTAATAAATAAGCATCACGTTTCAGGATCCAATTCTCGAACGCCTTGAAAATAACATAAATAATATGCTCTGACCGCAATCCAGTAATGACGAAAACCTTCAGTTCAATTTGACTTTCTTTAGTTGGTCGTATCGAACAACAACAATTTCATTGCCCAAAAACACCCGAATATGTGTCAATATCCAGTTTCAAACAATATCCCATTCACAACCTCAACTCCAAATCCAGAGTTGACACGTATTTGTTCACACGTAAGACCAAGAGATAACAAGATCACTCGTTGACGGAACAACATCTCTGGTCTCACAATAATCGTGTACACCTGGCCATACAGACGAAAACTCCAAACAATTTTTTTTTTTTTTTTTTTTTTTTTTTTTTTTAACTTCACCTGGCTGATAACTTCGCCTGGCCATAACTTCGCCTGGCTGCTAACTTCGCCTGGCCCTAACTTCGCCTGGCCATAACTTCGCCTGTTCCTAACTTCGCCTGGCCATAACTTCGCCTGTTCCTAACTTCGCCTGTTCATAACTTCGCCTGGCCATAACTTCGCCGAGAAGTCAACTTCGCCTAAAGTCAACTTCGCCTGTTCATAACTTCGCCAGACCTTATATCTTCGCTGAAACCCTACGAACAGTGACGGCAACTTCGCCTGATGAACAATAACTTCGCCTACGGCGCTGTTCGGCCAGAAACGCACAGAAACGTGCCAGAAACACCAAAACGCAGATCTCGAACCATAGCATAAGAGCCTAAGGCTCTGATACCACTTGTAAGTCCTCCCGTGGACGTCGCCGATCGATACGAGTTTCGCACGAGGTCTAGGAGTGCGGAATCCTCCTAGACTCGTTTATGGTGTACAGATGAATAACACAAACACGTACACGATCAAATACACAAACAAATACTAGAACGGGATAAACAAATCTGCAGATTCATATATAAAGTAATCACGTTACATACCGTAACAAAAACAGAAAACACGACTGACCCGAGGTGAGCTCTACCTCGGGTCGTCTCACACGACTCTAGTCTCTTACTCTCTCTCAATAAACAAGCTGCTCAAACACACACTGATTTCTAGATACCTAAAACTAAACAAGACACAACTATATATAGACAAACATTTTACGGGCCTGGGCTTCAGTAGGCGAAGTTGTGCTAACTTCGCCTAAGGCGAAGTTGTGATAACTTCGCCTAAGGCAGAAGTTGTTACAACTTCGCCGTTGGCGAAGTTGTTCTAACTTCGCCTAAGGCGAAGTTGTGCTAACTTCGCCTGTGACGTTCCGCTGGTCAGAATTGCATAGCGACGGTCACAAAATACACCAACAACGTCGATCTTTGAATGACCCGAAAGACGCCACAAATGGGAATATGGCAAGGACACTTATATATTGGATGTACCAGCGGCGTATCCACCATGCCCTTATCATACTGCATTTGTCCCGTCTTTCCAAGATCATTCTAGGTTCCGAGTTATTGCACACAACGTACTTATTATGTCTTCCATGCGAGGACTTGGATAATTACGTGTCGACCCGTAATTACCTTTATCGTCGGATGGTCGACATAATCCGTCCCATTGTGTGGGTTAGGATAAAATAAATTCTTATATGAAGACTTTTAATTCAAGAACAATAAACTATAAGGATAACAAAAGTAGCGGGATAAGTCCTTGAGGTCAAATCTTAAGATAAATAATGTAATGTCAGAGTTAACAATAACCAACGAAATAATTGAACAAATTCAAATAACGAAATTCTAGAATTAAAGATTATCCAAACAGAAGGTTGAAAGATGAAATAAATTAACAAAAGGATTAGGGTCAAGAGAAAAACCTTGATGTTAGGATACTACAGTAAATGAAAAATATTCATCATAATTTAAATACATGAAACTTTGAGGTCATGAATAAATTTCACGAAAACATATGATAACTATAAGAAAACTATCAAAGAATTAGGAAAAGTAAAACAATGACGCAAGGATGTTAGCATTTTTAGGACGTCCACATTGAGATATTGGTAAAACGCAATTAAGATATCAAATCCTTTGAAATTTTAACAATTATACGAGGCTCCTATTAGATAGCTATGTAGCCCCAGTTTGAAAGTAAACCGGTCATAGGCAGCCAAAAGTGTGATTATGGTTTTTATTAGATAACCATGAACATGGTCCCGGTTCCTGTTAACGCTTACATTTAGGGTTAATCGGTCATAGGCTGTTATATTGAATTAATTCAAGAGTTAACTAAATCTTATCGTATGGAATGTGTGTCGTGCTTTGTGAGAATAGTAAATAGATCAATCAAATGCAAACATAAATTCACCAATACCATTGAAAATTTAGTGTACATGAAGATATTATTCAAATGGAAAGAACAAAGACAAAATTACAAATGAAAAAAGAAAAAGAAAGTTGTCCGCAGCGTTTATCTTCTCGAGGGTAGGTGTGTCCTTGGGTAAAAGGGTTAGTGTGGACCGGTGCCATGATTTCTTAGCTGAAAATCATAGGCTTTGATGTATACGCGTCCTTGCGTACCTTGACTGGTTTGACCTGCTTGGGTTTGATCGGTTTGGTTTAATTGGGTTTGAATAGCTTGGATAGGTTGGGCTTGCATTGGTTGGGCTTGATCGGCTTGTGCTTGATTGACTTGGGCATGTGGTTGGAAGGTTTGGGCTTGATATACTTGTAGTTGATTGGTTTGGTTTGGGTAGGTTTGGATTTGATAAATGAGTTTTAGGCATGCGTTGCATAGATGATTTGGGCTAACATAATGATAGCAGGCTCGTAGGGTTGGGAGAGTGGAGGCGGGTGGTTGGGCATATGATTATTGGAGTGGTTGAATGACGGGTTGTGGGATGAAGGGTTGGTGTTGGATATGCATTGGTGCTCGACATGTGTTGGTGTGGTGACCAAAACGATCACAGTTGGAACATCTTTGGCATTGAGCGGCAGTGGGATGGTGGAATTTACACGTGTTACACAAAGGGTGTGTTCCCGTGTAAGGCTTTTTGTTAGTTTGGGTTTGGGTTGAGTTTGTGTTGGTTATGGCATAGTTTTTGCGTTTATTGTTTATAGTTGGTGTATGAGGGTTTGGATGACTCAGGCTTAGTTTCTTTTTGTTCGGATGGTGATTTCTCGGTGTTTTTCTCCAAACCCTTCATTGTCAAAGTCCCAGCTTTGACATGGTTATCAGTGAGGGTTGCAGCAAGGTTAATGGCGTCACCGAGTTCTTTAGGAGAACTGCTGAGGACACTGTCTTGGATTTCTCTCGGTAATCCTCTGATATACTTGTCGAGGCACGCGAAGTAAAGGTAACAAGGTGTGGCACCAACACGCTAAGTTCATTGAAATAGGTGGTGTAAGCAGCGTGCTCTCCACCTTCCTGCTTGAGGTTCCAGAATTCTGCTTCCAAGTTCATGAGTTCATTTGGGGGGCAAAATCGTCGGTTCATGAGATCCTTCAATTTGTTCCATGGCAAGGCTATGGCAGCTTCATCACCACGGGTCGACTTTTCCTTGACCCACCATATAAGAGCACCTTCCTCAAAAACATCTGTAGTGAATCGGGTTCGCTTATCATCAGGACACTCAATTTGGAAAAACACGCTCTCCATCTTTTCGTACCACTGAAGTAGAGCAGTGGCACCTTGAGTTCCGTCAAAATTGGTAGGGTTGGCATCAGTAAAGTTCTTATAGGTCACAACAGGAGCTGAAGGCAGAGGGTTAACGTTAGCCATGATGTTATGGTGCTTCTGGGTCATGATATTAGGGAGAACCGTTGTTAGGTGCTTAGTGATCTGGGAGGTTATCTTGTGGCTAGACGAACGACGTTGGAGGTGACGGGAAGCCATGCTGCGAACAAGGATAACAGAAATCGTGAGACTCGGAATAGTGTATGCCATATAAAGAAGCCTTTGGTAAAATATGAAGTCCATAACAATAATAAGTGTTGTGAGGGACTTTAGGGTTTTCATGAACCACCATGGACCCTTATTGTAACGATTCCGGCAAAATCAGGTACACCCTAACCGGTATATACTATTCTTGTGTTATTTAATAATGAATATGTGAATTATGATGCGTTTATACAGGTATGTATGATTCATAGTACGAATTATACTCGATTATGCAGTTAATCGTATTGGAAATACGATTAACCGATTAACGGTTATTGAAGCCCGAACGATCGCGGATTGCATTATAGACGAAATATATAATATTTAGTGATGTTTGCGAAGTATTAAAGCTTCGGGATAAGTGAACTAAAGCACAGAAAAAGGATTTCGATTTAATGATACGTCGGTACGTTAAACGAAACCTTTAATACCAAACCAAGCAAGAGACGATCGATCAAGCCGAAAAAGATGCATAATTATTAATACTATGATGTTTTAAGTCCATGAAAGTCATGGTTTAAGTTTTTAAAGTTTTTAAATCGGTTTTATATAAACTTCATTTTTAAGCCGAAAAACGACCGTTTTAGCCTCGTTTTAAGCCGAATTAAACGTTTAACCGAAAACTGAACTGAACCAGATTATCCAAAACATTATCTAGATTACGGGAATCTGAATATGTGGCTAAAAATGGAGATGGGGGTCCCACCCCACCACCTCCTTACACCGATCGGACCATATGGTCCAACCACATTCCATTTTTCTTTTTTTCATCCAATAATCCAACAAACCTTCAACTCTCTCAAGTTCTTGACCTAAAAACCGAGGCATTTAGCAAGAAAAACAAGGTAATGATCGTGTTATGTACGTGATTATGTTCGTTTCTTGAGTATTCTTGCAAGAAAATGAGGTTTCCAAGTGAAAAAAGGGTGAGAACCCGAGATGGAACCAATTCTTGCATGATCAAGTGATGTATACGGGTTATACAAGGGATCTTGGTCCAAGAAAGGAGTTAAACGAACCAAAAACGAATTTTTACGGTTAAATCTTTGTTTTTAAAGCATAATCGAAACCATGAAAGAAATGGCTTGATTGTGGGTGTAACTTGCTTGGTGTGGTGTTATTGTGCTTGTAGGTGTTGTATCTAGTTGCTAGCAAAGGCTAGAAAGCGAGATTCTTGCGGTTTGAAGCTAGAAACACAAGGTAGTTCGGTTTTGTGTGATATTTGTATTTTTGGACAGATTGTGATACGTGTAGAGTTAGGTCATGAAATTTTACAGAGGTATTAGATATATAAAAATATGAGTTCTGTGAATTTTTGGTAATTTTTGGATAAAGGATGAATATTTGGTGAATTTAGTGCTCGGTTTTGGCCAAAAATGGTGAAAAATGGTTAAATATCATGAAAAATTTTGTAAAATTTCAGATAAGCTTTTTATAACATGAATAAGCCACACACAAAATTTGAGGTCAGTTGGAGAAGTCTAAGTAGGCTTTTCGGTTAAACGAGTTCTAGGGTTTTCTAGTTCGGTTTTAGTGAAAATGGCATTTAAAAAGGGATTTTGGTTCTGGAAAAACTACAGGGAACTATGGAGATGGCAGGGGTCATCCAGGAAAAATTTGGGATTTTTCTAAGATCGTTTGGTATTTACGACATATTTAGTGTTTAAATGGTGTTTAAAAATAGATAAATAAATTTTAAATACAAAATTAATTCTTGAAATATTTTTATAAAATTCCCCACTTTCAAAAAGTTATTTGTGCAAAATTTTAAGATCCGAGACTAAACGGATAATTATTTGTGCTAAAACAAACTTTTAAAGCTTAAAACGCGTAAACCGGTAAAGTTCGCATAAGCGAGCAGACTGGTGTATAAAAACCCTAAAAATGAACTATTTTCATATAATTGAGTTAAACAAGTAAAAATGAATCATCCGAAAATAATTCGGATGATTTGAGTGTTTTTAAACTATTTAACAGTTTCCAGTACGATAATGACGGAAACGGGTCCCGCGGCCAATCGGGACGTCTAAACCGAGCCCTAATTTCACAACTTTAGATAAATTATCAATTAACCACTATTTTCGGGTCGTGTGTGGCCAAACTCATTTTTGAAACATAAAAATGGATAACCGTGCTAGGCACGCAAAACGGGAAAAACGACTAATAGTAAATCTGACTAGTGAACTCTAAACGATATCATAATCTGAGTCCGGAGAAGTGTTTCTGGGTTAACATTGCCCCCAGAACGGATACAGTACTGGGTTAACAGTGTTCCCAGATGTACCGGTTATCACGGTTACAGTTATATTAAGAGTGATTATAAAGTAACGAATTTAGGGATCGTATTACAGATCCAGATTAATAGCTGTGTATTGTGTACTGCTTGCTACTTTAAGGTGAGTTTCACGAGCCCCTTTTCTGAATTGTTTTTAAATAATTTCCCGGGGCGGAAAGCATGTTGTTATTGAAATGTTTAAATACATACTGAACGCATGGATTGCGTGGATTTATATATGTTTTATTGTACGGGAATCGTACGGAAATGTACTAAGATGGTAATTGTCTGAGTTGCTAACATTCTAAGGCCCCGGAACACGAGTGATTAACTGAAAGCCGGTAGAGTGTGGATAGTACTATTGGTCTGACAAACCCAACTGGTCCGGCATGGATTTGCTGATGTTTCCCAGCCAGTTGCACATGTCTACATTGTTGATTGATATATTTTGCTATGTAATGTTAGACATAGCGGTTTGGGGCAGTTCCGTGGGCGGGGGATATGCCACGGGTCCATGGGCGGGGGATATGCCACAGGGGGTTGTGTGTGATAGTCAGAGGTTTCACTTGTGGGCTCAGCATAATTACATCGCTAATATATGATTATTATAATGATTTGTCACTGTTGTTTAAATTAGTGAAACTCACCAACTATTCGTAGTTGACCCGTTTTCTTTCCATGCTTTCTAGGTACTCCCAAACTGGAATAAGTGCTACCTGCTTGATTGTGCGTGTTTTTGTGGAAGCCTAGTGATCATTTGTATTAATTATGTTAATGTAATATTGGTAAAACTTATGTGCTATCGCCTAGACGGTAACTAAACTCGGAACAATGTAATATGATGTAAATTAATGTAGTGGTGTTTTCTTTATAAGCAATGCTGTTGATATCAGATGTGTCTGTTGCATCCCGTTTACGTTTCCGCTGCGGTTACGGGGTGTTACAGAACTTGGTATCAGAGCCATTGGTTATAAATGAATTAGGATGTCTTAAAAAGATACCTAAAATATAACCAGTAGCTCAAGTATTATAGGATCTGAATATCAACTAATAATATATAGTGACGAGATCTGGATGAACTTGGATGGACAAGTGAGTTATTATGGTCCGGAACATAATAACAGACTTGTCCGCACGAGGGAATTCGGGGGAAGTCACGGGGAACATTAATAGGTAAAATCGGCAACATATGTGTAAGTATATGATAATATTTTCATGTGACAAGGTTGTATAAATGTGTGTATATTAATTTAATTATGATTACATTATGGAAGGAACTATATGTTTGCTAACTTGTGTACAGGTAAGGATGTCAAGATCACGAAGTTTATCAGTAGAGGAGGACCCGGAGGAGACCAGTTCCGGGGACTCTAGGAGTTTACGCTTAGCTTCCAGCACTGAGCCTACTGAGACTAGCCATAGGAGTGCTAGCTTGTCCTCCCCTGCTAGGGTTACCAGATCCCCCACCCCACCCGCACCACAGGTCACCCTTACCCCTCCCAGACCCGGTCCCCGCCTCACGGCGCGGATCAGTGCCCCTTATGTCCCACCTACCTTTACCCCACCCAGACCCACTTACCACAGGGGCGAGTCCTCCGGCCCCCAGCCCGGGCCTGTGCCTCCACCCGTGTGGGGTACCCCCAGGCCGGTGAGGGATGAGCGTCCCTCCACCGAGGCTGCATGGCTCCGAGTGCTCACCGAGCAGATGAATGAGCACACCACCGCCTTGACAGTGGGTATTCAGAGGAGGAATCACTTGGCGGACTGCATACTGGACAGCCTGTATGCGATCGCTCAGCTGAGGAGGGAGGACGCATACTCCCAGTGGATGATTGACCAGATGGAAACACGGATCCGGGGTTTGATGGCAGTGTTAGTGGGGATGGTGGCAGTGTTGGTGTGGTTGATATACCACCGTGTTTAGATCATGTTAGGGTGGTAGTAGTCAGGGTCCGCTTTTTGATACTCTGTGTAAGCAGTTAGTGACGATGCTAACATAGAGTGAATCTTGGGTAGTTATAGTACAGTCACTAGCCCATAGGGGGTCTTTTTTTTTTTTGGGATACCATTGTAGATATTTTTGATGTATCATTCAAGCACTGACCCATAGCGGGTTATGTCGAAATGATGCCGATGTAGGACTGATGTATGAAAACTTAATCTATGGGCTGACGTTAATGTAATGTGACTGATGATTATGTAAAATGTACTAATGTTTATTAATGAATGGAATATGTGTTGTGTATCGAGATTGGAATTTGTATTAATTATATGTATTTTTCTTAATGTTGTGTAGAATGGCACCTAAACGGTCAGCTCAAATGTCAGAAGTGGATGTGAGTCGTCTGATTGCTCGACAGTTAGAGGCGGCGATACCGGATATAGTATCGCGCATCGCCGCCAGTATTAACAATACGACCAATCCAGACCCTGCGAGCAATCAAACGACCACCAATAATGCTGGGGAACAAAATGTTAATCCTCCACCGAATGGTAACCCGATTCCGAGTAATGACGCACCACCTAGGGTGGTCGTTACAGATAGCAATGGCCCTATACCCAGTGTAGAAACGAACCGCACTGAACCGACTCCTGCAACAAGGGGATGTTCAATTAAAGATTTAATGTTGTGCAAACCCCTAGAATTTAGCGGGTCTGAGGGACCCAATGGGTTGGTTAAGTGGATTGAGAAAACAGAGTCGGTTGTGAACATCAGTAACTGCCCTGAGGAGTACATTGTTAAGTATGCTACCTGCACGTTCACGGACCATGCCTTGACATGGTGGAACACCATAGTGCAAACCCGCGGGCAGGCAGCGACAAACCGCATGACCTGGGCAGAACTCAAAACCCTTGTACTAGAACATTTCTGCCCGAAAAACGAACTGCAGAAGTTAGAAAACGAATTGTGGAACCTGGAGATGCAGGGGGCAGACCACTTGGGTTACACGAACCGATTTAATGAGTTGTCACGATTGGTGCCATGGTTGGTCACCCCGGAGTCAAAGAGGGTTGAGCGTTATATATGGGGACTAACTCCAGTAGTAAGGAGTATAGTCAATGCTGGGGGACACCAGACGTTTGAGGGTGCGGTGACGCAAGCTGGTATTGTCACATACGATTTCGTGAGGAGTGGGTCACTGAAGGTGGCAGGATAGTCTGCTGGGGGAAAGCGAGGTACGTATGATAATAGGACCCAGGGGAAGCAGCAGGATAAACGTGCTAGGCCCGCTACCCAGAACTACGCCATGACTAGTTCAGGCGGAAGGCAGGAACCGCAGACAAGGACGTTTCCTAGGTGTGGGAAATGCGGTTACCAGCATGGTGGCGAGTGCAGGGGGGTAGTGTGCCATCGGTGTGGCAGGAATGGGCACTACGCACAGAGTTGTAGGACAAACCTGAACAATCTGACCCGACAACCGCAACCTATCCGTGCGCAGCCATTTAGGACCCAACCAGCCCGACAACAATACCCACAAGGAAACCAAACGATGACCACCAGCCGTGCTTGCTTTGAATGCGGCAGCATAGATCACTTCAAGAGAAACTGTCCGAAACTGAACCAGGGAGGGAATGGGAGGCAAACCGTGGGTCAGGCATCGTTGTCCAATCCGGAGAGAGGTCGAGCATTTGTGATGGGGGCGAACGAAGCACGCCAGGACCCCAGCGTAGTGAGAGGTACATTCCTCGTCTCTGATCATTACGTTTCTGTATTATTTGATACAGGCGCCGATAGAAGTTTTGTTTCTGTTAAATTCCTATCGATAGCAAACCTTCCGATTAGTGAACCCATAGAACCTTATACCGTAGAAGTCGCTAACGGTAAAACCATGATAGTTAACCAGATAGTTCGGAATTGCCCTTTTATTCTGAACGATCAATCCTTCCTGATTGACTTATTACCGGTAGAATTAGGTAGTTTTGACGTGATAGTGGGAATGGATTGGTTAGCACGTAACAAAGTAGAAATAAACTGTGAAAAGAAAATCGTCAAGATCCGGGTGTCGGATGACGAAGAGGTGTTAGTGCAAGGAGAGAAGTCGGGCACAATGATACCATTTATATCCCACCTCAAGGTGTTAAAATATATATGCCAGGGATGCGTGGCATATCTAGCAAGCTTGACGGCCGCAGATTCTGATGAGAAACGGGTGGATGATATCCCGGTGGTACGCGAATTTCCACAAGTTTTCCCAGAAGAACTTCCTGGATTACCGCCAACCCGACAGGTCGAATTCAGAATCGATTTATTACCTCAAGCTGGCCCTGTTGCTAAAGCACCCTACCGACTTGCACCGTCCGAGATGCAAGAATTATCCAGTCAGTTGCAAGAATTGTTGGATAAAGGATTCATACGTCCTAGTCATTCCCCGTGGGGTGCACCTGTATTATTCGTGAAAAAGAAGGACGGGAGCCTTAGAATGTGCATTGATTACAGGGAGTTGAACAAGTTAACAATCAAAAATAGGTACCCTCTTCCTCGAATTGATGACCTGTTTGACCAGCTGCAAGGTGCGAGCTATTTCTCAAAAATCGATCTTAGATCGGGATACCATCAGGTTAGAATTCAGGAAGAAGATATCCCAAAAACCGCATTCCGGACTCGCTACGGCCATTACGAGTTCTTAGTTATGCCTTTCGGGCTAACAAATGCGCCGGCAGTGTTCATGGACCTCATGAATCGAGTCTGTAAACCCTACCTCGACAAATTCGTCATCGTGTTTATTGACGACATTCTAATTTACTCGAAAAGTAAAGAAGAGCACGAGCAACACTTAAGAATAATTTTAGAGCTTCTGGATCAGGAGAAGTTGTATGCAAAATTCTCCAAGTGTAACTTCTGGTTACAGGAAGTGCAGTTCCTCGGTCACGTTGTAAACCATCAAGGAATACACGTTGATCCGAGTAAAATTGAAGCAATTAAGAATTGGTAAGCGCCTAAAACGCCAAAGGAAATCCGCCAATTCTTAGGCTTAGCCGGATATTATCGTCGATTTATAGAAAACTTTTCTAGCATCGCGCAACCTTTAACTCTCCTGACTCAAAAGGATCGAAAGTATGAATGGGGAGAAGAGCAGGAAACGGCATTTCAAACGTTAAAGCAAAAATTGTGCCAAGCGCCGATTTTAAGTCTCCCCGATGGAGACGATGGTTTTGTCGCGTATTGTGACGCATCGCGTAGAGGGTTAGGATGCGTGTTGATGCAGAATAATAAGGTTATAGCCTATGCTTCCCGACAGTTAAAAGTACATGAGAAGAATTACACTACTCATGACTTAGAACTGGGAGCGGTTATCTTCGCACTTAAAATCTGGAGACATTATCTCTACGGTACGAAGTGCACCATCTTCACCAATCATAAAAGTTTGCAACACATATTCGATCAGAAAGAACTGAATATGAGACAACGAAGATGGGTCGAGTTGTTGAGCGACTATGACTGTGACATCCGTTATCACCCCGGCAAGGCTAACGTTGTAGCCGATGCCTTGAGTAGGAAAGATCGGGTTAAGCCATTGCGAGTGCGAGCACTGGGGATGATAGTCCAGTCGAACCTTTCGGACCTAATCCGAGTCGCTCAACGTGAGGCGTTGAAAGAGGAACAATTGGAGAAGGAGGGACTTTACGGCAATGAGAAGAATTTCGAACAGCGCGTGGACGAAATTCTCTATTTCAAAAGTCGGATTTGGATCCCGACCCTCCATGATCTTCGTGAATTAATCATGGACGAAGCACATAGATCAAAATATTCCATACATCCGGGATCGGATAAGATGTACAAGGATGTGAAGGAGTTCTATTGGTGGCCGGGTATGAAGAAGGATATAGCAACTTACGTCGGTAAGTGTACGACGTGTGCGAGAGTTAAGGCGGAGCACCAGAAATCCTCGGGGATGTTACAACAACCAGAAATTCCCGAATGGAAGTGGGAGCAAATCACGATGGATTTTGTGACACATCTTCCTAAGACGTCCCGAGGACATGATGCAATTTGGGTTACCGTGGATCGATTAACCAAATCGGCACATTTTATCCCGATTAGGAATAATTATAACACTGAGAGACTTGCGCAAATTTATATAAATGAAATTGTGTCTCGTCATGGGATACCCATCTCAATCATCTCCGATCGGGATAGCCATTTCACCTCCAATCTTTGGCAAGCTGTGCAAGAAGCGCTGGGAACACGTATTGATCTAAGCACAGCTTACCACCCTCAGACCGATGGTCAGTCTGAGAGGACTATCCAAACCCTGGAGGATTTGCTTCGTGCATGCGTACTGGATTTTAAGGGAAATTGGGATCAACACCTCCCACTCGTTGAATTTTCCTATAATAACAGTTACCATAGCAGTATAAAGGCAGCACCTTACGAAGCATTGTATGGTCGGAAGTGCCGATCACCACTCTGCTGGACTGAAGTGGGCGACACTCAGGTTATTAGATCAGACCTGGTCCAGGAAACGACCAGCAAAATCCTTGAAATTAGGAACAATCTGAAGGCCGCGCGGGATCGGCAGAAGAGTTATGCCGATACCCGTAGAAAACCGTTGTCATTTGAGAAAGGTGATAAAGTGTATTTGAAAGTATCACCTTGGAAGGGTGTAGTCAGATTTGGAAAGGCGGGGAAGTTAGCCCCGAGATATATTGGACCCTTCAATATTACTGCAAAAATCGGTCCCGTAGCGTACCGATTAGAACTACCCGATGAATTGAGTGCAGTTCACAACGTGTTTCACGTATCGAACTTGAAAAGATGTCTGGCGGATGAGACATCGGTGTTACCTTTAGAGGGTGTCCAAATAAATGATAAACTCAATTTCGTAGAGGAACCCGTAGAAATAGTGGACGGAAAAATCAAGCAACTTAGACACAACAAGATTTCGTTGGTTAAAGTTAGATGGAATTCGCAACGAGGCCCAGAATATACCTGGGAGCGAAAGGACGAATTCCGGAAGAAATACCCCCATCTATTTCCTCAAAAAGAAGTAGTCGTCGCGTAAAAATTTCGAGGACGAAATTTCTTTTACGGGGGGAGAATGTAACGATTCCGGCAAAATCAGGTATACCCTAACCGGTATATACTATTCTTGTGTTATTTAATAATGAATATGTGAATTATGATTCGTTTATACAAGTATGTATGATTCATAGTACGAATTATACTCGATTATGCAGTTAATCGTATTGGAAATACGATTAACCGATTAACGGTTATTGAAGCCCGAACGATCGGGGATTGCATTATAGACGAAATATATAATATTTAGTGATGTTTGCGAAGTATTAAAGCTTCGGGATAAGTGAATTAAAGCACAGAAAAAGGATTTCGATTTAAGATACGACGGTACGTTAAACGAAACCTTTAATACCAAACCAAGCAAGAGACGATCGATCAAGCCGAAAAAGATGCATAATTATTAATACTATGATGTTTTAAGTCCATGAAAGTCATGGTTTAAGTTTTTAAAGTTTTTAAATCGGTTTTATATAAACTTCATTTTTAAGCCGAAAAAACGACCGTTTTAGCCTCGTTTTAAGCCGAATTAAACGTTTAACCGAAAAACGAACTGAACCAGATTATCCAAAACATTATCCAGATTACGGGAATCTGAATATGTGGCTAAAAATGGAGATGGGGGTCCCACCCCACCACCTCCTTACACCGATCGGACCATATGGTCCAACCACATTCCATTTTTCTTTTTTTCATCCAATAATCCAACAAACCTTCAACTCTCTCAAGTTCTTGACCTAAAAACCGAGGCATTTAGCAAGAAAAACAAGGTAATGATCGTGTTATGTACGTGATTATGTTCGTTTCTTGAGTATTCTTGCAAGAAAATGAGGTTTCCAAGTGAAAAAAGGGTGAGAACCCGAGATGGAAACGATTCTTGCATGATCAAGTGATGTATACGGGTTATACAAGGGATCTTGGTCCAAGAAAGGAGTTAAACGAACCAAAAACGAATTTGTACGGTTAAATCTTTGTTTTTAAAGCATAACCGAAACCATGAAAAAAATGGCTTGATTGTGGGTGTAACTTGCTTGGTGTGGTGTTATTGTGCTTGTAGGTGTTGTATCTAGTTGCTAGCAAAGGCTAGAAAGCGAGATTCTTGCGGTTTGAAGCTAGAAACACAAGGTAGTTCGGTTTTGTGTGATGTTTGTATTTTTGGACAGATTGTGATACGTGTAGAGTTCGGTTATGAAATTTTACAGAGGAATTAGATATATGAAAATATGAGTTCTGTGAATTTTTGGTAATTTTTGGATAAAGGATGAATATTTGGTGAATTTAGTGCTCGGTTTTGGCCAAAAATGGTGAAAAATGGTTAAATATCATGAAAAATTCTGGAAAATTTTAGATAAGCTTTTTATAACATGTATAAGCCACACACAAAATTTGAGGTCAGTTGGAGAAGTCTAGGTAGGCTTTTCAGTTAAACGAGTTCTAGGGTTTTCTAGCTCGGTTTTAGTGAAAATGGCATTTAAAAAGTTATTTTGGTTCTGGAAAAATTACAGGGGACTATGGAGATGGCAGGGGTCATCCAGGAAAAATGTGGGATTTTTCTAAGATCGTTTGGTATTTACGACATATTTAGTGTTTAAATGGTGTTTAAAAATAGATAAATAAATTTTAAATATAAAATTAATTCTGGAAATATTTTTATAAAATTCCCCACTGTCAAAAAGTGATTTGTACAAAATTTTAAGATCCGAGACTAAACGGATAATTATTTGTGCTAAAACAAACTTTTAAAGCTTAAAACGCGTAAACCGGTAAAGTTCGCATAAGCGAGCAGACTGGTGTATAAAAACCCTAAAAATGAACTATTTTCATATAATTGAGTTAAACAAGTAAAAATGAATCATCCGAAAATAATTCGGATGATTTGAGTGTTTTTAACCTATTTAACAGTTTCCGGTACGATAATGACGGAAACGGGTCCCGCGGCCAATCGGGACGTCTAAACCGAGCCCTAATTTCACAACTTTAGTTAAATTATCAATTAACCACTATTTTCGGGTCGTGTGTGGCCAAACTCATTTTTGAAACATAAAAATGGATAACCGTGCTAGGCACGCAAAACGGAAAAAACGACTAATAGTAAATCTGACTAGTGAACTCTAAACGATATCACAATCTGAGTCCGGAGAAGTGTTTCTGGGTTAACATTGCCCCCAGAACGGATACAGTACTGGGTTAACAGTGTCCCCAGATGTACCGGTTAACACGGTTACAGTTATATTAAGAGTGATTATAAAGTAACGAATTTAGGGATCGTATTACAGATCTGGATTAATAGCTGTGTATTGTGTACTGCTTGCTACTTTAAGGTGAGTTTCACGAGCCCCTTTTCTGAATTGTTTTTAAATAATTTCCCGGGGCGGAAAGCATGTTGTTATTGAAATGTTTAAATACAAACTGAACGCATGGATTGCGTGGATTTATATATGTTTATTGTACGGGAATCGTACGGAAATGTACTAAGATGGTAATTGTCTGAGTTGCTAACATTCTAAGGCCCCGGAACACGAGTGATTAACTGAAAGCCGGTAGAGTGTGGATAGTACTATTGGTCTGACAAACCCAACTGGTCCGGCATGGATTTGCTGATGTTTCCCAGCCAGTTGCACATGTCTATTTTGTTGATTGATATATTTTGCTATGTAATGTTAGACATAGCGGTTTGGGGCAGTTCCGTGGGCGGGGGATATGCCACGGGTCCGTGGGCGGGGGATATGCCACGGGGGTTGTGTGTGATAGTCAGAGGTTTCACTTGTGGGCTCAGCATAATTACATCGCTAATATATGATTATTATAATGATTTGTCACTGTTGTTTAAATTAGTGAAACTCACCAACTATTCGTAGTTGACCCGTTTTCTTTCCATGCTTTCTAGGTACTCCCAAACTGGAATAAGTGCTACCTGCTTGATTGTGCGTGTTTTTGTGGAAGCCTAGTGATCATTTGTATTAATTATGTTAATGTAATATTGGTAAAACTTATGTGCTATCGCCTAGACGGTAACTAAACTCGGAACAATGTAATATGATGTAAATTAATGTAGTGGTGTTTTCTTTATAAGCAATGCTGTTGATATCAGATGTGTCTGTTGCATCCCGTTTACGTTTCCGCTGCGGTTACGGGGTGTTACACTTATGTTCCAGTACAAAAATCAAAATTCGAAATTAAATCAAACCAAAAGCTGGGTATTCGTGTATCACCATGAATTGACAGACTTTCGATTAAAACACATTGTAAAACATTGAGGGTCGGAGTCATACGTCACATGAATCACCATGACTTGTATGACATCCTAAGGAGTGTGACCATATCCTTATCACAAAGAGGACATGATCACGTTTTAAAACATGAAGATACGATTTATGAGGAAGAAATATTGGAAAACCCAAGTAAAAAATTCGATTTGAAAGTTTTCAAAAATCTTGGTTTTAGGCCTAAGCCTTGGAGTTTGTGTGTGAAAATGTGTGTAGGTGACGTTATGAAATATTATAAATATGATTAAGAGCCAATGAATGAACTTGTAATGTAAGTGCGGGCAAATAGCACATAGAGTATACACGCAGTTTGGGCCCTAAATAACTATAACTATACTAGGTCGATACGTCTAACAACCTATCTTATAGTTACAACTCTGATACCAATCTGTAACACCCCGGCTAAAGCGGAATACGCCCGGGTGTGACGTACTGATCACTCATAACCTCGTAACGCTATTAAAGCAACAATAATTATATTTATTTCATTTCAATACATCACAAATACACAATCAAGTAACAATACGATAAACATTGAATTTCATTATGTTGTATTTTTAATACCCTAATGGTCCAACTAATCTAGTCTTCAATCCTTAGACTTCAACCTGCAGCACGTTTAAAATAATATAATTTGTCAACAATAATGTTCGTGAGAATTCATAAAGTTTTGCATATATATAATACGAAAAGTGTAAAATTCACAAGTCAAGATGTATAGTCTCAATCATTTAGCGAAAGAAAAGTAAATACATGATATTCCTGTTCGCTTGACATAAGTCAAATCTACTAAGGAACCTCCGTTTGCCGAGCTACTTGGAGTATAGAATATGATAATGATACCGCCATTAACAAATGGACAGCGCAGGTACGTCTCGTCGGACCCTCCCACTATAAGTATATGTATGATACCACCATTAACAAATGGACGGCGCAGGTACATCCCGTCGGACCCTCCCACTATGAGTATGCGTATCCACCAACAACAAATAGTAAACAGCTAGCACATAATCACATGGGTTACAAGGAATATGATACAAAACAAATACATACAAGACACGCATGTGAATTTTAGTTTGACACAAGAAAACCAAGTTTGGACGTGCTACACCCCAAAACGTGTAAAAGTAAAAAGGGGTTATGAAAACTCACCTTTGATATGGAGTAACAAGTAAGTAAAAACCCGAAAAGCGTTAAGTGAATCAAACCGGTTGAACCTCACGAGCTGGAATTAGACTTAATTGATGTTGAACGCGACTTGGCCGGAACCGAACCTTGGACGGATTAATTGGGATTACGGAGTGTGATTTAGAGATATAAGTTGTTATGAGCAAGTTGGTATGAAGAAGCGTGATCTATTTATAGTGTAAATCGAGCCATTGGAGAATTTATTGTTGTTAATGGGTTACTAGCCGTTTTCCGACCGTTGGAGCGGATTAATTAGGCCATCACGTGACGTTATTATTTGTTTTAAAGGTTGTTTATGGTTAACCGTTAGTGGAGATGAACGTTGGAACCTTTATTGGCCGCTAATTTGGCGTTTTGGTGTGTTATTAAGGTCGCCGGAAAAGTCCTGTCGCCGGCCGGGTTCTTCGCTGGAAAACCGAGGAAGGGGAAGGGAGTGGGGGTGGGTTTTATATAATATTAATATAATTTAAATAATTTTCATTTCTGGTCGCTGGAGTTTCTTAAACCTTGTTAATGTAATTTAATTCATTTTAAGTTAATAAGGTTTACACTTTCAACCCAAAACTTTATAATTAAATTATATAGTTTTCGGTTTTGGATTATTTACGCGTTTAAGCGGGTTATCGATAAGCCTCGAGTAATGGAACGTAATAATAAATGAACGACGTTTGAATATAAATGTCGGGAATGCTTTATTAAATGATCAATAATACACCGAAACGACCCATCGGGTCGGGTTTACAAATACAAATGCGAGTCGAAATTGACGAATGTCACATCGTACAAAGAGGCTGCAAATATTCCTGCATGGCAAGATGCCATGAAAGCAGAGTTTCTAACTCTTGAGAATACTAATACTTGAGCTGTTGTTGATCTTCCTCCTGGAAAGAAGGCTATTAAGAGCAAATGGGTGTTTAAAGTTAAACACCGAGCAAATGGCACTGTTGAACGTTGTAAGGCCCGATTGGTGGTCAGAGGCGATACCCAAAAGGATAGAATTGATTACAATGAGACTTTTTTCTCCTGTTGTCAAAATGACTACCATTCGTGGTCTTGTTGCTGTTGCTACCAAACGAAGTTGGCCCCCTTTTTCAACTTGATGTTGATAATGCTTTTCTTCTTGGGGATTTAGAAGAGGAAATTTATATGCATTCACCTCCTGGTATGGATCTTCCTAATCATCAAGTTCTTAAGCTTCAAAAGTCTTTATACGGCTTAAAACAGGCATCTCGGCAATGGTATGGAAAATTGTCCACTGCTCTAAAAACACGAGGGTACATGTTTTCTTAAAATGATCATTCTTTATTTTCAAAATCTATGGGATCCTCGGTGGTTTATGTCGCTGTATATATTGATGACATATTGATCACTGGGAACAATCTGAAGGATATTAATATTCTCAAATCCTTTCTTGATTCTTCTTTCAAGATTAAAGATCTTGGGCGTCCTAACTATTTCTTGGGAATGGAGGTCGTTTATACTACGAATGGTGTCATCATGTCCCAACACAAATTTTGCTAGGGATATGCTTTCAGAATTTGATATTTCCAATCTTTCTGTTAGTTCAAGGTTCATGAGGATTCATGAGGGTCTTCCTCTCAATGACCCTATACTATTTAGGAAACTTGTTGGGAAACTCAATTATCTTACTCATACAAGACCCGATATTGCTTTTGCTGTCCAATTCTTAAGCCGGGTCATGCAAGATCCAAGGCTTCCTCATTGGAATGCGGCTCTTCATACTCTTTCTTATGTGAAGGGTACTTTATCTCAAGGCTTATTTTTCAACAATAATCCTTCTTTTGAATTACAGTGTCACACCCCACCCTAAGGCGGAAATGCCGGAGTGTGATCCGTTTGCTCACAGCTCGAATATACTATCATAATTTAAAGTTGACAATATCTATTTAATTATTTTATTTCAAATGTACACACAATAATCAAATACAACAAAACAATTAAAATAAATAAATATAACAAGTTTAAATACATGTTTGTCTTCATTATAACCCTAAGGTCTTTCTAAGTGTCCATCCTTCAACTCAAGCAACCTGCATATGCGTAGAAAATGGAGTTTTGTCAACAAACTAGTTGAGTGAGTTTATCACCAATTTTTGACACCAAAAATAATGTTAATATAATAAATAAGCAAAACGTAATAAATGTGGTAATGAAATCAAACCATAAGAAAATAAGTTGTCGACTAAACCATTGCCAAGCGATTTCGGGCCAAAAACGAACTAGGAATCAATAATAAACGAAACGAGCTGTGCAGGTAGCCTATAGCACCGTGTGGTGGGCCTAGGCCACCCCACCACGTGGTGTTGAGCCAAAGGAGGAAAATTTCATATTTTGTCAACTTTAGTCCCTATAGTTTGGATTTAGGTCATTTAACTAACTTTTTATGCATAGTTTAAGATTTGAACAACATATAAAGCATAAGGGACCTAAATTGAACATTTTAAACATAATTACTTATAAAAACTTGATTTTTAATTTATAATAAAGATCCCAAAATACTACGGGTTGGGTTAAACGCAAACGAATACGAATTTAGAAAATCCGAAATGTTACAGTCTCCCCTACTTTAGGGAATTTCGTCCCAAAATTAAGGAAAACCAAAATATCATCGTTCTGAAAAGAATTTAAACTTTTAAGGAAAATATCATAACATAGAACTTTCAATAACCGAAGCAACGCTTCAAATGACAATCCCGATAAGAGCATTTATATATAGGATGTACCAGCAGCGTATCCACCATGTCCTTATCATCTCATCATTCGTACCGTTACCCAAGCTACCTTAGGTTCTAAATCATGACACACAATTGTACGTATTATGATTTTCATGCAAGGATTTGAATAATTATGTTCCGGACAATAATTACTCTTGTCGTCGGATGGTCCGCATAACTCGTTTCATCATGTGGGTTATAAAACATTTAAAACATTATTGTGAAAGAAACATACGTTTTGATAACTTTAAATATAAATACAAAAGATGCTTAATAAATGTTCGAGTTTGATTAACAAAGCCAGGTGATTTCTATTATATCTTTTGATTAGAAAAGTTACAAATTTTAGAGATTGAAATGAATTTCTTGAAGCAGACATTTGAAAGGAATTATGATGATTGAGAATAAGCTAAGAGTAGAATATGAAGTTAACCGTGATAGATAAAAGAACTTGATTCATGAGATGATATGCGCAAAAGTTTAATTCATAACAATTCTTAAGATCGAGAGTATAAATTCAAACAAAGATTTCGGTGAGTCAAGTTTAGTTAGTTGAGTATTTATGAGATTTAAAGAGAAGTTAATATAAAGTTATAGCTTTTCAAGTTTGTGATTTTGAGATGAGATTAATTTGATTAAAATATTCTTAAAATATTATAATAGTTAGTAATTAATAATTTAAATATTAATGATAATGCGAAAATATACGTACTTGAATTAAATTGTTAATAGATTAAATTGGGAAACGGATATTCCCGAACCACCGTGATAGTCCTATTCAAATTAAATCTTTAAAATTAGATAAAATATAAATTGGGTAATTGAAGATATTAAATTGGGAATTCGTGGATTTTTCCTTTTTCACAAAATCGTTATAAATATTTGAAAATATGTAAATTGAATTATCAATAAAGGAAATTTAAGTAAATAAAAAATTTTAAATTAAAGTGAAGCATATTATAAAATAAGATAAATCCGATGTTAGAAATGTATGAACCACCATGAATTATTCTAACAAATTACGAATTTATCGTTTAAAATGTTCAAAATTTTCAAAATGTATTAAAAGTCAAGTAGGGAGTTGAAATATTTATGAACCAACGTTTAGTTTCAAATAACGAACTTAATCAATGAATAAAGTGTGTGATGGGTTTTAATGGAAATTAAATCAAAAAGTCATTTTTAATGGTAAACGTTTAAATTAATCAATGGAAGATTTTTAATTTAAAAATGGAAATTAAATTTAGAGAATATATAATAAAAATTTACAACAATTGAATTTTAATAATAAAGATTTATAAAATGGAAATCAAGTTGTGAAAAGTAACATGAGGTAGTAAAATATTTATAGTTTAAAATTGGGGGTAATGATTTAAGTGCATTTATAGTTTAAGGGAATAAATGAGAGTAGATAATTTATTATAACAGATATAGTTAGTATAAGATTTCTTGTTCGAGGTCTTTTAGTTTTGTCGAGGTTGGCGGTTGGTCGATTGATGGCATACAGCAGCAACTCCTTGGCGATTCTAGTAGTCGTACGGTGATCGTGAAAAGCAGATGAACGACATTAGTTATGATGATGAACTCTTAGGGAAGACATTCTAGGAGGACCAAAGATAAAACTTTACGAGATGATGGGTAAGTTGTGTGGATAAGTTGATGCGGGATAATAGAAAAGTGTACTTAAATAGAATTGTGCAAGTGATGACTCGAGAACGAGTCGTGATTTAAAATAATGTGAATAATTTTTGAAGATATTTAATTTAGTAACTAATGTTTTGTAAAAATTTCAAAAGTAAAATGTTATTGGGTTGGGCTTTCAAGGGCTTCCCATGGTAGCTCGAGATCCCAAATAAAATAACGAAACATGTTCAATGAGTTGGCCTCCCATGAGTATTCCATGGCAATTTGAATGACCCAACTAAATAAAGCAACATAAAGTTTGTGAATTGGCCTCCCATGAGCATTCCATGGCAATTTGTTGGCCCGATCCAAATAATGTGTAATAAACAATTGAGTTGGTCCGCCCATAAGCGTGTACATGGCATTTAACTGACCCAACTAATTAACGAATTATCGAACCAATGGAGTTGTTCGGACCATGAGCATTACATGGCATTTAACCGACCCAACTAAATATCGAATCAACGAATCAAATATAAGTAGTTGGTGTATCTCGGGGACTACCCCGGACGATACGTTCCAATCCAAAAATTAAATCGAAAATGGTTTAAGAAATGAATAGTTGAAGTGCCCATGGATTTACATGGATTTTTCACCTAACTAAGCATTTAAAATAATTTAAAAACACAATTTGGAAGTATAACCGTTTAGCCGGTTATGTTTACCACGCAACCGTTTAGCCAATTACGGGTACCACTTAAAGTTATGGTTGTACGACATTTGTCATACTCCCACGCTTCAAGGTGAAAGAGCAAAACAAACACAGGAATTCTTAAGGAATTTCCCATAATAAAAGGCAATCTACTAAAATTAAGAGGATCTAAAAATATTTTGAAAGTTGAGGCATAACCTTGGAATTTGTGTGTGTGTGCAATAAATAAACAAGATAAATACAATTTAAATAATTAATCTAAGCAAGCTGTAAACAATTTATTAAATAGCACATAAGGCAGTTTCGATAAGCATGTATAGGGTTCCTAACATATGTCTAGGACAAATTCTAACGACCTATCTTATAACCTTTGGCTCTGATACCAATCTGTCACACCCCAACCTAAGGCGGAAATGCCGGGGCGTGATCCGATTGCTCACAGCTCGAAGATACTATCATAATTTAAATGTGACAATATCTATTTAATTTTTTTATTTCAAATGTACACACAATAATCAAATACAAAAAAATAATTCAAATAAACAAATATAACAAGTTTAAATCCATGTTTGTCTTCATTATAACCCTAAGGTCTTTCTAAGTGTCCATCCTTCAACTTAAGCAACATGCATATGCGTAGAAAATGGAGTTTTGTCAACAAACATGTTGAGTGAGTTTATCACCAATTTTTGACACCAAAAATAATGTTAATATAATAAATAAGAAAAATATAATAAATGCGGTAATGAAATCAAACCATAAGCAAATAAGTTGTCGACTAAACCATTGCCAATCGAATCGGGCGCCGGTAAATCAACTATGAGAAAATAAATAGAATAAGACCGTTGCCAAGCGAATCGGGCGGTGGTCAATGAGAACCCTCTCCAAGGGGATATGTCAAACGATTACATACAAAGACAAATAAACATGTAACAAATAGATTTGATTAATCACACACAATTACACGTTTGCTATTTTTGATATATATATATATATATATATATATATATATATATATATATATATATATATATATATTATAGGGGACGGTTTATGAGAGAAATGATATTACTGTGAGAAGTGTGAGAAATCGATCTAAACCATTGATTATGTGTAATCAACAGTTAAAAACAGAAATGGCATATTTGTAATTACCAAGACATCATTATAACATATTTTTTTATATAAAAAGGGTAAATTTGTCCATTTTGTGTAGGCCAGAATCAAATAAACACAAATAAGTTGAATCGTTTCCTTTTTTTTAGCCTTAATCAACTCTAATCATATCATTCACTGTCACTAAACCCTTCTTGAAATCAACTGTGATTCTACAATATTTATAAGATGATTCAATCACACACCTTTACTAGCAAATTTACCCCCTCGAAATTATACTCTCTACTAGCCACCGGCGGTCGCCGTTAGTTTTCCGGCTAAACTCGGTCGTCGCCTAGTCGGACACCATCTGAGGTATGCAATTTATCATTCTATTCATTTTCACATCCCAATCAAATGCCCCAATGTAACAAACTCTGTTTATATTGAACAAATTTTTGAGATGGAATTTTGGCAGTTTCTAGGGTTTTAACGGGAAAGATGATGATCTGAATGAGTGGGTTAAGAAATCAGTTTATATTATAAAATCATGATTTTTTTTTTATAAATCTAACAAAACAAAATGAATATCTTGCAACCAATTTTCCCGAATGATTGTGACCAACCTCTATTCGTTCTTGGTTCGGCCCTTGTTTCCAACTACCATGTCATTAGCCTCTAAATCTTTCGAGTTAAAACTATTCATTTGGTGTCTTATTTAATTTATTTTGATGTCTATTATATGCGTTTTATGTAATGATTGTTGTGTGGGAAAGTTATGTTGTGTGCTATATTTGTTTTACGGTGTAGTACATCATGGTTTTGTGTATGATAACTCATAATTGCGAATTTGGTCAACATTTTATCAGTGTAGGAGTTACTTATGCAATGTAGGAACTCATTTTGTATTTGTGTAGGATTTAAATTGTATTCAACTAATTAACATATGACTGTAGGATATAGTTATGCTATGTAGGAAGTCATTTTGTATTATGTACTTATTTATTTATGTGCAAATATTATGTTGTGTAGGACACATTTTAGTGGCGTGGGTTATTTTATCTTATGTAAAGCCCCATTCCCGGAAGCCCTACTTTGGCGTTGAATTTACTCATAAACACAGTTCTAAAATCAGAGTTAATAAAAAACCTTTCGCGGAATACATAATATTAAACATTCTTACATAACATAAGTGCTTGTTTTTAAACAAAATACATTAAGTCTTAAAAGATAACGTAAACGACACGTGAATCTTCTTTTCTTCGATGCCAGTCTTCACTTTGTTGTCACGAGGCTTCCCTCAAGCAACCCGTCGCATCCTATTCACCTGCGTGCATACTAAAAGTCAGCTACGCTGAGTGAGTTCTAGTTAATCAATTAACATACAATACATTCATGTTCTTACTCATACGTGTCCGGAGATACGTATTTCGGACTTTACTTACTATTACTTCTTTCATTCTTGCTTTACATACATACATACATTCATTCGTGCTCTCTTGCTTTCTTTCTTAATCCCCTACACCATCTCTACCATTACAGATATTTTTAAGGTCTGGTCCCTCCTGTCTCAGATATTATTAGGGTCTGGTCCCTTCTATCTCAGATATTATTAGGGCATGGTCCCTTCTGTCTCAGATATTATTAGGGTCTGGTCCCTCTGTCTCAACTAACCATACAACCATACCTGTCTCTTCACTCTTTCATACATTTATTTTCATACGTGCATACTATACATATCTTCTAATCATGTATATAAATATATATATACATACATACATACATACATACATACATATTCATTCGTATAAACATTCTATCATAACATTCAATACTTAATCATACATATATCATACACATATCATACGCGTATCATACACTCTCCACTTAAGGTAAGTGTATTAACAACTATCACATTGGGTATGCACACAGCCCCGAAAACATAACTAATAAGGGGCTAGAAACTCACCTGGAGTCGGTTTCTCTCGCCGTTGATGGTAATGCCATTCCTTAGTTGTGCACGGCTAACTGTACAATACATTACGCGTGTCAATTATCTATTACTAGTATATCTTATATCTATGCTAATGAAACCCTCAGCTAACGGGGGTCATGGAATTTAGCATGGAAGAATTTCTCATTGAAGAATTTCTCTTCTCATGGAATTTATCTTCTCATGGAAGAATTTCTCTTCTCATGGAATTGCCTCTTCTCATGGAAGAATTTCATCTCAGACTCAATTTCCCAAGTGAATTCCGGACCACGTTGAGAATTCCATCTTACTTTTACCAATTTCAACCTTTTGCGCTTTAAAAACTTGGTTTGCCTGTCTTCAATCTGTATCAGCTCCTCTACAAACTTGAGTTTCTCATTCACTTGTACATCTTTTAAAGGCATAGCAAGTGTCTCATCAGCTAAATATTTCCGTAGATTCGATACGTGAAATATGTCATGGATTCCTTGCATTTCTTTGGGTAACTCAAGTCAATAAGCTACAGGACCTATTCTTTCAACAATTTTGAATGGTCCAACAAAACGCGGACTTAATTTCCCTTTCTTTCAAAAACGAACTACACCCTTCCAAGGTGATACTTTTAGCAACACTTTATCTCCTTCTTTGAATTCTAACGGTTTTCGTCTTACATCAGCATAACTCTTCTGTCTATCACGTGCTGCTTTCAATCTTTCTCGGATTTGAATTAATTGGTCAGTTGTTCGTTAAACAATCTCGGGACCTGATAACTGATTATCACCAATTTCAGACCAACATACAGGTGTTCTACATTTCCGTCCGTATAGTGCTTCATATGGAGCCATTTGTATGCTTGTGTGATAGCTATTGTTAGACAAAAATTCCATCAATGCTAGGTGAGTACCCCAGCTTCCACCTAGATCTATAACACAAGCGCGAAGCATATCTTCTGATGTTTGAATTGTTCTTTCACTTTGTCCATTTGTCTGTGGGTGATAAGCAGTACTCAAATTTAACCGCGTACCCATCGCCCCTTTTGAAAACTTCTCCATAAGTTGGAAGTGAAACGACTATCTCTATCAGATATGATTGACAATGGCACACCATGCAATGATATAATGTTTTCCACATATAGTTGTGCCAATTTATCCATGCTATATGTTTCTTGAATTGGAATGAAATGGACTGATTTGGTCAGTCTATCAACAATGACCCAGACAGCATCATTTTGTCAGGATGTCTTAGGTAATTTCATAATAAAATCCATGGTAATCATATCCCATTTCCATATCGGAATCTCGGGTTGTGTTAACAATCCCAGAGGCTTTTGATGCTCGGCTTTAACCTTTGAACATGTTAAACATTTTGCTACATACAGGGCGATCTCTCTCTTCATTCCGATCCACCAATAATCATCCTTGAGATTATGATACATCTTATCACTTCCCGGATGCATCATATACTTAGAGTTGTGAGCTTCTTCCAATATTTTCTCCCGCAAGCTCCCAACCATTGGTACCCAGATTCTTTTCCCTAATCTGAGTATATCATCGTCACCTTTAACTAATTGATCTATTGTTCCATTTTCTTTTTCAGCCTTTATATTTTCTTGTTCTAGGGACAACTTTTGAGCTTCCTTAATCTCGATTAATAGATCAACCTTGAGTTCCATCCTCAAAGCTCTTATTCTTTTTGGCTTTTCATGTTCTTTTCTACTTAAAGCATCAGCTACCACATTAGCTTTACCTACATGGTAAACTATTTCACAATCATAATCATTCAACGTCTCCATCCATCGCCTCTGTCTTATGTTCAATTCTTTCTGATCAAATATATGCTTCAAACTTTTGTGATCAGTATATACGATAAATTTTACACTATATAAATAATGTCGCCATAATTTCAACGCGAAAATTACAGCTCCAAGTTCGAGATCATGTGTGGTGTAATTCTTTTCATGAACTTTTAATTGTCGTGAAGCATAAGCAATTACCTTCTTCCCTTGCATCAAAACACATCCTATTCCTGTATGCGAAGCATCACAATATACAATGAAATTATCTTGCCCCTCAGGTAAGGCTAAGACAGGTGCGTTTGTTAATTTTTGTTTAAGAGTCTCAAACGCCTCTTCCTGTTTTGGTCCCCATTCAAATTTAACAGATTTTCGAGTAAGTGAAATTAATGGAACCGCTATTCTTGAAAAGTTTTGTATGAATCTTCTATAGTAACCGGCTAATCCCAGAAAACTTCTTATTTGAGTCGGGGTCTTGGGTTTCTCCCATTTGGTAATAGCTTCAATCTTCGCTGGATCAACTTGAATGCCCTTCTCATTAACCATATGCCCAAGAAATTGTACTTCGGATAACCAGAATTCGCATTTTGAGAATTTGGCAAAAGCTTCTCTTTCCTTAATGTTTCTAGTATGGTTTTCAAATGAGTTTGGTGTTCTTCTTTCGTCTTGGAATAGATAAGAATGTCATCAATAAAGACAATAACAAACTTATCCAAGTAAGGTTTGTAGATTCGGTTCATCATATCCATATAAGCTGCCGGAGCATTAGTGAGTCCAAAAGGCATAGCAGTGAACTCATAATGTCCGTATCAGGTTCTAAATGCAGTCTTGGATATATCTTCTTCTTGAACCTTCAATTGATGATACCCGGATCTTAGATCAATTTTTGAAAAACAACTTGCTCCTTGTAATTCATCGAAAAGATCATCAATTCTCGGTAACGGATATCGATTCTTGATTGTAACTTTATTCAATTCCTGGTAATCAATACACATCCTCATTGATCCGTCTTTCTTCTTAATAAACAATATTGGAGCTCCCCATGGTGAAGAACTTGGTCGAATAAATCCTTTTTCCAATAACTCGTCCAGCTGCTTTTTCAGTTCCTTCATCTCAGTTGGTGCTAATCTATAAGGAGATTTAGCAATTGGAGCTGTTCCCGTAACTAAGTCGATTCTAAACTCAACTTCTCGATCAGGTGGAATTCCAGGCAATTCGTCAGGAAATACATCCTTGAATTCAGTGACAATTGGGACCTCTTCTAGTTTCTTAGACTCGGGCTCCTTGGTTACATAAGCCATGAATGCTAAGCAACCTTTTCTCACACAATGACTAGCTTTTATTTTTGAAATGATTCCTATTTTACCAGATTCTTTATCGCCAGCTATTCGCATCATTTTCTTATCTGGAGTTAAAATTTCAATAGCCTTTTCGTTACATATTATTTGGGCTTGGTTGGTGGCTAACCAGTCCATCCCTAAAATAACATCAAATACATCTAACTCCATTGGTAACAAAAGCACTGGCATTTCATATCCGGCTAAGGTAATATAACTATTTAATACCTCAGATATTTTGATTAATGACCCATTAGCTGTTTCTACTTCATATTGCTTACTTAATTTAGCTAGAGATTCATTCAATAGATCACAGAATTTATAATCTATAAAACTCTGATTAGCTCCATAATCAAATAAAACTCTAGCATAAGCATTATTAATAAGAAACGTGCCAGTAATCACATCTGGTATTTCTCCCGCCTTTTGAGTGTTAAGCATGAATGCACAGGCATTTCCTCTCTTGGCTTTATTCCTGGCACCACTACCACTGGCGCCTCCAGCTGTCGGTTTCTTCTTAGTGTATTCCGCACTAAAGTGCCCTTTCTCACCACAATCAAAACAAACAATTAACTTCTTCCTACAATCCTCCTCCTTGTGCCCTGGTCTCTTGCAAAAATTACAAGTCGAGAATGGATCAAATGTACGAACTTCGGACCTCACAACCGGTCTCATGCACTTTCCCTTATGTTTCTTTTCATAGTTTTTGCACAGTGGTCGATTGAAAACCACCATCTTCTCGTTACCCCTTCCAAACTTTTGTCTACCATCATTCTCTCTCTTCCTTTCTACCACCATCTTTTTCTCTTCATCCTTATTTCGAATCATACTTTCCATCAAATATCCTGCTAATTCAATGGCAGACTCAATGCTAGCAGGCATGTGTGATTTTACATGATCACAAATTTCCTTTGGCAACCCATAGATGTATTTGGTTACTTTATTGTACTCCGGTGTAACTAGGTGCGGTACAAGTCTACAGTATTCAAGGAACTTCGTGTTGTATTCCTTGAGATTAGTGCCGATAACCTTATGATTCCATAACTTGGTCTGAATTTGATCAACTTCATGTATCGGGTAGAACCTTTGTTTGACCAGTTCTTTGAAAGTTTTCCATTCCAGATTGTACATATTACTCCTTCCTTTGATTTCAATCAACTTGTTCCACCATTCCAGTGCCTCTCCTTTAAACATTTGAGAAGAGTACTGGATGCTTTCTTCCTCGGTACATTTACTTATAATAATTATGGACTCCCATCTCTTCGAGCCAACGGAGAGTAGTTATTTCCCCTTTATCCCCATAGAATTCCTTTGGTTTATACACTTGGAAATCTTTGAAGGTACATCCCATGCTAACTTTTGATCTTTTTGTTTTGCTCGGGACGTGTTCAGCAGTTGAACTTTCTTGTTTCTTTTCTTCTTCATCTTTTGTCTTTTCAGTTTCTTTTCTTTTTGTATGTACTGATACGCTGTGGCTTGGCTGTATTTGTTTAACTGATTTTGACTTGGCTAAACTTTTAGAATTAGCCGTATGGTCTTGCACCATCTTTATTAGAGGAGTTACAGCTTCCTTGATTAGTGGGAAAACCGTTTCTTTTATCATATCACGTATACCTCCAATATATTCTTCAGGAAGTGAATTATTATTTTCAGGGGTCTTCGCTTTGTCAGCTTGACTCCCTTGACTGACTCGGATTTCTCGTTGTTCAGACATTCTGTAAATCATATGAATACATGAATTTAAAACACAACACGCAAACTTTTATTCATAGTATTACGAAAAGATAGAAATACAACAACATCAGTTATATAATCCTAATCTTTAGCCCATTTCTTAACCATCTTCTTCATCTTATCACATTTTTTTATGATCTTATCGCCCATATTTTTCTTTTTGATCATTTCGTTTCTTAATTCATCCATCACCGAGTTGGGTGGGTTAGGATACCCTACCGGTGCGGATGCCGAAGGAAAAAGATAAGCGTTTTCTCTCGCATACAGGTGAGGATTAGCTATATAAGTCTGCATTTCCTCATCAGGAAGGTTGGTTGTATAAAATTCTTCAATCAAGCGGCCTTCTTCCCGTATCTCGTTCGCTTGTTCAGCTATGGTTGGTACAGGTCCGTGATACGGTGGAAAATTAGGATTATCAGAATAATAAACCGATCTTCGACTTGGTTCAGCTAAAGTTTGATCACCTGGTGGGGGTGATCCAAAATGCCATAGACTCTGGTTGGAATGACAGTTCATCCAATTCGAAGATTCAGTACTAGTTTCTTGTTTGACTCTACTTTGAAATTCCAGATCATATGGGTAATAGTTCAGGGTACCGGTCATTGGAACACTTTCGGAAGTGTCACTGGATATTTCGATTCATTTCTGGACTTCCTGGAGCATAAATTGGTTGTCTTCCGTAAGCCAAGTAAGGATCGATTTGATCAACAGGGTGTAGTTGGTTTGGATTCATCGGGTTCAGATCAGCCGGGTTTACATACACCGGTTCAGTCGGAATTTCCGAAACAATTGGCCATCTAGGACCAAAGTTTGTGCTAACTCGGTCAGACGGCTCAGCATCGGGGGCAGGATTAGATCGCCTTGCGACCCGACGTTTTTGTCCGTAGTAGTTAGTGTATGACATATGCATATATAATAACTTAGGGACAGGCAGACTATCAATCATAACTTATCCCTACTTATCAGATAAATGGTTAAAGCTTAGGTACTAATTTTTAATACCTAATTCACTAAAACCGATGGCTCTGATACCAACCTGTCATACCCCGGTCCAAGGCCTAGTGGTGTGACCAGCAGTTGGTACATGTTTTGTAAATATGTCAGAGTAGCGGGTTCATTTTAGGGAAAGTCTTTTAATATTAAAATATTAAATTACATTACCAAAATTTCTCGGGAATTAAAACACCCAAGTTTTAGTTTTACAAACAGTGATATTAATAATACAATGATTTATAAGTATCCAAAAACGAGCCATCTCGAGCGATCTTCTAAGACTCCAATCCTTGTATACATCTGTGGTCATCTAATTACCTGCAAGAGTGAGAAAAGCACGTCAGCTATATGCTGGTGAAACGTTGACTCGATAAAACATTTATAACAGTCGTTAAATACAAACATAGTTTTCTGTTTCACAATCTCAGCAGGAATGCATGTTCATTCCCGGGATTTGTACCACTGCCCTACACACACAACTCAAAGGTTTCCCGAGTACATAGCCCCTATTCGGAGACAACCTTCCCCTAGGCTATGCAACCCTGTTGGAGAACCGGCTATGACTGACTTGGTTTTGTATGCCAATTATCAGTTATGTTTGGATCCAGACACATGTGTATTCGGTCTGAGTTGCTTTTTATTATCTATTTTGTATTTATAACGATTTTAGAGATTATATCTCATGCAAACATTTATCAGACTCTTTGTAATAAACAACCAGTCTATTACAAGAGTAAAATCAGTTCAAACAGTAAAAGGTTAACGTGTTCACCTTATATTATCAGTTAGAAATATTAACCTCCTTGGCTTCAGTATGCTATTAACCTATATATCATAAAAGGTTTGCATAAGTACCTAATTGGTATTATTCAGCAGACTTTAAGTATGTTTCAGTTTCAGCAGACTCGAAGTCTGATTCAGTTTCAGCAGACTGAGGTCTGATAAGCAGACTTGAAGTCTGATTCAGTTTCAGCAGACTCGAGGTCTGATCAGCAGACTTGCAGTCTGATCTAATCCTTAGTATAGTTATAGTCGTTTTATGAAAATAATTTGGATTTACATATGACTTTTGGAATAGCACGTTTTGGCCTAATAAAGGATATCACGTTGGTAAACTTCTCCAGGTAAGCAAACGGGTCCCGCGGTTGATTGGGATTTTTACGAATTGCTTTCCTTAGGCAAGAAGAGTCTACTAATGATACCCCTCTTCCAGTTACTACATGCCCGTCAAAATAATAGTTTTTGTAACATTACTTCACGTGGAAGCAACGTCTTTGCTTTGTAAAACATTACTTGGAAAATATTAACAGTTTAACGACCATATCCTTAACTAAGTTGTAACTAGATATTTAAAGTAACTAGTAAAATAACTTAACCTTAATCCTACCTTAATCGGCTTGATGGGACTTAAGAACTTAAGAAATCAGCAGCAATTCAGCTTGTACTTCGTTTACATGATCAACAGCTCGTTAACAGCGTAACGACTCCTCGTTTCTTCGCAAGAACAGCCCTCGGAACCCCGGAACAACCTTGGCACGATTTCCTAGGTTATGTGTGTGAAATGAAGGTGAAAATGAGATGCATTGGCTTGAACCGGTAGCTGCCCTTTTATAGGCGAGTTTTGCAGACCATCGCGTAGCGCGATGGCCTTTTCCCCAAGTCCGTCGCGTAGCGCGACGCCGCAATTAATCAGAAGCTGCCACGTGTTGACACGTGGTTGGCCACGTGTCCCGGGTTACTTAACCTGGTCATCGCGTAGCGCGATGGACCAGTTAGGTTTGGCCGTCGCGTAACGCGGCGCCCCCTTTTTTCTTGAACTGTGTGATTCTCTGTCGCGTAGCACGACGGAGTTAGTCAGGAGACCATCACGTAGCGCGATGGGTCTCAAAACTCAATTTTTTCATTTTCAGTCCTTTAACTTTCAGAATTGACATTTTTAGCCAAAATTAGATGGGGTATTTTCACGGTGTTACATAAAACACTCGATTATGTCCTAAAATAATCGATTTTGGACCAAAAACGAACTAGGAATCAATAATAAACGAAACGGGCTGTGCAAGTAGCCTATAGCGCCGCGTGGTGGGCGTAGGCCACCCCACCACATGGTGCTTCGGCCAAAAAGAGGAAAATTTCATATTTTGTCAACTTTAGTCTCTATAGTTTGGATTTAGGTCATTTAACGAACTTTTTATGCATAGTTTAAGACTTGAACAACATATAAAGTATAAGGGACCTAAAGTGAACATTTTAAACTTAATTACTTATAATAACTTGATTTTTAATTTATAATAAAGATCCCAAAATACTCCAGGTTGGGTTAAACGCAAACGAATACGGGTTTAGAAAATCCGAAATGTTACATATGGGCTTTCTGTGATTCGGATTGGGCGGCCTGTCCTAATACACGAAGATCGGTCAGTGGATTTTATGTTTCTCTTGGTGGTTCTCCTATTTCTTTGGAATCCAAGAAACAACCCACTATTTCCTTGAGTTCTGCTGAAGCTGAGTATCGCTCACTTCGTCGTGTTACAGCTGAACTTGCATGGTTAACTCGACTTCTTACTGAGTTTAATGTTCCTAACATTACTCCCGTTACCATCAAGTGTGACAGTCAAGCTGCTATTTACAATGCCAAGAATCCGGTCTTTCATTAGCGAACAAAACATATAGAGATTGATTGTCATTTTGTTCATGAAAAATTACAAGAATGTCTCATTAATCTCATACATATGAAGACTACTGATCAACTTGCAGATTTATTTACAAAGAGCTTGCCAGGGCCTCATTTTCATGAGCTATTGCGCAAGTTGGGGTTTTCTCAACCTCCAACTTGAGGGGGGTGTGAGCGCATATGTCAACATATGCGGCGCATATGTTGTAGTATATATTGGTTGTTTGTTTTCATTTGTATGTAATTTTTGATTCCAGAGTAATAAAATTTCTCGCTTCTCTGCATTTCTTTCTTTCGTGTTATCGTTTATACGATTACACATCCAACAATCAATCATGGAAACTGCTAAGGCCATTGATGAAATTAGTCTATAAACAAAGGACACTAACAAAAGTAGTCATGTCCCTATCCTCATAAATGCTAAGAAGTTTGAAGTCCAACCGAGCAAGCCCCCCACCCATCTTGTGAACACACGGATTCACTTATATGCAACCAATGAATGTGTGTGTTAGATAGCGGTCGTTAAGACTCACTTGTAGCTAATGATCATTCAACTTATTAGCACGCTTACTAGCATCAGCAGTCGTTAAGATTTTAGTATAAGTTTCCACTTGAATAATTTGAGAGTTAAAATAAGTATTAATTGTACCCTACAAATATGGTGTGATGATATGGTGTCTTTTCCGTCTTAAAGGCGAATAGTTTAAATCCTGCAAAAAGTATGTATTGATGATTAATAGAAGAAATGTTGTGGAACTTGCTTGGCCGCTAGTAGAGCAATAGGGTAGAGACTGGCGATTAATCATATTAATCACATTATAATTTATATGTAATTTTTTAAAAAAGTAAATATGGGGTTGTAACATATCTAACTTAGATACAAACTCATCAAAACTACGTAGTTTTGATAAAATGTAACTAAAAAATAAATTGTGTGTTTATCTCCTATTTCTTCTTCCTTAAATATCTCCTCGTTTGATTAACTATATGCTATTCAACAGTCAACACTAACCAGCAATGACATATGAAACACTATTCCCATTATGGTTTCAGATTCATACGAATAAAACTATTTACAAATTAATTTAATAAAATATATATAATTGTCTTCAACTCGAATGTGTTTCTTCCTAATATAGCATCTTTCCCTTGGAATAAAAACTTTCTAACAATTGAAGCTTCACAAAATTTCATCTAATTCTCCATAAACATAAAAATTTGGAATTGACATGTTTGTAATCAGAAAAACTGAAACTCATAACGAATTGGTACAATTTTGGCTTTAGATTCATATGAACAGATTATTTATGAAATCAATTTCTTAAAATATTTTATATTATCTTCAACTCGGATGTGTTTCATGAAAGCATGCTACTGTAATCTAACCTCTTTTGCCTTGTATAGAAATATTCCATCGGTTCAATTGCACAAAATTCTTTTAATTGCTTGCAAACATAAAGTATTGAAATTAATATGTTAGTAAATAGTAATCATAAAAAATATATTAAATCTTAGACGATTTTTAGTCAAAACGTTACCAAATTAAGGGAGAGGAAATAGTAAGTAAAAAGAATTAACTTATTTTTTGGTTGCATTTGGTTTTGCATCTAAGTTAAATACGTTACAGCCTATATTCACTTTCCTCGTAATATATTTATATAGAACTAGATATAACATTTGGTTATATAAATATTTCTTTTCACCTAGATTTAGCACTTTTGTATAACAATAAATGTTAGCATTTCAGTTACAACTATATATGTAACTTATTAAATTCAAATTAAATATGATAAAAAATTACAGTTATAATTTGTTAACATTTTTCCTTTAAAGTATTAAGTATATAAAATAAACAGATAGTGATAATAATTTTTTTAACTCTCAATTAATTATGTGCTTGTAACCCCAACATGTAGTTAAAATTGAATCATAACTTCCTCTCACTACCTTCACAACGTGATATAAATAGGTTGCTAATACACCAACATCAATTCATCACTCACACCTTCTTTCATTTACATTTCATCTCTATTGATGGTGTGCCTCTGTAGATCAAGGTCAACTGGAAACAAACACTTTAATGGGGATGAAGTTAGTGTGTTTTGTGTTATTTTACATGCTTCTTTTGAATCAGATCACCGGGGAAGCCCCGCAAACCGCAGAGGTGATTTTTTTTATTCAGTATTACCTTTTTTTACGATATACTTAGTCTAATTTTGGTTTATTATTCACATGCAGCTTTTGGTTCGGTTCTTTTCACTTATGAGTTCGGAGTATATGATTGCACGGACATTTCTTGTTCGAATAAATGCTATGATATTGTTCCTTCTTTTTATCCTATTGGAGCATCAGGTTGTCTACAAGACCTTTGTGTTTGTTGTGCCACAAGGTATGGATGAGTATCGATGTAGAATCATAATAATAATAGATTAATAGTAATAATGATCAGTAAGGAATGGTCATTTTTGTTCACGTTCCAAACCAACAACTATGATTGTTTGATGGTATTAATAATGTTGGAATTGCTTGTTATAGAATTAATATGATGTAAGTACACACGACGATCTCTGTTATTGTGGGAGGGTTAATTGTTATTATAACATCATAGTTGCATCAAAATCAAAATGGTATAATACAATCACCTAATCTTTTACCATCTTGAAAACAGCATGAATGCAAGCTCGTAAAAAAGAGTTTTTTTTTTTCTTTGAACATGAAGAAATTATATTACAGATAACCGAAAATGGTTTGAAAAAATCTAACCAAAATCAAAAAGGAATTACTTATATAAAATTGGATTTTTCATCCGCTTGATCCCACCAATATTAACCTTACTATTACTATTACGGATCCAAAGATAAGAATAATGAATGGTCGTCTTTAAAATAAGATTTTTTTCGAGGATCATTGGCTCGAAATACAACTTCATTCCTAGAATACCATAACACCCACCATGTAATTGAGAAGATGCCTTCCACCATTGATTTTTTTTAAAACCCCCAACTTTGAACTATCTAACCATTCGAAGAGAGCAGCAGGGCGGTACAGGCCTGTAAAATGAATCTCTAGCCACTTGAAAACTAATATCAAAATAGACTGAGCGATACCCCTCTCTTTCTCCAGTGGGCAAAAAGGACATAAGATACGGATATCAAAACCTTCATCGCGTAGATTATCTCTCGTCGGGAGCCGATTCAAAAGTAGACACCAAATGAAAATATTAACTTTTTTGAGCACCCCTTTACACCATTTTGTTTTCAAATGATAGTCATTGAACGCTCTGGTGTCCAAATAATGCTCAAAATAATTTCCCAACTTATCTTGGAGAACATTTAAATAGCAGTTAAAAAAGTAAATAGGTTAATATAAAAAGGCTTAGGTCAAATACTCTGTATTCACTGTAATATAAATCAATATTCATGAAATCAATGTAGTTATAAACCCCATGAAAGCTACAACTACTCAATTTAAACTGGAAGCCTAACACAACCAAAGCATATTTAGAAATCCAAACATAGGTAAATAATCAAATCTGGTTTCTTCACTTCTCAAACATACCAAAGCTTGAGAGTGAGTACAATATAAAATACAACACATATGCTCAAGAAAGTTGTCTTTTAATATACATATATATATATATATATATATATATATATATATATATATACGGTTAGGTTAGAATAAAAACTCATTTGAGTTATGAAAACTCTAGACACACATTCTCAACCACATGTTTTTAATTAAAGATTAAATCTTGTGGTCCACAATTAAAGTTAATAAAAAATGTAAAAGTTTATTTACATTTTCTTTATCCTGAAAACATATATAAAAATTACTAAAAAAATTAGAAAAACATTTTTTTTATGTTTTCAATGTTTTGTATTAAATGTAACAACATATATTACATGTAACAAAAAAAACGATGTTACATAGGGTTTTCACGGGTTTTTTCAACTCAAGAGGGTTTTCAAACTATACTTCTCCTATATATATATATATATATATATATATATATATATACTTAAGTTCAGGCGAGAAATCATATTAATGCGATAAGTGTGAGAAATCATTTCATCCAATCACAAAATTTCGTTTCTTTTTTCTTTTTAATTAAATAAAAGGGTATAAAGGTAAAGATTAAATTAGTTTATTCTGGTAAGTATGGTTTTTTTGTTTTTGGAAGTTTCAATTTATTCTTTATTAGTGCATTATTTGTTATTTGAATTTAAAAAACATGATAAGACATTAAACAAAATCGCATAACATTAAACTTTATATGATCACCTTTTATTTCTTTTTAAATTGGTATTTTTAGTTAAAACTATGTCACGACGAACAGTGCTTTTTTTTTGTTATGTAATTGATTTTCCCTTATATTAAAGTATGTTTACATATTAACAATTTCACATATAGAAAAGGCAAAAAATAAAATAATAAAATAATAATAATAAATAAAAAAAGTAATAAAATTTTATAATAAAGAAAAAAACAACAATAATAATAATAAAAATAATGTAATAATAATAACATCAATATGTATTTAACTACACAAAGAGCCACCACATTAATTTTTTCGAGTTTCAATTTTATTTTTTATTAGTTAATTTATGTGATAATTAAGTTTATCTAATAACCTACATGCAGACATATTAAGAACCTACACATATATTCATATTAACCTATACAGACTATACTAATAACATACGTTTTAGAAATGCTACAAGCAGATATCCTAATACTACCGACACTTAAAATAATATATACATATATACTACATAAACATAACTACACATAGCATATTAAAAAAATGCATAATTTTCAGATAAGCACTACACATACTACACTTAACATAATATATACTCAAATTAACACGTACACCAACACGCCTACACATTGTTAGTTTATTTTATTTTCATCTACACACAACTCATATACGCCTACACATATTACATATTCGCCTACACAGATTGTCAGTTATTAACTTTCAACAACACGTACTAATATTCACCTACACATAATATTGTGTTTGCTTTACAATATGTAGGCTTTTGTGTTAATTGTGTAGGATTATGTTGTTTTGAAATTGACAGACTTTGTATAAATTGTGTAGAATTTATGTAGTCTTGATGATGTGTCACATATAACATACCATAATTAAATCCTACACTAGATATATTTTAATTACATTAACAATAATAATGTAGTTATCCTTCACAAATTGACATTATAGCCTTCACCAAATTATTCACCTACACATCAATGATTACGTACCACATAATGGTATCAAATATACATATCCTTAACATGAAATTAAAAACCCCTATTAACATAATAAACATACATCGTAAAGAGCATACCAAAAAAAAACACCTAATTTTAGTCTAGAATTATTTTTATTTTCATGATAAATATCATGTAGGGAAAACAAGTTGACACGTGTAACCATGATATCATTTACGATGGATGAGATCATGAGATTGATAAAAAAAACACAAAGAAAAAGTGAAATTACTTTGTTTATTACGTAATCTTCAAAACCATCAGTTTCATCCCCACTATTGTAATTTTGAAACATTTAATTTTGATAGTTAATGGTGGCCACGAATCAATGATTTGATTATCAATCAAGTGTTTCAGATTCTATGTATATGAAGTAAAATACGAGAATACCCTTTGTATTAAAATGCAATAAAATTATAAAGCCAGTAATTACAGCATTGCCATGTTGAATCTAAGCCATAAATCAAACTAAAACAAGGGTTATAATTAACTTCTCACACTTCTCGCAATAAATTCACTTCTCTCTTGAACCATCTCATATATATATAATAGGTTTTAAAGTCCGTGCATTGTGCGGGCTCTTGTTTATAATGTAAATTAGCCACAACTTCTAGCAAAGATAATATTAAGAATAAAGAAGTCGCGCCAGGTTTGTGTATACAACATAAATCAGCCACAACTTCTAGCTTTGATTATCCGATAAAAAAAGATCCCTTCTAGTGTAGAGGACTTACGGTATTCTGACTAATTCCTTTTTCTCCTGAAAATTAAACAACCATCCACTATTTTATAACTTCATAATATAAACAAGGGAAAATTCTTAAAATAAATATTTTCGAAAGCAAGTTTTAAGTTTTAGGTATCATTTGCAAAGAATTCCATAAATAAGTATTTTAAAGTAGTCGTGACGATTGAATTCTTGATGTCAACTGGTCGGGACGACTAGTAGTTTACAAAATCCAATTTCCAATAAAGAAAAAGGATATGCGGACAAGAGGATATATTTAACTGATTCAAATAAAAATTTGATAGATAGACCCAAAATTAAAAATGGAAAATTTTTCAAAATGTCTTTTTTAACGAGAGATTGTCCCAAAATGTTCTTACTTTTTTCTTAAATTCCCAAAAAAATACATTCAAAACTCGTCGGCAATGACAACTTTTGAACCAAATTTGTTTTCGCAAACGAGTTTTGTTTGAGCCATTTAAAAGTTTTCAAATCCGTCTTTCCCGGCAAGTTTTTTGATCAAAATATGTCTTTGATGGTCAAACTTTGTTATCCTTTATTCTTTAATATTTAATTATTATTGTTAATTTCACTTATATTTATTTTTTCTTTTATAACTTTTAAATATAGGGTTTACAAGATTTTGAATATATCATTGAGACGTGTTTATTTTTATCTGCAATTTTACTCAAAACCGAGTCAATTTTAATGAGTTTTTTTATTTATATACATTATAATATATAATATTAAAAATAGTAATATTATATAATATTAGTATAGACTATATTTATTTGTTTTAATTTTTTTATTTATATAATATACATTACAGACTGTATTTAAAAATTAGTAATTGTGAAATATGAAGTGCTTTTGTGTATATCTTATGCTTTTTTCTGTTCTTACAGATTACAATCCAACTGGGTTAACTCTCAACTCAAGTCTCAACTTCCAAGCTCTGTTTCTACTTTTAGTGGGCTTTTGAGTTGGACGTCTTATTCTGATATGGGCTTGCGCTTCTTCTTCTTATTATTTTTTTTTCACTTTTATTTAGAATAATAATTTAATTAAATATAGAGAAATTATTATATTACCAAATGCCATTACAAATAGCTACAAAATAGTCCCATTTTCAGATAATTTTAACAAGGATGACTTGAATTCATTAGAAAGTTTAACTGGTATGATATATATATGATATAACATCAAGAATTATATTAGGTCATCAAAGATGGCTTGAATGAGTTGTTTTGCAAACATAGATCGTTCATGTTGTGCATGAATATATGGGTTAAATTTACATTTACATCCAACAATATTGATGAGAATGCGAATTTGGGTGAACCGAGTCAAACTCAACCACATTTTCTAACGTGTTTGACACACTATTAACTAGACTTTAATTTGATTTGTTGTGAGTCAAGATGTGATTTGTTGTTACTATCAAAATTTTAAACAAGTGGAATTGGGTGTACATAATAAAGAAAAAGGGGGAAAAAATAAGTGAATTTGTCCAATTTGATATCATAACATGCAATATCTAGCAATCAAACTCCATTAAGTCCAAAATCCAACAACTTTTTATTAGTGAAGTTACAAAATGTATAGTCATTGTTGAATCTAACTTAAATATTGATACATTATTTTGAGTTTAATCATCATAAACAATACCAATTTCCGGCTAAGTTTGGAGGAAAACGTCGGGGTGGGGGTGAAGTTTTCTAATGAAAACGGGTAAATTTGCACTTTTTCGGACGAAAACGCATAAATTTACGCTACTCGGCAAAAAGACGGAGCCACCCCGGGCCACAATACAAGCCAATTAGATTTAGTCCCCCTCACCATTTCATCTTTTTAATTATTAAAAAATATTCACTCACTCCATCACGTTTCAACTGATTATACGACACTCTAATTTGTTAAAATATGAAATCTCGCGTTGCCAAGGTGGCGCCTACATGTTACAAAATACTTCTTTCACTTCCTCCCACAACAAACAGTCTTACTAGAGGTATTCAAGATAGTCATTTTTTTTAGTTTGACTGTACTCAACCGCACGCAGCATGCTTAAATTCTGCTATAATCCAGATAAAAAGTTATTGTTCCATTGGTGATCATACCAATTAGGTGATTTTCTTTTTAGTGAAATATTGTGATATATTGAAATAAATGTTCATCATTGATCTTATTTAATTTGCATAGCAATGGCCTAGAATAGTTTGCATCATGTTGGGCGATTGGTAAAGTTTACCACCAAGTTTTAATCATTACTTCACTATTGCCATTTGCCATTTACTTTGAATGGTGGAAGTGTATCTAATATGTGATGATGACCATCTACTTTTAATTCATTTCTTCTTGGAGTATCCGATGTATTTTGAAAATGAACATGCGGTTTTATATAATCAGATTATCAACTACAAAGGATAATAGATAATAATATTATTTGGGTACTATAAAATATAGGTCCGTTTGGATTTGTTCATGTTTCTTTAAGCTTTTTAATACACATGATTAACGGCTTAATGTTTGGCAAGTTTTGACTAATTAAAACTAGTAAATTCAAATAGTGGTACTTTATTTTCCATCAACTATAATATTTTTATAAATTATTTACTAAATGTTTTAAGAATCTTATTTCTCAAAACCTTTTTTCTCCCTTATCTCCCTTCCATTTTTATAATTTTATTATTGCATATTAAAAGCCTGTCTTTCTGGTTCCATGTTAGAAAAATGTTTCCGTTGTTATCACAGTATGCGACTATGGCATGTCACTTGGTTGGTGCCTTTTGTACCATTATGTCCATAAAGTTTGGCCATCAACCTTTCAATTTCAAATTTGAATTTTGATGCGTCTTTTATTAGTTTTTGGTTAGTGTCTTTATCTTTCTAAGTATTGAGTGTTTAACATATTTATTTTTAATTTTAAATTATTTTAGTTATAGTAAACAAGTAAAAACAAAAATATGTAATGTTTAACTTTAAGCAATTTTTATAATACTTCAATATAAGTTATACTACTAAAAGTATATATTTATATAGCTTATTTTACTATAAAGTTTTTTTATATATTATCATAAGTAATTAAATATTAAAACATAATACGATTTTGGAAAAAAAAAACAAATGTGATAAGTGATGAGAATGTAAGGATTTGCAAGAATGTTTGTAAACTTGAAGAAAAAATGTATTATTATTGTAGGATGAATAGAAATCCAATATGATAAATGGCTAAACGCATTTGTTGTGTTTTTGAGAATTAGAATTAGAGATTGTATTACAACTTGAGCTTTAAACATATGCAATTAGATGTACATCTAAAGTAAAAGATGGAGGTAGTTGATCTAATATTTTAAAATCAAATGCTTGCTAAATCAAATTTTAGGAGTCATAAAAATTTATTGTTTTTTTTTTACGATATTCATTTCATTTCATTTACATGTTGAAAACTATAACTTACCGGTAAATGCCAAAAGTTCATTGACACGTTTGTAACTTAATTGTTAGAAACTAGTTAAGCGCTCACTAGTTCAAGATTTAGTTGCACTTTACGTTGGTCTTAGACCACACAGAGCCATGTCGTGTTACTATCAAGTTGAAACAAATGCAATGGATGTAACATGAGCCTAAAATGCAAGTTGACTCTATATGATTCCATAGTAGTTGAAAAATCGGTCCAACATTATAAGTCCTTAGTGGTTCTACCACAATATATCTTCTTCCATGATTTCATATGTCAAAATAAGAAGCTATCACTTTGAAAACACTCAAATTGACCTTTTAAAAGTCATGGGATCTAATCAATGCTATGTATAATTGAATATGTTATACATTTACTTGCTTTTTAATGTATTTCTTTCCTTTATTCTCTTTGGTTAACAATTATTATATGTACTAAAAGACGGAACATTGTCATATAGCATGTTATGAGTTGTCATGTAATATAAATTAAGGCACACATGTCATAATATATAATATATGTTTTGAAAAAACAAAGGGGATATGTCACTTAGAAGAAAACGGGTCTGCTTCTAGAAGTAGACATAGACATAGAAGTAGACAAAGATATAGTCAAAGATGAATCAATAAAATCGTAAGCAATTGTTTACAAAAGACAATAATCTACACCTAATTTGTTTGTTGTTTTCTTTTATTTAATTTACAGAAACTAAAAAAATGAAAATATTAACCTATATGTTTATAGGTTTAAATAAAGCAATTGAGCAAGGGTGTAGCTAAAAATTATGATTCACCCTAGTTAATCATAATGTAAATAACTAACCTAGATTCCTAGTATAATTAATATTGTTTAGTATGTCTTCATAAGTCTAGCATGAGAATGACCTCTAATTTAATGAGGATATGTTATTCATACACCTTTTGATTATCCACACACCCTACATACGATCGTATATGGGCTATACTATCGTATGAAACCCCATGTTAAAGTGGGTATGGATTGGTCAAGGGTGTGTGAATAACCATCGCCTTTTAATATAGTTTGATGGGCAATGATGTATCTCTATAGTTTGAAAGCGATTGATGGAGATGTTAGCATGTTTTGGTTGGAAAGATCAAACATTTTCAATAGACGAGATGACATAGATGTATTCAATGCGGCCATTCTCATCAATAGAGGTGGCAGCTATGACTAATTGTTCTATGTGCTGGCAGTTGTTGTGGTGGCGTTTAGTCAAGACAACCACAAGTCATGATCGAAAATGGGAGCCATGGTGGCATATTAACGTCATCACTACTTGGCTGTTGAGATTGATAAATCATTTTGAAAATGACAATTAGGCTAGGGTTATTGACGGTTTGATGATTAGACGGTCACCTAGGTTTGTATTTGGCGTTTAAGCCTTAAGGTAAGCTTGAATAAAACTTAAGACACGTTTGAGGCTAAAGTTTTATCTTTTATGGTTTATAGCTTTATTATCATACAATCTCTTATGTAAAAACAAAAGCATTATGTGTGTCATCTGATGATGATTTACGCATCAAAGCCATGCAAGTGAAAGTCTAAAACTCAAACCATAATAATGTGTCATGTACAGACTACATGATTACCTTTTATGTTGGTGGTGGGACATTGTGGGTGGCAAACCACTCGACCCTATGCTAGGACCCTTTAAATGAAATTATGATTATAAACATATAGAAAAAAAAATAAAGAAAATACAAAACATATCCAATATGATCAAATTAATACCTTTTAAGATATATATATTCTACAAAACCAAATAAGACATGACCTCTATTTATGCTATAACAGTCATATATTCTACAAAACCAAATAAGACATGACCTCTATTTATGCTATAACAGTCACGTGTTATTTGAATAATTACTCCTCATATTGGTTGTGAGACATGTGACTGGTAGACCCCTTATGCTAGGACCCTTAAAGTGTAACTATGGTAAGAAACATATAAACAAAACATAACACAACCAATATGGTCTAATAAATACCTTTTAAAAGTATGAACATGCTCAACAATGTCAAGATTCACTTTTTAAGAATGTTTACTACAAAAAAACTGAATTCTATTTTGAAATATTAAAGTCATCAAGGCTAGTTTGTCGAGTCAGCACATACATGGGCGATTATTCCTTACACAACCTAAACCATGACATGAAATAATCAGCTTTTGCATTGGTCATTGTAACCCATTTAATAAACAAGTCGACTAGCTGGTGTTTTGGCCTGGTTGTCGGTCTCATTTAACAAAAGGGTCATGTTTGGGTTATGCTATAATTAAACGGATCAAACTATTTAAAGTCTGAAATACACAATTTAAAAACATATAATTTAAGTGTTAACACACCAATCCGCTTACAACTTGTTACATGTCAACGCATTTATGATTCCGTTTAACCCAAATTGAGTGGTTTAGATGAACAAGTTATAAGTGAAATGTTCATATCACAATATAGTTTTAAATGTTTTTGTATTGTGGTTTACTCTTTCACAAACAAAATACATATGTTATGTTTGGGTTCATCGATTTCAACCCGTTAACTACTTAACTTGACATGATTATGACTACCCGAGGTTAGCAGTTAGGCCAGCTTAAATCTTTGTTGATGTGAGCGCATATAATTATTTGTTGTATATATATGCCTCTGTATGCATGTCTATAAATATTGTTTCTTGTTTTTGTAATTATTCACGGTAATAAAAAAAAATTGCTATGCTTCATTTCTTCTTTTCTTCTTTTATTTATGTATCATCGTTCTTCTAACAGTTACAGTTGACAAGTCCTTTTTACTTGAGTCACTTAATGTAACTTAATTTATGTGTGATGTGTTGTTCTTAGAACAGAATTGACCTATGATTATATATTTATATATGATTTATTTATCTTAATATTGAACTGGCATGTGGCCCTTTGAGTTATTCAATCATATGATACAATTATAATTTTTCATAACTATTATTATATGTTTATTAGGATTTGGATTTGTATTTGTGTTTACAAGAACATCCTATTTTTACGATAAAAACAAACGTTAACAAAAACATCTAACCAGAAGCTAGAATAAATTAATACAAAATTTTAGTGAAATATATTTCTTATTATAATGGCCATTTTACTATCATATTTCTCTCACGGGATGGCATTTTAGATTTTAAAATGCAACCTACAAAAGATTCCCCTTTGTAAGTACTTGATTGCTAAAAAAAGTTTGGCGTTGTGCTAACCGGGGCCGGTCAGGACACTTAATTTTCGGGAGCACAAAATTATTTTTATATATATTTTGTTGAAAAATAATATGTATATTTAATGATTTACCCTAATTATTCAATAACTAGCTTGGTCTATTGGTAAAAGAGTGACACCCAACCAAAATGTTGTAGGTTCTAGTTTCACTTTAGACACTTTTAAACTTATTTTTATACAAAAAAGTTTTTTACACAACCTAAATCATAACTAAGTAAGCCTATTTAAAAATTTAATTGTTTAAACAAAAAAAACCATTTATATAAGACCCAATTTTATTTATTTATTTTTTTTTGCTCATATTATTTCATTACACGTTAAGGTCTACGAGCCTTTTTGTTTTGGCTCAGTCGAGGTATATAAATTCTCGGAACGACCCTAGTGCTAATGATTAGGGATGAGTATTTGGTATCAAACGATTAGGTATGAGCTTTTGGTATTGAGTGCCGATAACCATACTGTATTCAACCAGTGTGCATTAATAGACTCAATATTGTATTAGGTATCGGTATTTTCGATATCGATACCATATAAAGATGAACATTTTGTAACGAGTACCGGTAATGTGCCAAGAAATACGGTATGGTATTCGGCGCGCATTTTGATTGAAATTCGGTACCGGTACAATCACATCCCTACTAGTGATAGGTATTCTCACGCATGATTAATAATTATAAAGATTTAGTGCAACGCTATAATACCATAGCTTAATATCAATAAAGCTAGATTAAATATACTTTCTAAAGTCTAAACCACCATATTCAATTTTTATGTTTTAATTGTAGTGATTATTAAAAATGTCGTCTTTTTAAGTTATGTTTGAAACTCACTTTGTGATATTTGGTAAAATGTAGGCCTGTAAACGAACCGAACGTTCAGGAACTATTCGTAAACCGTTCGGCAGGAAGTTCGTTTAGGTTCGTTTATTTAATAAACGAACGAACATGAACAAAAAATTTGTGTTCGTTTAATTAAACGAACGAACATGAACACATGTTCCGTTCGTTCATTTATGTTCATGAACGTTCGTTTATGTTTGTTTATTTATGTTTGTTTATGTATTAATAGAACATAATTAAATATTATCTAGATAGGTAATGTGATTAAAGGTTTTATATTTGTTAATTTGTATTCATTAGAGTGTTTTCATTTAAGTTCATTTATATTTGTTCGTGTTCATTTATGTTCGTTTATCTTTGTTCAGTTATGTTCGTTTAGATTTTAAACAAATGAACACAAATGTCCCTTTTTAAATAAACGAACATGAACATAAATATTTGTTCGATTAAGTGTCCGTGTTCTTTTAAAGTTAAATGAACGAACTCGAGCATGTCTTTGTTCTGTTCATTCGATTCGTTTACAGGCTTTCATTATTCACATTGATGAATGCATTGGTCTCAATCTCTAGGCTCTGCAGATTTTATTTGTGTTCGTTTGTGTTCGTGAACACATTAATTTCATTAATGAACGAACACGAACATAAAATCTCGTTCGGTAAGTGTTCGTGAACTATTCGCGAACACATTATTTTCTTAACGAACGAACATGAACAAAGCATTGTTCATATTCGTTCGGTTCGTTTACAGCCCTACACTAAAATGTAATGGGGATAATCATAAGTTATGTATCAACACCGTCAATACTTGTGTACATGTTAGTTTTTAGAAATACTAATAAACTAAAAATATTTTTATTTTTTATTTAAAGAGAAGGGGACACATTTATGGGGCCAAAAGCAAATAAAAAGACTGATATGGTGACAATATACCTTGTTACTTTGATCAATAATAAAAGTATAAAACTTTACACAACCCACTTACTTGACTTGCAATGATCTCTCTCGTTTCAAAATTATTCAATTTTTGAAAATTTTCTTTACACTTTCTGCTTTGATAAATTTCATTTCTACATTTATCTTAATTTCTTACTATTTCTATTTACAAATATTATCAAGGAAAAATTGAGACAAATGTAAACTAAGTAACTAAATCTATTAATTAACACTATGTTTAATTTACCACTTTTTATAAAATGGTACTTTTTAATGAACAGAGACCAAAAATTAAATATGATAAAAGGTATAACCTGTCACACTAAAAAAAGTGGCATGCAAAAGTTTATGTGAATTGAAAACAAACAATTAAACATTTTAAGTGTAGATAGTACATAATTTATAATCAATTAATTAACGAGTTTCTAATCTAGTATTATCAAGATGTGTGCATATTGTTCTTCACATGGTTGAGGGTTCAAGTTTTATAGTGGATTCAGTTACCGATTCGAATTTTAAATATTAATAAAAATTCCGTCTATTTTGACTTAGGATAAAAAGTGTGACCTTTGGACCTTGTTGTGTAGTACCCCCCCCCCCCTGTTTTCCTTTCCTCGGTATTGTAAATTTACCCGGTTTCGCCCGGAACTCTTTATACGTAGTGTATTCATTTTCCTCCAAAAGTATTGATCCCCCACCTCCAACTCACGTTTTCGTTCAAGTTTTATTACTGGCCCTACACCTCTGCCAAGGGTGGCTCTACCCCCTTGGAACCTCGGTTCATTAGGTGTTTTGTCCCTAACATCGTAAGAAACTAAAACAAGTGTGTAATTCGCACATCTTGACCTGCATGATGTACTTTATGCTTCACATTAGGGATGTTCTTCGGGTTTGTTTTTCGGGATTTGGGTTTTCGGGTCGGGTTCTTTGGGTTTTAAAGTTTTAAATCTTGACCCGAAACCCAACCCAAATCTCTCATAGGTTTTTCGGGTTCGGGTTTTTTCGGGTTGGGTTAATCGGGATTTAGGTATCATAGAAAAAAAACCACAGACAAAAAAAATTAAAAACTACAATGCTAAAATTAAAACAACGTATTCTTCTTTGCTTATAACACAAATAATCAAATAATAAGCCAACATAACCTGATGAAACAATTCAAAAGAAGAGTAAAACTAACTGGAACTATAATCATATTCAATCGGGAATGATTTGGTTGTTCGATTATGATTGCTATTAGTAATAAAAGAAAAACATAAATTAATAATAAACAATCGATCCATAATAGTTAGAATGACAACAGTCGATTAGAACCGGATTCTGATAACTTTAGTGGCTAAGAGCCTAAGAGATAACTTATTATCTATACTATCTATACCACACACACACACACACACAATAGGAGTTAGGAACCTTTTAAAATTTAAGAGGTATCATTATTGTTACATGTTATATAATCAAAAATGCATAAAAGTTTGAAGATGTATGGGTAATATTGTCTTTTAATCACACCTACACAGTTAAACATTATAACTCAAAAATAGTTACAATAATGGTCCTTCAACTTTGTTACTTTATTAAGTAGTTACACATTTAACCCTTATTCTAAACCAACTACCCCCCCCCCCCCCCCGACTTTTTTACGATCATAACGATTTCATGCGTCAATATTTTTTTAAAGAAAAATACATCATAAAAACGAGTATTTTATCCTCTTTAAAATGAGTATGGTATTGCTATACCTTATAAATTTTAAAAAATTAACATGTTAAGTATGCACAATGGCAGGTCAGGTGGGCTTGGGTCATGGGATAGCCCAGATTATGGTCGGAATGGGTCAATACAAAAAGAGTTAATTTGGTTCATGTTAAGTTAGTATAGGTTCGGGTCGAAAGGGATTAGGTCAAAACAAGCTTTGGGTTAAAACGGTGTGTTGACATCAGTTACGTGTATAATGACACGTTACGCATGTACCAACACCCTTTTGCACATGCACAAGTGTTGTGTGATAGACTTACCCACACCGGTTACGTGACGTGCCCGATGTCACGTTATGCGCATACCATCGTCGGGTAACGCACATACCATTGAAAGGTTTTGCACATGCTGACACCGGGTTGATGTGTTCGATGATGGATTTGTGTGCACACTCTGCCGCATTGCGCGGGCTCCCGTTTAGTATCTAAAAATATATTTAATTTTAAAACTAAAAGTTTATTCGGGTTTTTTGGGTCAACCCGAAACTTATAAATCAAACCCGAGAACCAACCCGAATTACTTCGGTTCGGGTTCGGGTTAGTGTTTTCTTGGGTTCGGGTTCTTCGGGTCGGGCTAGTTCGAGTTCGGGTTCGGGTACAGATATTTTCGGGTTGGGTTTCGGTTTCGGGTAAAAGTGATAGCCCTACTTCACATTGGTCAACATAACAATCCAGTTACAGTAAAATGTCTAATTGTTGGACATAATTTCCAACTTAATAGGCCTGCCACGTGTTGGTGACCGGGTTGGACATATTGGGCCTTTGGGATTCATTAATATGTAATGGGTTTATAGGGTTACAATTAGGTCCTGTTCGTTTCAAGGATTTGAAAGGAATTCTAAGGAATAGGATTTTAAATCCCATGAATTGATATGTTCGTTTCATTAAATGAAAGAATGGGAATGGAAACTAAATCCCATCAAATCCCACATTTCATGGGATTTTAAAATCCCACATATTTTATAAGGATTGTTATGGAAAATAAACCCTTCAAAAAAATTAATAAAAAATTCATAACTCAAAATACAAATCAAAAACGAAAAATGTAAAAAAAACTAAAACGTTTCCGCCGTTTCCCTCGTTCTTGAAAAAACTAGAATGAAGAAGATTCAAATTCCAATACATATTAACCAACCAAACACATGATAGGGATTCTCAAACATTCCATTCCATTCCAATTCCAAATCCTTTAAAAAAAGTCCATGAAACGAACGCGCCCTTAAGGTTTTATTATATTTGGTAATGTCTTGGCTAGCAAGTTTGGTTAGTCTATATAAACCAAGTCATGGTTAGACATTATAGAGGTGTGAAATGCAACCGAGTTAGGGTTCATCTATAGAGACACACGAGATGTAACCGAGTTAGGGTTTTCTAGATGCAACCAAGTTAGGGTGCATCAAGAGTCAACCCGAGTTAGGGTTTGAGGTATTGTAATCAGTTTTTTGAGTTATATTTTCTTGTTTAATAAAACGACAGTTAGTCGTTTTATTCGTGTTGATTATTGATCTGGGACTTGAATTGGTATTAAGATTATCTAAAACTAACTGATTAATATAAACGAGAGGTATTCATTTAGTTTGTACTTGATTATCGATCTGGAACTTAGACTAATAACAACAGAACTATTGCCATCTAAACCAATTTACAAAAAAAAAAAAAAGTTTAAAACACAACCAATCTAGCAGTTTATTGCTCTTTGAGAGAAAGCAAACATGGACACGTATCAGAGAATGACAAAATCATATTATTAAATTTTTGACTTTGTATAGAATGTGGTAGGAGTTTTCACATCATGTATATGCAATAATAACTCATTAAAAAACCCAAAATTCAATTATAATAATAATATTAATAATAATGTATATTGGTTTTTAGTGATCTCAACTATTGCCTTTTGGTCACTGTTGGTCCTAACTAATGAATTGGCTACTGATGGTCTCAACTTTTAAAGTATTTACTCTTAATGGTCCGCGACTAACAGAATCCTAACGCCGTTAGTTTCAAGTCGTCGGGAAAACCTTTTGGCCTGGAAAATTCAAATTTGTTGCCGGAAAACACCACCTGAACACCGCAACCACCGCCAATTGACTCACCGTTAACCAACTACCACCACTTGAGCACCATCAACTGATTCCGACGATGGTTCTAAGGTTTCCGGCGACCTCAATAATTGGGGCTTTTAATAGGAAAAGGTTCCTAAAGGTCCAATACAAAGTTACCAAGATGTTTGGGACGAAAATGTTGAGTTTTCGGGAAAAAAATTGAGTTTTTCGGCCAAAACCGTTTTTCCGATGACCTGAAACTAACGACGTTAGGATTTTGTTAGTCGCGGACCGTTAGAAACAAATACTTTAAAAGTTGGGACCATTAGTAGCCAATTTATTGGTTGGGACCAGCAGTGACCAAAAGACAATAGTTGGGATTATTAAAAACCAATATACCTAGTAGTAGTAGTAGTAGTAGTAAATAAGCCATTTCCAATGTGGTGTGCTGGTGGCAAGCCTGAGTTTCTCAATAGAGACTCAGGTTCAATCCTTATAGGCAATACTTTGCGAGGTCATGGGAGGCTCAATGAAGAAAGAAAGATCTTTGTGATCTTCAGTTCGATCCTGTGTTTTTTAGAACTAGAGATAATTAACTTGGAGGCGCTTCCGTACGACTTAGTTGGGCCAATTGTTGTGACATATTGTCATTGGATCACCTTGTACGTATGTCCGTACAAAATTACCTATGTAATTCTCGTTTGTTAGTCGCTAAAAAAATAAAGTTTGTATAGAACTAGTGTTTCACCTGGCGCGTTGCCCGGGACGGATCAGTAAAACCTAAGCGAAGGTAAAACCCAAGCGTTCTCTGTCATGGGCGTTGAGGTGGTAAGTCAACCAAATTTATTTTGGTTACGTGTGTTACGATAGCAGAACTTAAACCAAAAATAAAACAATGGGGTGACGTGGGTCGGTAAAACTCAGGCGGTGGTAAAACCCGAGCGTTGAGGTGGTAAGTCTATGCAAATTATGTTGGTTTGCGTCACATTTGTTATGGTACCAGAACTAACAAAAAGAAACAAATTTGTCATTCGGTCGGCTTCATTACGGTACCGGAACTAAAACAAAATACAGTGCGTCTACGTGAATTTGGTCGGTTTACATCACGTTCATTACGTTACCGAAACTAAAACAAAAAATAAAACAAAACTGACATTCGATCGGTTTACGTTATGTCCATTACAATACTAAAAATAAAATTAAAAAAACAAAATACAACCCCTAATGTGCAACCAAACAACCCAATAAAGGCCTTGCGACGCCAAAATTGTTTTTTATTCTATATATAATAATAATGTGGTAGAGTTTTCACATCATGTATACGCAATAAGGCTGAGGGGTGTGGGGCGCTAACCGGGGCGCTAGAGCCCCTCCGCTCGCGCCCCGGGGCGCTAACCCCACACCACCGGGGCGCGAGCGGGACGCGAGCGCGGAAATCCAGGCAGGCGTGAGGCTGGTCGCGGGAGAAGAGAGATAAAAGGTGTCTTGGAGTTCGAAAAAGAGCCGTTGAGGGGTGTGGAATTAATTAAAAAATATATATTAGCTGGAGCCCCTCCACACCAGGGCCAGGGGCTCCAACACCCCCCTTCTCCAATTTCTCTCTCTGCCACACGTCATAATATCATTGGCTGGAGCCCCCACTAGAGCCCCCCACACCCCTTAGCCTAATAACTCATGAAAAAACCCACAATTCAATCTAAAATAAATAAAAATTAATAAAAAATACCAAAAAGTCAGACGGATCTAACTGTTAATCATTGACTCTTACACAAAGCACAGTTCCCATTTCATTTCACTTCTGTCTTCACTCCCTCACTTTCAAACTCTCACCTTTCATTTCACACTCCATCTTATTATTATTAACATTATTATTATTCTCCAAGCCAGTTTCCACACGAACAAAAAATGCTACATCTTTTGTTCATCATATTATTTCTGACACTTTGCACATCACCAAATCTAACTAAAGGTAATGCAGAAGTCAGTGTTCTAATGGACATCAAGGCATCATTAGATCCAGAAAACAAGTATTTAATGTCATGGACCGAGTCCGGTGACCCTTGTAGCAATTCGTTTATTGGTGTCGCGTGCAACGAGTACCTTAAAGTGTCGAATATTTCGTTACAAGGAAAGGGGTTAACGGGGCAACTGTCTCCAGCATTCGCGGGGTTGGAGTGCTTGTCGGGTTTATATCTTCATTATAATTCTCTCAATGGTGAGATCCCAAAAGAGATTTCGGGTCTTACTGAGTTGTCGGAGTTGTATTTGAATGTTAATAATTTTACTGGGGATATACCGTCCGAGATCGGAAACATGGCTGGCCTTCAAGGTTAGTAGGGGTGTGAATTTTTGATACGACATGAACCTAACATGACATTCATGGGTTTGGGTTTGGAATAAATGGGTTACGCTGGGTTTTGGGTCAGACCCGGTAGGTTCATGGGTTGACCTGTTTAATCCGGTTACTTTTATTTTTATTTTATTTAAATGTGTTTTTGTGTAATAAATTATATTCACGGGGTATCTTATGCTTAAATTTGAAAAGAAATTAACATAAGATCTAGTAATAATTCAAATGTAATTGTTATACATAAATTTGTATTTTCTTTTTGTTGTCAAAATGTAAATTTGAAGCATTAACATGTGAAACAACTAAAAATAAATAAAAACTTTCGGGTCAAACAAGTCGTACTCGGGTTCACGTATCTGACATGATTTTGTGGTTGAACCTGCGAACATGACCGGTTTGACATCCCGAAAGGTTAGCTTATTAATTAAAAAGTTTATAATTTACAACAGAGTTGTTTTATTATTGTTGTTAATTAATAATTTTTTATTTTTAGTTGTGGAGTTGTGTTGCAACCAGTTGAATGGAAGCATACCATCTGAATTTGGAAAGTTAAAGAAGCTTAATGTTCTAGCATTGCAACATAACCAGTTAACCGGTCAAATCCCGGGGACCCTTGGAGGGTTAGCCGTGTTAGAGAGGCTCGACCTTGGCTTTAATCAGTTGACGGGTCCGATCCCTGTGAGCCTAGCCAAAGTGACCAAGTTGGAGTTTCTTGATGTCCAGAATAACAACCTTTCAGGGTTCACTCCAATAGGTAAACCAATTAATGTATTATAACATTTAACTTCTCGTATCAACCAGTATTGTTTGCTTTCTGTTTTTTCATAAAAAGGTGTTTATGATACTAGTGGCGGATGCACTTCATAACTAGGGGTAGCATCCGTTACCCCTCAACTTTTCATCGGCAGTGTAATTTTTTTCTTTTTGGGTCAGTTTTTGTATTTCGCCACCCCTGACAATTTTTTTTACGTTACCCATATTTGTTTAAAGGCCAACCAATTTAAAAGTTCAAATTAAATAAAGCCCGAACAAATTGTAGCCCAAAGCAAATAAACACAACAAATCTTATTTTTTTCTTTTGTTTGAACGAGAAACATTAAACAGAAACAGACTCAAGCATAAATAAGCTCAACAGAATATCATATTTTAAAAGTTCAAATCAAACAAAGCCCAAAAAAAATTTATAGCGCAAAGCAAATAGAAACCTTTATTTTTTTTTCCTTTTGCTTGAATGAGAAACATCAAACAGAAACAAACATAATCATCATTTTAAGGTTGAAAATTTTAAAACTGTTTTGGATATGCAAATTCAAGACTTGGAAATAGATTTAGTGAGGTCTTAACTAGTTTGTTAAAAAATATGTCTGGTTTAAATCTTGAGATTCGTATGGTGTATTTCGGGTGATCGTATGACCTTTTATCACACTTTAAAGGAAGATACATTTTCAAATTTGGGCGAATATGCGACCTTGCTCGTGTAATGGTGGAAACCGGATAGCACGTCACGTTTTCTTTTGTTTATCAAATATTGAAGCTAGCGTTGGTTTTACCGCTTGCAACCGCAACAGTTGAAATATGTTTTTCTAAAATGAAACTTATCAATACGGGTTTGCGTAAGTGAACGAGTGATAAGTATTTGAACACTGCTTTAATTTGTGCAGCGAAAGAGAAACGTTCGATAAATTAAAAGAACATGATGTAATGGCTCAATTCAAGCTTTAAAAAAATTTATAGGAGAAATTTCTATTTGTGTTTCGTTTACATTGTATGAAATACAGTAAAAAAAATGAACATTACTCCTGAGATTTATGTCTAGATCCGCCACTGTATGATACTTCAGACGAACCCTAAATCGTTATGTTATTGTTAAAGATATCTTTGGAAATTATTAATATTATAAATATTTATTGTCAGCAAGTTAACTTTACCAAAAGTAATCATATAACAATAAAAATTGATTTTAACAAAGTCCAAAAATATCTTTAACTGGTACTGTTTTGTACTCGAAAAAGATATCAAAGTGAAGTAGTACTACGATGGGTGACATCAAGAAACTCTTCGTTCGTAAAATCAAAAACACATTTTGGAGCTCTGTGTAGACAAAACAGACAGTATTGGTTGGTATAGCAGTCCAGATGTTACGATTATTCCCTTTTATTTTTTGCATTATCAGCTGACATGATTTTTTTTTTGTTGTTGTTGAAGGTTTAAAACGGCTCGGTGACAGGTTCGGTTATAAGAACAACCGCGATCTATGCGGTAAGGCGTTTTTGTCACTAAGACCATGCACCGCCCTTGATATGTCAATGATGAACCAACTCGAGCCATTTACACCCGCACCAAACACCACCTTACCTCAAAACATACCGCAGTCGGCTAGCATCACGCCACATTGTACTCAAGATCACTGCACCAACGCATCATCTAATCTCAAAAGAGTTGGCATCATAGCAGCCATAGTCACAGTCATTGCAGCCTTAACCGTAACCGCATTGGTCGCAATACTCGTCCACCGAAGGCGCAAACAAAAAATCTGGAGCAAATCCGAGACACCCGAACACAGATTCAGCATGCAAGAATCATCACGCATTAGCAGCGAATATTCTTGCACGTGGGACCCGACACAAAAATCACCCAAAGCGTGCGGTTTTTGTGTCGAGCTAGACCCCAAGTCATCGGGTCCGTTACAAAGTTTCAACATGGAGGAAATAGAGGCCGCCACTCGGTACTTTTCGGATGGTAACTTACTAGGAAAAAGCAAGTTTTCGGCCGTGTACAAAGGGGTTTTACGCGATAGATCAGCTGTAGCGATAAAGAGTGTGAGTGTGACTAGTTGTAAAGCGGATGAAGCCGAGTTTACGAAAGGTTTGAGCTTGTTAACATCTTTGAGACATGAGAATCTTGCAAGGCTTAGAGGCTTTTGTTGTTCAAAAGCAAGAGGTGAATGTTATTTGGTGTATGATTTTGCATCTAAGGGGAACTTGTCACAATATCTTGATGTTGAAGATGTTAGAAGTAGTCATGTTCTTGACTGGCCCAAAAGGGTTACCATCATCACAGGCATAGCCAAAGGTTAGTTAGTTCGTTAGTTAGTTATATTTTGTACCTACTAATATTGTCCGTTTTATCAAAGAGTTGTTTGAGTGGGAGCAATCCAGTATGGCTGTGGAAAAAGTCATATACTGGATTGCTTGAAAAAAGCTCGTATGTAAATAAACCGAGCCATGGTCAGCTTGGCTCGTGGGTCGGCAGGTCGCTTGTTAATAAGCCTGTTGACTCGCTTGTTTGGCTCGTTTAATTTAAATACCAAATTTTAGTATATAATAAAATAATGCATACACTATTTTAAATCTACCTCTTGATCTTTGTAAAATTGAAATAATAATAATAATAATAATAATAATAATAATAATAAAACATATAATATTATGCATTCTCTAGTATATAAATCTGTATCATTTGTATGTTAAAATTTAGTTTTCTTTTTTTTTTTTGTCTTTGCTATATCATAAAATGTGAAAAAAGATAAAAACTAAAACAAAATTAACTGGTCGGGTCACATTTTTTACGAGCTCAAGCTCAACTTTTCAGCTCGTTAAAACAAACAAGCAGAGCCACGCCGACTCGTTTAATTTCAAGCCTGAGCTCGAGCCCAACTTGGCTCGGCTCGGCTCATTTTACAGCCCACTTAGTTAACGAAAAACAAGTCCGTGAGGTATTTATGGGCAAAATCAAACAATATTGATTGGTATGAGATTTCGTATGTTACGTATTGCACGAAACTCATTACTTTTCTCGATATTTCTCAGGTTTGGCTTACCTACACAGAGACGAGCCGGAAAAGCCCATGATGATTCACCGAAACATATCGATGGAAAAGATATTAATCGACCAACAATACAACCCGTTAATCACGGATGCTGGCTTGCTAAAGCTTCTAGCTGATGACATCGTCTACTCGGCTCTCAAAGTGAGTGCAGCATTAGGCTACATGGCACCCGAGTATATCACAACAGGCAAGTTTACTGAAAAGAGTGATGTTTATGCTTTTGGAGTTGTAGTACTTCAAATACTTTCGGGTCAAAGTAACCTGACCGGGTCAATACGGGCAGCGGCTGCTGATAGAAGGTTTATTGATTTTATTGATAAAAATCTTGAGGGGAAGTATTCGGAATCAGAAGCGGATAAGTTGACCCGAATCGGGTTGACATGTGTCGATGAGGTACCCGAGAATCGGCTAACGATGGAGGATGTGATTCGGGAACTATGTTTGGTTGATTGAGTTAGATGTTTGTATGTTGTTAATACCTTTATTTAATTCAGATTGTAATTAAATGATGTAATCCTAGATGATTAAATTTCCCTAACCTTTAAGCATCTTCCTTGAGCCGGTTCGGGATTGGAACCGGTAGTGAAACCGGTAAGGAACCGAGCCAGCCTAAATGCGAGAAAAAAATTGGGCTTTTAATAAAAAAACATTTAATATTGGGTTTAAGCAACTAAATTTTTAAACAGGTCATTTATAATGCAACAACCTCTTCATCAAATAACTTGTATATACATATTAGACGTGGCGGTCGCGAGCCCGAATTCGTAACTATGTTAAAGGAAAGGATCTTTAGATTCATGAACATATCATCAGATGAATACTTATTGGTTTTGACTGCTAACCAAATGTTAGCTTGCAACGTGTTGGCTGATGCTTACCCTTTTCAAACAAACTGAAACCTTTTACCGGTTTATGACCACAAAAACGAGGGTGTGGAAGCCATGATCGAGAGTTGGCGAAGATGATTGGGCCGGGCCGAGCCCGCGGACTTTTCGTGGCCCAATTTGAGAATAATGTCAAAAAGATTGAGAAAAATGATTGTTTCCAAGAACAAGAAAAAGAAAAAAAGAGGGCTTTTTGCTTTCCCACTTCAATCTCAGGTTACCGGGTCGAGATACTCGTATTATTGGATGGGTTTGGCCCGAGAGAACGGGTGGGACCTGTGTCTTGACACGAATGTGTTTGGAGCGAAAGATATGGAGGCGTTGGGTTTGTCGCTTTCGCGGCCCGATTTCTTGATATGTTCGTTTTATAAGGTGTTCGGAAAACCCTTCGGGTTTCAGGTGTCTTTTTATAAAAAAATCGAGACCGTTCGTGGTTAAAAACTCGGTTATGGTCACCAGGTTGGTTAGCGTTGCTCACGCGGTTAAACGACCGTTATTCCTCTCAGAAACAAGGAGTACCGACCGTGGGAAAACCGTTTTGTTATCATCGTCGTCGTCATCATCATCAAAACAAGAATCATTTGTGATACGAAGAAATTAAAGAAAAAAAGACGGAAATACGAGAAATCGAAGAAATTAAAGAAGAAAAGACGGAATTATTGTTTTTTGAATTATGGAAACACGACGTGCTGGTTGAGATTAAAGAAAAGGCGCGAAAAAACGACGCGAGCACTAGTGGGGCCCACTCAGATATCGAGTTTCAAGAGTTAGATCATGCGGATTCGTTGGGTTTGTTGCTAATAAGCACCACGGTCAGGTACTTGATGAACTGGTTGGTGAATGCGTTTGGTAATTTGAAGCACCCTCACTCAGTAGACGCGGCTTCTTTAGTTAGGATATACGGTCCGAAAGTGAGGGTGGACCGTGGGCCGGTGGTGGCTCTTAACATCGTTGATTAGAAAGGTGAGAGAGTCGAACCGACACTTGTACAAAAGTTGGCGGGCAGACACAACATTTCGCTAAGTTATGCGATTTTAAAAAACGTTAATTTTGTGGATAAAAGTAGTGAAGACGAAAATCGGTCATTGACCAAAAAAAGGAGGTTGACCTCGGGATAGCAGTGGTGATGGCTACACTATGTTTTTTGACAAATTTTAAAGATGTTTATAGGTTGTGGGCGTTTGTGTCACAATTCTTGGATGCAAATTTTGTGGAGAGAGAGGTGAAGATATATGTCGATTAATCAGACAGCTGTCAAGGTGTAGGTTTAAGGTTAAAGATTTTATTTGTTTTTTGGTTTGTGAGTTTAAACATTTAAATCATATATGTCAATATAACTTACAATTATAACGAGCAACAAAATGCGCCTCCTTTTGCTAATGTAACGAGTTAGTGAATCTAAGGTTAGGAAGTTTATTAAGCGCCTCTTATCAACAATGACATAGAAGCAAATTAATCCCATGATGATTCTTAATTAATTTATACATTTAAGTAATTAATCGATATTTTTATACAAGTTACTACATATTAAGTGTTTATTAAACATAAGTATCATTCATTATAAAATACTAAAATTCACTAAAAAGAAATGAGTTTAAAGTTTCAAATAGTGGATGAAACCCCTGTAAGGACATTATGAGTCATGTAACGCCATGTCATCATAGGGGTTTTCAATCATTATCTTATTATTTATTATTTATATTTTATCAAAAAATAAATAAATAAAAATAACTTGCCCACTAATCATGTTCCACATTTCCTCCCCCTTCCGGTGCTATGTGAAAAGCGCCTACCTCCATAGCGCCCTAGGGGCGGTGTTCCGGCGCTATGGGGCTCCATGGGGTGGGTAGCACCCCACTACGGGTGGTCTTATGAGTGAGCACAAACAGAGTAAGACACACAAAACAAACGGGACCCATCAAACCCGAACCCGTAAAACACGTAATAGGGCCAGTTCCTGGGTCTAGCATATGGACTGAATCAGGTTCTTGGTCGGGCCCGTTTCTAGAAATGTTTTTGAAGACCCAAACCCGATTGTATAACAAAACAATAGACCTATTGAACCAAAACATTAAAAATCAAACGGTCAGACGATTTGAAGACCCAAACCTGATTGTATAACAAAACATTACACCTACCATCAATTCTCATTTCCAGTTCTTTTGTAAAGCTCAAACATCATAATACTATACTTTCTCTAATTGTAAAAATAATAAACCAAAACATTCAAAATCAAGCATACAAGCGGTTATGGGGCCTATTTGATTATATTGGTGGGATCAGGAGCACAGACGGGTTTGGGGCCTGTTTGATGGTAGCAGCAGGCTAGGGTGGAAGGGAGGGAACGGAGCGGGTAACAGATGCGGGCGGGCAGGTAGTGGCAGGCCCGGGCTGAGAGTGTTTGGCTAAAGAGTCGGGGTCCGGTGCTGTGGGTGGATAGCCGAGCTCGGGTGTTGTGACTGGCTTATCGGTTGCTAACAACTTATATGTAATAGAATCAGTCCCCTCGGTTTGAAGCTATGGATATAGACATTGTTACTGTTGTACTCTATTGAGGTGGAATAAACACCGAGTTCTCCAAAACTAGTTGTCATTCTTATAGAAATTGTGAAGCCGGCTGATGTCGTACTGCTCGGGGGGGGGGGGGGGTTCATCTTTCTTAAATTTAGCAATCAAACACAACACTGAAGCAATCAAAAATCTGGCAATACGGAACACCGGGACAATTCACGTTATTGCTTTTTGAATCCTCTCGAATGCCACCGACAACCACGCTCCAATAAAGATGCCACTACCAAGATAATCGCAAGCAACACAGATACAAATACGGGGATTTTTCTGTTGGCAGAATATAGAAAATTCAATGCTAAGATCCCATAGTGAGCAACAAGGTGTTTCATACCTATAAATAAGTTAAATATAATAGCAAGATAAAATGAAATGATTGATGTTCTTTGAAATTAAAATATCAAGCCGATTGAGAAACGCTTATGATAAAACGAGTTATACACGTTTATACAATGAATGAATTTCATAATTTTTTGTTGATAAACTAGGTGTATAAGTGAGTAACCATTAGGGATGTCAACAACTCAAGTGATCTCAATATAGAAGCTATGAAATACTCATGTTCTGTAAACAACTATTCTGCATAGTTCTGTTTAATAGGGGTGAGCAAACATCGGTTCGGTTCGGTTCGGTTATTATACATAACCGAAACCGATAACCGAAGCTCGATTGTTCTAAAATCTAAACCCGAAATCGATAACCAAAAGGCGGCTCGGTTATTTTGGTTATTTATTGGTTTCGGTTCGGTTAATATTTTAGTTTGGTTATTCATCAGATCTGTTATACCTTTGAATTAAGATACAACAACAACAATCATACCTAGTAAATCCCGCACATAGCAAACCTTTGAATTAAGATCATTAATATAAATCTAACCTAAACCGGTAACAATCGGTTACCAATCCGATAAACTTAATCAAACAGCTAAACAATTGATGATTCGACGATAGATTGTCACCAGTACTATTCGGTACCGGTATTGAACCACAAGTTTGTTTTATGAAAAAATAAAACTTAAGCGTTGGTTTTTGTAAATAACTTTAAAGTGAAATCTATAAGTTTGGTCCGAGTTTTAGTTACACGCAAAACCGAAATGGAACCAAAAGTTTGGTTACCAATTCCTTAAAGAGTTCTTACAGGAGAGCCTTAACTTTAACTCCAGCTGAAAGATGAGACGAGACTCTTATTCTCCTCCCACAGAGGCTCGCTCGGAAAGGCTGCTATACCATACCTTTTGACTTAACTCTACTCTAGTAGTCACTAGACTCACTATAGTAGTCCGTCCGGCTTTATGAATACATAAAACTTATTCATCGGTTTTTGTTCATTATTGTATATAATTTAAAATTAAAAGTAAAAAAATGAAACCTTTAAATTTTGTTAGGTTCGATTTAGTTACACGCAAAACTGAAACCGAACCAAATATAAAAGCCTACGACAGATTGAAGAAAATCAGTTTTGTACGATTTGATTGTATTTACGCGCAAAACTAAAGCTGAACCAAAAGTTCGGTTTTTATGAAAACATAAAGCTAAACCTTCGATTTTCAACATTTATATACGTAACTCATATTTCAAAGTAAAAAAAAAGAACGAAATATGTCATTTCATTTTCATATGATGTTTCAGTTTAAGTTATAGCAAAACCAAAACTAAACCAAGAGTTCGGTTTTTATGTAAACATAAAGGCTAAGTTGTCGATTTTGTAAATTATTACAAGTAACTTAAAATTCGGTTTGGTTTCTGTTACACAAAACTGAAACTGAAACAAAAGTTTGGTTTTCAGGATTCCTGTTAGTGAAATGATGTGTTAATGATTATTTTAATGCATCGAAAGTTTTGTAGGAAACTTATTGCTTGAAGGTACTCTTACTTAGACGAGACTCCTAACCATAACAAATGTGGGTGAGGGCTGTAGGGGATATGTGGCATCAGCAATTGGTTGTGCACCTATCTTGTTTACATAGTATGGGTAGTCTTTCTCTTAAACTTAATTTCATATTTTACAAGACCATTTTGTTGAACTAGGCCCCTAATGTTTAATCGATCATGGGGCATGGTAGCTTTAACTAACATGTGTATTTCTCCATTCTTAATATCAACAAAGCATTAACCAAAATGCAGGTAATAAAATTCTTGGCGGCCCTGCAAAAACAATTTATAATTTTTTTAGATTTAAGCCTAGCAAGACGGGCGTAGCGTAACAGTATTGCTTTTTAAGAAATAGTTCATTTTAAAAGAGGTTCATTTCGACCCGTTTCAGACCGTTTTTTTTTTCATTGGCCCAAAAGTTTTAAACTAGAATCACAAAACCGGAGCTGGACATTTTTAAATACAGAAATATCAGTTTTTGGTTTAAGCCAAAACCAACCTAAGCACACTTCTAATTATGGCTCTAAATGTTCTTGTTATTAAATAATTAATTGATTATTATACATTACGTACGTCTAAGGTGCAGACGAGGTAAGTTCAAAATCAAAGAGGGCCAATTTTGACCTGTTTTAGATGTTGCTCTTTTTCACCTAGCCCAAGTAGACCCATTCAAAATTAACTGGTTTTGAATGACCCAAAATTAGAGTAACACTGGTTGGTTTGGTCTTACCAAAAAACAGAAATGGGATTACACTTGATTTTGATTTTGGTTTTGACTTTTGAGATTTCGTAGTTTAAGCCCTGATTAGGGTATGAATTAGAGCGCGACGTTCAGAAATGGGATTGCATTCTATTTGTAATTAATGAATTTGATCATGTAATTAGTTTTGAAATTTGTTACCGTCAACTTGATTTTTTAAATTGAAATCGACGCGCAGTATTCTCGCGTACGTAATATAGTACAGCTAATTATTATACAATAACCCGCCCATATATGATAAGTTTGTTGCTTGAATGAAAAAAAGTGTCAACTGACTTTGATAGTCAAATAAGTCAAATCAAAATATAGTTTTAGTAAGTTTTAACCAAAATTATGATCAATCATGCAATTCAAATGTATTTGATATTATACATTTAATATAATTATAGACACGCCATACCACTTATTCATATGCATCTTAAAAGATTAAAAATGAACGTACCTTTTTCTGAAACTCAATAACACGTCGTGTTAATACTTGTAGCATGTTCTGAATAGATGTCGTTCCACAAGATTCCATTGAAGGTTTGCTCGACAAATCCTAATAAATCTCATCAATGTTGTCAAATCCTTCTGAATTAAAAAGGAAAGAGGTTGATTTTAGAACATGAACCCAACACCATGGCAACCGTACAAAACATAAATAATACCCGAAGCGTAACCATAAAAAGAAAGGACTTTCTCATGCTATTACCAAATATGAAAAATATTAAGACTAAGTTTCTTAGAACATTCTCAACTCATCCTTTAAAATTATATAAGGGAATTTTGCAAATTATAGGGTGAGGTTATGAGTGTAAATTATAAGGTGAAGATAGAAAATATAGTGATTTTTTGTAAATTTGGTTAAAATGTTGTTTGTCTCTATTTATTTTTTATTATTTATTGAATTGGTTGGCGGTTATATGAACAGCGTGAAAAGTATTAAGACTGGCTTAGGGCTAGGGGTGTAAATCGTGCCTGGTTGGTGGGTTGCAGGTTGTATTTGAATGTTAATAATTTTACTGGTGAAATACCGTCGGAGATCGAAAACATGGCTAGTTTTCAAGGTCAGCGGGGGTGTGAGTTTCTGACACGACATGAACCTAACACGATATTCGTGGGTATGGGTTTGGTATAAATGGGTTCAGGTCCCTTTCAGTTCGAACCTGTTTAGTTAAACGGGTAGGGTTTTGGATCAACCGAAAAACTTCGTGGGTTTACCTGTTTAACCTATTCACTTTTATTTTATTTTATTTTATTTAAATGCACATAATAAATTAAGTTGATTGGGTTTATTAATTATTATGCTTAAATTTAAAAACACACAGGAAATAAAAGTGAGATTTATAATTAAAATGTAATTGTTATACATAAATCTATATTCTATTTCTTTTTTGGTTGTAAATATGTGAAGAGGTAGGTCCCAGCAGAGCCCAGTTGGACCCGCAAGACTCACCTCAAAGAGGGACGTCTGCGCAGTTGAACCCGCAAGACTCACCTTCAACAGGGACGTCTGCGCAAAGGCTAAACTCGCAAGACTCACCTTGAAGAGACACGTCTGCGCAGAAACCAACTGGATCCGCAGGACCCACCATGCTCAGAGACGTGACGTCCTTACGCGCAGTACGCAAGCTGTTCCCGCAGGAAAAGCCTCCCAATGGTCGACGTACTCCGCCTGTTCCCGCAGCAACGGATACTAGCCATCAGGGAAGGCTACCCGCGCAGCAAGGCTACACGCACAAGGCACTTAACTCTTAAATAATTCAGTAATGTCACCTGAAGGAGTGAGCAAGCCGGGAATACTCCCGCACAAAGCCGGGAAAACTCCCGCCCAAATGAGCCAGTCCGTACGATACTGGAGGATCTTTTGTACTGTACCTGACGAGGTATGGACAAAAGATCTGACCAAAGCTACGACAGCTCACTGACAACAGTACAACGAGCAGCATGCTCTATTACTTAATGTCACTATCAGCCGCTGCCTACTCACCAACCTGTCATAGCACGTGCATAGCCTGCAGTTGGTGGAAAAGGAATAGTATACAGCCGGCCTGGTCACTATCAGCCGCTGCCTACCCACCAACCACCAGCATGGCATGTGCGTAGCCCACAGTTGGCAGAACAGGAATACTATTCAGCCGGCTGTACCTTCTTGGAAACCTACCTTCGGCTATAAATACTCCAACACCTTGGAATGGTATGGACACATGATCTGATATCTCATTATCTTATCTTCTCTAGCAATCTCTTAATATACACTTATATTCAAGAGCAATCTAGTCTGATTCTCATGCCGGAGGGTGGTCACAAGGAGGTACCCCCCCCCTTCTCAGTGACGAGCTCACGGTGTCTGTTTTGCAGGTCATCAAAAGAACCATCTTTGCCGGACCTAACCCCTCATGGGAAACATCTACTTAACCCCCAGATTATCCGTAATCTGCCCGGGGTCGATTAGTGTTTCTTCATTGGTGCCATCCGTGCATAAAAGCTATAACTTGAATCTTTTTCAGTTTTATTTTCAAAACTTCTGGAAAGATGGTTAACGTTACTCCGGTCCCAAGGCCAGGGGGTAACCAAGAAACCCCGGTAACCACAACCCCAGCTACTGGGGGGAACACCGGTGAGTACACACATTTTACGAACACTACCCCGGTTACCCAAGCCGGGGCAAGTGCAGTAAATTTTACGAACACTACCCCGGTCTCCCGAGCCGGGGCAAGTGTAGTAAACAATCTTTCACTGGGATTCACCGATGCCCAGTTGGAGAGACAACAGACGAAGCTCCCCCGCCAAACACTCGATCAAGTCAAAGCGTGGGCCGAAGCACGTCAGAAGGAATTCCAAGCTGAGTTGGATGAACGCTTACGTTCACTCCAACAGGCTGACGAATTCGGAAGCACTCGACAACAGCTCAACATGAGCAATGAGTGCGAGTACTTGGACGATGATTCGGAGGAATCCGACACCGACGCAAACCCTCGCCATAGGGCGAAAGGGAAGCGTATGGAAACGGACTTCCAACCGAGAAGGCATTTCGGAGAAACCTTCAAACCAAGGAATGTGGCGAGAAACCCGCGTGACTTCTCCAAAACCTTCAGACCAACTGCTGCAAATGCGGGAACGTCCAAATTTGCAAGGGACATTGCGGAAGCAATCGCCCCGAAAAGTGCCAAACAAATGTCCAATATAGGCACATATGATGGTATATCTGACCCAGACGACCATTTGAACAGATTCATAGCGGGGGCAACCGTCAGCAATTGGACGGAACCCACGTGGTGTTACATGTTCCAAATGACACTTGTTGGGGCAGCCAGAGCGTGGTTTGACCGTCTACCGGTCCACCACATCTACGATTGGGCAGACTTCCAACAGAAGTTCAGCCAACACTTCAGTCAACAAAGAAAGTACACTGAAGAGCCATGGACGATCCTCAACTGCATCCGAGAGGAAGATGAATCTTTGCTAGACTTCATCACTCGCTTCAACTCAAAGAAGCTGAGTCTGGGCGCTATTCGCAAAGATCTTGTTCGCGCTGCTTTCATTCAGGGCGCGAAATATCCAGAGCTCATCCGCACCTTAACGGGTAAAGACGGCATGCCATCCACATGGGATGCCATCATGACAGCAGCTAAACGCTTCGCGGAAACGGAAAAGCAACTGGGTAGAGATCTTCCCCAAAGCACAAACCTCTACACCCAGAAAACAAGAGAGAACAACGTCCTTACCGCCCGACTAAACAAAAAGAGGAAGCTAGGTATTTGGCAGTCAATGGTAAACTTTGACACCTCATTCGGCTCGCATCCTCGGTTAGGCGGAAAGGACAACATGCAGTCGAACCGGAACTCCAGATGGACGCCACTCACCAAAAGCGTCACCGAGATATTCGCCACTGAGAGGCTCCCATGGCCAGAGGCTCCAATTATCCGACAGCGTCCAAACGCTGATCAAAGCAAATTCTGTGACTTCCACAGGACAAGAGGCCACAACACCGAGGAATGCGTAGACTTGAAGGATATCGTCGAAGCATTTGTCAGAGATTGGACGCTCACGCACCTCGTGGCGTAATGAACGCTGAGCAGACTAATGCGTGTTGAACCTCAGTTGGGAAAAACACGAAACTGCAGCTTCAATGTTGGAGACAACACACTGCGTAAACAACGAGATTCCGAACCAAGTGCATATCGGCTCGAAAGGCTCGATGACACTCCCATCCCAAGAACATGGAAGGGAGCTCAATTACACAGTCTGCATGAAGATCAATTCCAAACTTGTAAAAGAAAAGGCCCAGAGCCACTTCTAATGGAAATGATTCTCCTTATCACATTGACGCTGATAATCTTACATTTATACTTATGAACTTTCCACACTGATATGCCGGTTTTCACCGCATACATAAGTGGGGAAGTAAGTCGTTGCGTGTGGAATGCGGCAAAACCCGCATAAACACAAAAAACGGCCAACCTTCACGCAGGTCAGTTATAGGTAAAGTTGGGTCATCCCACTAATGCCGGTCCTACCCGCACAAATCATGATAGAGGAAACCGAACTAACCTATTGACAACCGCGCGTCGAACGGTTAATTTATTCAAAACACTGATATGCCGGTTTTCACCGCATAAATAAGTGTGAAGAAATCGTTGCGTGTGGACGGCGGCAAAACCTGCGTAAGCACAAAAAACAGATGAGGACAACCTTCACGTAGGTCAGTTATAGGTGAAGTTCAGTCATCCCACTAAATGAAAGTGCCGGTCCTAACCGCACAAATCATGATAGAGGAAACCGAACTAACCTATTGACAACCGTGCGTCGAACGGTTAACTTATTCAAAACACTGATGCCGGTATTCACCGCATAAGTGAAGAAGTCGTTGCGTGTGGAAGGCGGCAAAACCCGCATAAACACAAAAAACGGCCAACCTTCACGCAGGTCAGTTATAGGTAAAGTTTGGTCATCCCACTAAATGAAAGTGCCGGTCCTAACCGCACAAATCATGATAGAGGAAACCGAACGTTAACCTATTGACAACCGCGCGTCGAACGGTTAACTTATCCAAAACACTGATATGCCGGTATTCACCGCATAAATAAGTGTGAAAAGAAGTCGTTGCGTGTGGAAGGCGGCAAAACCCGCATAAACACAAAAAACGACAAGAATTTCTAAGGAAAAGATGAGGAAAACCTTCACGCAGGTCAGTCATAGGTAAAGTTTGGTCATCCTACTAAATGAAAGTGACAGTCCTACCCGCACAATCATGATAGAGGAAACTGAACATTAACCTATTGACAATCGCGCGTCGAAAGGTTAACTTATTCAGAACACTTAGAAAATCTCTTAAGGAAAAAATGAGGAAAACCTCCACGCAGGTCAGATATAGGTAAAGTTTAGCTATCCTACTAAGTGAAAGTGACGGTCTTACCCGCACAATCACGAAAGAGGAAGCAAAACTTTAACCTATTATCTGCCACGTTGAAAGGCTAACTTATCCAAAGTACTTAAGAAATTGCTAAGTCAAACTAAAGTATGCACAAGCGAATCATATATTGTTTATGCGGCAAAACAAGTGCCAAATTAAACTATAATATGCATGAGCAAGTCGTATAACGTTTATAAAGCAAGAGTGACGGTCCTACCCGCACAAAAGATTTATATTCCATAAAAATTCAACTGTTACAAGAATGGCCGGCTATCTACCCGCCTACAAGAATATAAATCTATACAAAGACGTAAATCTATCCTAACAGTGGGAAGGGATTTAAAAGATCAAGCTTCAGGGCCACTCCCTCCAAACCCACTTGTACCCGCACCATCAGTTGGCTGTGGCGGTTCAAGGTCTTGAGAATGGTTAGCCCATCATCAGCAGCAGCAACTTCGTTCACCTTCTCCACCACCGGGTGCGGGAAGGCGGCATACTGGTTCACTGCTTGGTCATATACAGCTTCAGTATCCACATCATATAAAGGGAAGTTGGAAGGCGGGATGACCTTCTCAACGAACCCTAGACCAAGCAGGAAGCCAGCCTTTTCCCCATCCTCATGGGAAGCGTTGAGGGCTGCGCTCATGGCATCGTCATATGATGTGTCCGTGAAGACCCGATGCACAACCTACAAAACAAAAATACAAGTATCAAAACCTTTTCTAAGTACAAAGAAAAGCGTAAAGATATTATGAAGCTATGCATACCTGCGACAACGCTTCTCGTAGAAGCCATTCCTTGGTAACCAGAGCCTCCTGGAGGGCAGCTTAAGCTTCATTACGGGCGCGTTCGGCTTCGTTCTTTGTAAGGTTGGCAAACAACACATCTTTGGCTGCAGCCTCTTCGACGCCCTTTAGCTTACGCTCAGTGTGGTCAAGCACCCCCCTCTGGTCTAAGATCTCTTGGAACTTCTTGGCATCTTCCATGGCCAAGGCATCATGAGCCTGCTGGAGCCTCTCTAATTTGGCTTTGAGCTCCTCATTCTCAGTGCGTAGAGGCTCAGCAACAGCTTCAGCCTTGGTGGCCCTCTCAGTTGCGTTCCGTGCAGTTTCCTTAGCCAACCGAAGCTGTTCATTAACAGCTTGGGTAGCCTTGGAACGGGCCTCGAGACGGGCCTGAACTTCAACCTCGAGGGCCTTGAAGGCCTTCTCCTTCTCCGCAGCAACGGCGGAGAGTCTCATGTTCTCCTCCCGGATAGCCCGCGCCTGAGCTACTTCTTGGATACGAGCCGCCTTTAACTTGTCGTTTTCACGACAAAGCAGCTCGACGCGCGGCTGCATCCGGGCAAGGAGAATTCGAAGCTCGTTTGTCAGCCTACCCTCTTGGTAGCTCGACATAGCTTCTCCCAGTGCACCACTGGGGGCGGCGTGGCGCGCCCACTCGACGCAATCCACAGCCGTCCGAAGGGTGGTTCCCCGGCGGATGTTCCACCTCGGAACAAACACCTCATTCGAATCCGACACTGCAAAAACAAAAAGCAGTTAGGAAAAGATGATAAAAAACAAAAATATATATAAAAAGGCCAAAATAACCCTACGCACCTGTAGGGTCGACAGTAGGCCGGTAGCCGCGAAACCCATCACCCGAACCTAACGGATATCCATCCAAGAGGTCAGGCAGATGGGAAGGAGGCAGAGATTGGCTAGAAGCCCCGAACATACCTGCTGAACCGGCCGGGGACGAGGTAGTCGCCGGCGCCGGAGGCACGGTCGAAGCTGCTGCGGTAGAGACCATCGGAGGTGAACTCACTGGAGGTGAACTCACAACCGTGGCCGCCGCTGCGGAAGAACTCGCAAAAAATATCACCGCCGGCTCAGTGAAGGATTCCGTGAAGATCGCACTGACAGCCGGCGGGGATGATGTTACAGTTGGAACAGTTGCCTCAACCGAGTGAGCAACTGAACCAACACTCGAAACAGGCGCGGCCGCCTGGGTCGTCGCCTCGGGTAGGTTGACCAAACCTACCATCATGGGTCCAGAGGTGCTCCTCCCCGCATCACTTTGGAATGCAGTTGCATCCACGCCTGCATGAAGACAAGATAGTTAAATATAATGGCGGAAGGATATGCAGTTAAAGTAAATGAAAATTACACTTACGAGTCCTCTTGAGCTTGAAGGTGCGAATAGGCGGGGACGAACCCGATGGAGCCGGCCTCTTCACGCCGGTCACCGTCGTACTAGGCTGCCCGGAGGTGACAGCTGTCTCAACCTCCGGAACAGTGGTCTCATCACCACCAGGGTTCCCCGCCACCTCTTCACTCTCGGTCTCTGACTCTGACCGATTCCCCTGATCGGCAGTGGAGGCAACCTTCGCCTTACCCTTCCCGCTAGCAGCCTTCTTCTTCCGCGTGAAGAAAGGACCATCTGCGGATTCCTCATCGGAAGATGACAAAATTAGAGGAATTCCAGCAGAGATTTGAGCATTGACAGGGCGAGGGTTAAATAACTCATTACCTGGCCGCGTGGCGCTCAGAATCGGGTGGCCCGGCGGGTAGACCTCCACAAACCGATCCGCCGTTTGCTCTAAGATGGGCAACTCGTTCTCATCAAGAGCACGGGTACCCATCCGAGCGGGACCACCAGCTTCCCGCGGATGCAGGAGCGATTGTAGGTCGTTTCCCTCTGAAAACAAAAGAAAAACAGTTAGAAGAAAACTTTAAATCAGCAAAGAAGACGGAGCATACCGTAAGGGATAGAGTTCAAACCGTATTCAAAGACGATGGGAATCTGTGGCGCCTCCGCCCCAGCATCCTTCCACACCCGGCTCATCCCGAGCATCACCATCCCGGACTCCGCAAAGCGGTAAACCGGAGACTGGACCCGAGAAATCTTGGAGAACCATTCCGCCTCCTCGTAGTTGAAGGCGTGAAGGTTCGGGAGAGCTCTCTCGTTCTTGAACGTCATCGCTATGGGGACGACGCGAGCAGAGATATAGAAGAACTCCCGCTTCCAAGACCGAAGACTGCGCTCGGTAGCGCAGATCTTCAAACCCTTGATCCGAGTGACCAAGGTATACCACCCCTGGATGCACCTCCAGGAATAGAAGATCATCAGGCGGTCGACATGGGGCTCCACGCCCAGAATGAGGCACACCCATTCAAAATGGCGAATCTTGGCGATCGCCATTGGGTGTACCTCCGTCAGATGTACACCGTGTCTCTCCAAAACACGGTACACAAACTTCGTCAATGGGAACCTGAGATTCCCATAAACGAAGAATGCGGCATACACCCCTATCTTGCCCTTGGGGGCATCGTACACCGTCTGATGAGGCTTAGGAAACTCAGGCTCGAAAGGCTCGAGCATGAACTTCCTAACAATTTACTGGTACAGGTCGACGGTAAGAGCACACTGGCACTCACCAGCAGAACTCTTATCGTCCTTATCAGAAGTAGACGACGGATTCTCGGCATACACGTCAGACTCCTCGGCGGTAGCCTCAAGATCATGAACGGAAGACATGTTTTGAATGTAAAGAACGATTTCAGGAGAATGCTCGACAGAAAAGTTAGAGTATTCGCCGGAAATCGTTTAGAAGAAGAAGAGAGAGGTGAAACTGTGAGTTGAGATGCATCCTCTCCTCCCTTATATACTCATCGCAATGAATGCGATGAATTTAATGCGGAAGAGAGAGGAAAACGCTGGTGCAATGAAACTATGACACGTGGAAAAAGCAAGCTGGCAACAGCTGTTGACAGGACGCGTGCCGTAAACTTCGCGGCCACGCGCCCGAAAACTCGCGCCCACGCGCCTGAAAAAGCGTCTGGAGTGACCATATACTGTCACGTCGCCATAACTTCCTGCACGTCCTGACACTGTCAGAAGAAACCGTCGGACGACGTTTCAACAGTTTTGACTGTTCTTATCCTTTCATCAACTCTTCGAATTTCAAAAAGATTCAAAAAGATTCAAAAGTAAGCGGGACTATACCCCTTACCTTGGCAACCAAGTAACTATAAGACAGGTGCGAGTACAGTGTCAAGGCAAAACCCTTCACATACTTAGCACCCGCAGGGAATTGAAGCCAGGAACACCTTGGAAGTAAAGTAACTATAAGACGAGTGCGGGTACAGTGTCAAGGCGAAACCCTTCACATACCTAGCACTCCGCAGGGAATTGAAACCAAGAAGGATCTTCTGGGCCATGCTTGCGGAAACGGGAATAACATCCCCGCATAGCGGGAACGTCGAGAACTGATTGTTTGAAGCTCCAAGATGGAATTGGTTGTTTAAACATAATTGATCACTATGTTCAAAACTACCAAAACCTCATGGAGAATCTACACAAGTGGGACTCAACGCTCCTGACTTGCGAGGAGGTTACAGACCTACCCGCATCATACCCAAAGATCAAGCAGAAAAGTCGGGAATTTCTGCGTGACATTAGGACTTCCGCGGGAAGAATCCCCATGGAAAACCTTAAAACTAAACCCTTTTCAAAACCCTTTGCTTAAGTCCAAAAGTTCACCTCACTTAACAATTCATGAGAAAAACATTGGACTGGGGGGACTTGAAGAGGTAGGTCCCAGCAGAGCCCAGTTGGACCCGCAAGACTCACCTTGAAAAGGGACGTCTGCGCAGTTGAACCCGCAAGACTCCTTAACGGACGTCTGCGCGGTTGAACCCCCAAGACTTAAGGGACGTCTGCGCAGAAACCAACTGGGTCCGCAGGACCCACCATGCTCAGAGACGTGACGTCTTTACGCGCAGTACGCAAGCTGTTCCCGCAGGAAAAGCCTCCCAATGGTGAAGTACTCTGCCTGTTCCCGCAGCTGCGGATACAAGCCATCAGGGAAGGCTACCTGCGCAGCAAAGCTACACGCACAAGGCACTTAGCTCTCAATAATAATTCAGTGTCACCTGAAGAAGGAATGAGCAAAGCCGGGAATACTCCCGCCCAAATGAGCCAGTCCGTATGATACTGGAGGATCTTTTGTACTGTACCTGACGAGGTATGGACAAAAGATCTGGCCAAAGATACGACAGCTCACTGACAACAGTATGACGAGCAGCACGCTCTTGTACTGTATGTCACTATTAGCCGCTGCCTACTCACCAACCTGTCGGAGGACGTGCATAGCCTGCAGTTGGTACAGTGTCAAGGCAAAACCCTTCACATACTTAGCACCTGCAGGGAATTGAAGCCAGGAACACCTTGGAAGTAAAGTAACTATAAGACGAGTGCGGGTACAGTGTCAAGGCGAAACCCTTCACATACCTAGCACTCCGCAGGGAATTGAAACCAAGAAGGATCTTCTGGGCCATGCATGCGGAAACGGGAATAACATCCCCGCATAGCGGGAACGTCGAGAACTGATTGTTTGAAGCTCCAAGATGGAATTGGTTGTTTAAACATAATTGATCACTATGTTCAAAACTACCAAAACCTCATGGAGAATCTACACAAGTGGGACTCAACGCTCCTGACTTGCGAGGAGGTTACAGACCTACCCGCATCATACCCAAAGATCAAGCAGAAAAGTCGGGAATTTCTGCGTGACATTAGGACTTCCGCGGGAAGAATCCCCATGGAAAACCTTAAAACTAAACCCTTTTCAAAACCCTTTGCTTAAGTCCAAAAGTTCACCTCACTTATTAACAATTCATGAGAAGAACATTGGACTGGGGGGACTTGAAGAGGTAGGTCCCAGCAGAGCCCAGTTGGACCCGCAAGACTCACCTCAAAGTGGGACGTCTGAGCAGTTGAACCCGCAAGACTCACCTTCAACAGGGACGTCTGCGCAAAGGCTAAACTCGCAAGACTCACCTTGAAGAGAGACGTCTGTGCAGAAACCAACTGGATCCGCAGGACCCACCATGCTCAGAGACGTGACGTCCTTTCGCGCAGTACGCAAGCTGTTCCCGCGGGAAAAGCCTCCCAATGGTCGACGTACTCCGCCTGTTCCCGCAGCAACGGATACTAGCCATCAGGGAAGGCTACCCGCGCAGCAAGGCTACACGCACAAGGCACTTAACTCTTAAATAATTCAGTAATGTCACCTGAATGAGTGAGCAAGCCGGGAATACTCCCGCACAAAGCCGGGAAAACTCCCGCCCAAATGAGCCAGTCCGTACGATACTGGAGGATCTTTTGTACTGTACCTGACGAGGTATGGACAAAAGATCTGACCAAACCTACGACAGCTCACTGACAACAGTACAACGAGCAGCATGCTCTATTACTTAATGTCACTATCAGCCGCTGCCTACTCACCAACCTGTCGTAGCACGTGCATAGCCTGCAGTTGGTGGAAAAGGAATAGTACACAGCCGGCCTGGTCACTATCAGCCGCTGCCTACCCACCAACCACCAGCATGGCATGTGCGTAGCCCACAGTTGGCAGAACAGGAATACTATTCAGCCGGCTGTACCTTCTTGGAAACCTACCTTCGGCTATAAATACTCCAACACTTTGGAATGGTATGGACACATGATCTGATATCTCATTATCTTATCTTCTCTAGCAATCTCTTAATATACACTTATATTCAAGAGCAATCTAGTCTGATTCTCACGCCGGAGGGTGGTCACAAGGAGGTACCCCCCCATTCTCAGTGACGAGCTCACGGTGTCTGTTTTGCAGATCATCAGAAGAACCATCTTTGCCGGACCTAACCCCTCGTGGGAAACATCTACTTAACCCCCAGATTATCCGTAATCTGCCCGGGGTCGATTAGTGTTTCTTCAATATGTAAACTTAAAGTATTAACATGTGAAAATAATTTAAAAAAATAATAAAAAAGTTTCGTGTCAAACCAATCCTATTCGGGTTCACATGTTTGATATGATTTTCTAGTTCGGTTCGTTTTGGATGGAACCCACGAACATGACCCGTTTGACACCCCAGAAAACTTAGCTTATTAATCATAAAGCTTATAATTTAACACATAGTTGTTTTATTATTGTTATTAATTAATAATCTTTTTTATATTCACTTGTGGAAAGCATACCATATGAATTTGGAAACTTAAAGAAGCTTAATGTTATAGCACTGCAACATAATCATCTGCCCACCAAAAAGAGAGAGAGAGAGAATGTAAGACAAACAAATGGGGATAATGAGGAAGATGATGGGTGGAAGTAGGGCCGTCCAAACCGCTCGTCGCTCGAACTTGCTCGCCGCTCGCTCGAAAATTGCTCGAAAAATGCTCGCTCGTTTTTTCGCTCGATTGAAAATGAGCCGCTCTGCTCGGTTCGGTTTGTAAACGAGCCAAGCAACGAGCAAGGGTCTGCTCGGTTCGGTTCGGCTCGAATATTTTTAATTTATTTTATATATAATTATATATGAACAAATATATAAATATATAGATAAAACATATAAGCTTACAATTATTTTTACCCCTTTAAAATTTTCATATTCCATCAATTTTATAGTTTTATTTGTTCGATTCAAGTTTTTAGCATACTAAAAGTTTGTTTACATGATCATTATATCTCACTATAAACTTACTTTTAATAGAAATTTACCATATATTACATGTTTGTCTAAAAACTACTAATTTATTTATAAAATATATATTATTTACAACCTTCAAATTTGTTTCTTATTGAAAATTTTAAATTGAAAACTAAATAAATAATGCTCGAAATCGCTCGATGTTGGATCGAAAAATGCTCGATTCGATTTTGGCTCGTTTCGGTTTTCGCTCGGTTCGAATTTCAGCCGTTCGGTTCGGTTCGGTTGTAAACGAGCCAAGCAACGAGCAGCCCTTCGCTCGGTTCGGCTCGGCTCGTGAACAGCCCTAGGTGGAAGACAAGAATGAACAATAAAAACTAATATTTAATTACTTTATCTTGTACATAGTGTACCATTTTATAGTACCATTTTAACATATGTGGACTAAATAGAAACAGCTAATTTACAGCTAATAACATTATACTTTTTACTATAGTGAATTTGTAAATACAATTAACTTACTTCTAATGTTTTTATATTGTTTTACTTTAATAAATAAATTGGTAAGTTAAAATTTGTAAGAATTGTAAATTTTATTTAATAGAATTTTTATATATATTATTCTTTCTTGTGTAGGATTTATTCTTGTACTTTATAATCATTGGAAAAATAAGTTTTATACGGTCAGACTCGTGTTTGCACTATGTTAGTCGGTTAAAATCTTATTTCTTTTACGTGTTACATAATATAAGATTTCTACATTGATCCCTTAGCTATAAACTCATGGTTTCGTTACTAAACATAAATAGTAGTTAATAATATATTATTTTGATCGGTGAGTGATCTCTCAACTTTGAAGAAATAGAGGAAGATGGTGATGAGTATGACTTTCTTTTAATTAAATATGTCTGGCACAATACTTGAAATCTAATATTACCTAAACTTATAATTTTATTATTAAATTTTCTTAAGTTGAAAAAATATATCTCAAATTTTTAAGTTTTAAATAATGGTGTATAAAGGACCAATGTACCCTCTCATGTGTCTAGAAAGGTCATTCTCACCTGGCCTCCTAAATTGCTGGTTGGCAATGTTCTCTTTAACCTGTCTCATTTTTTTACTGATCCATTTTTTTACTGATCCATTTTGTGCCACCATAGTAAAAATTCCTAGATCCACCTCTACTTGACGATTAGTCGTGTTAGAGTGGCTCGACCTTAGCTTTAACCAGTTGACGGGTCTGATCCCTGTAAACCTAGCCAAAGTGTCCAAGTTGGAGTTTTTTGATGTCCATATAATAACAACCTTTAAGGGTTCACTCCAGCAAGTAAACCAATCAATGTATTGTAACATTCGACTTTTCGAATCAACTAGTATTTTTTGCCTTCTATTTTTTTATAAAAAGGTATTTACAATCCTTTAGACGAAACAATCTATGTTATTTTTAAAGATAACTTTGGAGGTTATTATTATTATTGTTAGCCAATTAACTTTACTCAAACTAACCACCTAACAATAAAAATTAATTTTAATAAAAGTCCAAAAGTATCTTTAACGGTTATTATTTTGTACCAAAAAAAGATATAAAGTGGAGTAGTACTACGATGGGTGAGATCTAGAAAACCTTCGTTAGAACAAACAAAAATAAATGTATGAGTTCTATGTAGATAAAACAGACAATATTGGTTGGTATAACATGTCAGATGCTACATCTATTCCCTAGCACTTTGACTTTAATACTTACTGTAAAGAAACCAACATTGATTATCACACTGGATGATGGTCATGGAAAACCTCTCTTCCTATGATGAGGCTAACTATGTCTGTTTTGTAGGTTTAGCTGTTAGTCTTTGCTAGCGTTCTCATTAGGAAGGTGTCATTGTTAAAATGGATCCGGATATTGTATCATCCGTATCTAGATTTCCTTCTTCATATATACATGTACATTTTTTTTATCAACAAGACAACAACTTTCATTAACCCAACTAGCAAGATGCTAGAAACCAGAAACACCAAACATCAAATAACACAAAAACAAATCAGATTTGTGCAGTAAACCTTGGTTTCTAGTAACCCATAAAATTCAAACTTGAAAGATGTAAGTGGACTTGCACGTGTGACGTTACGTATGAGTTTTATTGGTTAGACATGTGCCCTTACGTAAGACAACACTCCTTATCACAATTCACATCACAAAACAGTAATAAAATGCTCCACGAAATTACTTGCAAGTTTCAATGACCCTACACGGATTCAATCAAATTTTGTACTTATTTTTTCAACATCATTTTGTCCATATATTTTGTCCAACCACACAGTTAAAGGCTGTTCTCTTCCCTAGCGAATTTTGGACTAAGACATTGAGGGGCCGGACTCAAACTTTCGAACAAAAACGGTTAAATTTACACTACGTATAAAAAACTTCGGACACAAACGGATAGATTTACGCTACTGTGAAAAAAAATAAGAGGACGGGGCCAACCCAGGCCCTCAGTAACCTTCGCCACTGGTTCTCTGACATATTTATCAAGTGCCAAAACAACAAAATCCTGGCAATCAATAAAAAATAGAAAGGGTCTACATGAACCAAAGTCAAGTAAAAATATGAGCCTTAAGTGAAAATAAAAATAAATAATACATAAATAAAAGAGGTCTATATTTTATTGGGTTTAAACAATTAAACTCTTAAATGAGCTTAAATTAAATAATCAGATTATAGTATAGGTTATGAAGATTTTTTTTATATAAAATGAGCCTAAGTAAACCTCGTAACTTAAACCACCGTTCAATCTAAACATCTATACATCCAGTTCAAACATTCATAAATAATTTTTCAAAATAAAAAAAATAATAATAATAAAATAAAATAAAATAACAAAGACTCAAAATTAACAAATAATATGAAAACAATTAATTGTCTTTATTACTCAATAAATGATGATTATTATAATTTATTTTGAAACTTTCTTCAGAGTTAATGTTTAAAATTAATGTTCAAATTAACATGTGAAAATTATATAAATGAAAAATTAATGAGTTAGAAGCCTATGTGGACATGCTAGTTGAATGTCATGTAGAAAACTTGTATTACTTTAATAGTATAGTAAGATTATAGACATATTAGTGACAATATTAACTTTAGTTAGTAATTATGGTCCATGACTTATTAGTCTACTGGTATGATGTCCTCAACCATAAGGTGAGGTGGTGGATTTATATTCTTGCAAATGCAGGCTTTGTGGGAGTTTCGATGGAAAATTTTGCAATTCAAAAAAAATAAAAATAAAAAAGATTGTAATTATGATAACAATTATCTAAGGCAAACAGGTAGCTCTAAATAATCCTATTAAAATGCTACATGATGAGTGATGACGTTACTTATTAATCAATCTAACATTAAAATGTGTTTGGTTCATTTAAAAGAAACATTCAAATCAGTCATGCAATCTAACATTAAAATGTGTTTGGATTAGCCTCTATCCCTATTAGATTTATAAACATGCTAAATAAAACCTCGCAAGTAAAGTTGTTAGCTTTGCGACGTCTAGCACATAGAAAACTTGGTCAAGTCATACACATGGGCCATTCGTTGTGGGCCTGCTTCCATCATCAAGAGTTCAAGAATCAAGACTCTTCATTTGAATCTTACTTTTCCTAATTTCTCTTTCTAATGTAAATTACGTGGAATAAGACATTTGTTAATTTTATATTATATTTTCTAATTTCTCTGGTGCTAATGTAATTTACTGAGCAATGAAAATAAGTATATACTCTTTTACATTAAAATAGAATTAGAACGAAGAATCAACTGCACTGCTAGCTCTTTTTAAATTACAAAACCGTGATTGATGAGCCCAAGGCTTACCACGGATCCAAACTCCATTAAAAAAAGGATGAAAGTTATGCGAAGAGCCTCCCCTAAGATAATAAATAAGAAACCATAGTAATAAAACAATAGCATGCAAACTATGTACCTTTGAGAATTGAAAGTGGACCTTTAACCATATATCTTAATAACTCTTGTGTGCATCACCTTTGTCTCTATATAGTAACATCTCTACATAACCAAATATGGTGACAGTGAGGATAAACATAACTACAGTATCTACTCTATTAAATATAGAAATATTTGTGAACTTAATTATTAATTAACATTTCGTAAAGATCTAATCTAAACTCAGCTTTATGCATAAAAGACGTGTCAAGTTCTTTAATTGAGCCTAATATGATTTAACTTATATTATATTATAACAAATTTTATTAATAAGAAATATAACAACTAATAGTTATTAATTATTAATTAATCAAATAAATACAAAATGACCATTTAATAATTTTAAACAATTTGTTTGTACATGAATTAATAATAGTAGTTTATATATTTATTATATTAAAAGGTAAATTAATCTAATAAAATACAATATTATAATAAGATGAATTAGTTAAGACATATAACTATTTAAAGCTATTTATTTAAAAGGAACCTATAATCTATAATATATATAAACGAAAACTATAAAATCCTACGTGTCGCGATGTGGTCGCTCCCCCTTTTTATGGAAGCCACCAGATTGCTTAATTTTAAATGGATGCCTCTAATTGATTTAACCCAAATTCATATGTATGGGTCTTACCAAAACCAGATAACTCCCCCCTTTTATGGAAGCCACCAGATTGCTTAATTTTTAAATGGATGCCTCTAATTGATTTAACCCAAATTCATAGGTATGGGTCTTACCAAAACCAGATAGCTCTTAAACGGGTTATAACATCTAATTAAATTAAAAATTAATATTACCAATTATTTGATATGAAAATCCTATAAAATAGGGATATACTAAAATTTAATATCCAATTTAAAAAGAAAAAGATATTATTTATAATTAATAAACAATTTTATAGTAAAAACATAAGTTGGTCATGAGTCACCAAATCCAGATAGCTTTTAAACGATTTATAACATATCATTTATTTATGAAACCTTTTCATCATCAAACCCTAAGTATATTATTAACTTTCTTACAATAAAGAAAATTAAATCCAAAAAAATAAATATTAAAAAACAAAAAATGTGAAACAACCATTGTCTCAAGCCATCAGATTACTTTATTTGCAAATGAAGGTTTCTCACGCATTTTACCAGAATTCACGGGTAAATGTCTCAATAAACCCAGATAGCTTTTAAATGAGTTATAACATCTCATTATATTAAAAATTAATCTCATAAAATATTTGATATGAAAATCCTATAAAATAAGGATATACTAAAAATTAATATCCTATTTTATTTTAAAAAAAATATTATTTATAATTAAGAAACAATTATATAATAAAGAAAATAAACGGGTAATGGGTATCACCAAATCCAGATAACTTTTAAACCGGGTTATAACATATCATTTATTTTTGAAACAATTTTATTATCAAACCTCAAGTATATTAATTATTAACTTTCTTACAATAAATAAAATTAAAATCCAAATATACATATTTAAATATTAAAAACGAATAATGTAAAACAATCCCCGTAATACGAGGGATAAAATATAGTAATATATATAAATGAAACCCCTGAAATCTTACGTGTCACGATGTGGTCGCTCCCCCCTTTTATGGAAGCCACAAGATTGTTTTATTTTTAAATGGAGACCTCTCATTGATTTAACCCAAATTCATGGGTATGGGTCTTACCAAAACCAGATAGCTCTTAAACGGGTTATAACATCTCATTAAATTAAAAATTAATCTTACCAATTATTTGATATAAAAATCCTATAAAATAGGGATATACTAAAATTTAATATCCAATTTAAAAAGAAAAATATATTAGTTATAATTAATAAACAATTTTATAGTAAAAAACATAAGCGGGTCATGGGTCACCAAATCCAGATAGCTTTTAAACGGGTTATAACATATCATTTATTTATGAAACCATTTCATCATCAAACCCTAAGTATATTATTAACTTTCTTACAATAAAGAACATTAAAACCCAAAAAATAAATATTAAAAAACAAAAAAATGTAAAATAACTATTCACTCAAGCCATTAGATAGTTTTATTTGTAAATGAAGACTTCTCACGCATTTGACCTGAATTCACGGGTAAATGTCTCACCAAACTCAGATAGCTCTTAAACGGGTTATAACATCTCATTATATTAAAAATTAATCTCATCAAATATTTGATATGAAAATCCTATAAAATAGGGATATACTAAAAATTAATATCCTATTTTATTTAAAAAATATATTATTTATAATTAAGAAACAATTTTATAATAAAGAAAATAAACGGGTAATGGGTATCACAAAACCCAGATAGTTTTTAAACTGGATTATAACGTATCATTTATTTGTGAAACCATTTTGTCATCAAACCTCAAGTATATTAATTATTAACTTTCTTACAATAAATAAAATTAAAATCCAAATATATATATATATATTAAAACGAATAATATAAAACAAGCTTTATAATACGGGGGATAAAATCTAGTTTAATATAAATAAATGTTTTGGTATGTCAATATGTCATCCATCACCAAATGAAAGATAAATAGACACCAAAGCCAAAATTTTCCACCAAATGAAATATATACCCCCACACAACACGTAATATAAGAACAAGAAGTTGATCGGAAAACATGAAGCTTGTTTGGTCGCCTGAAATTGCAGCCAAAGCTTTGGTAGACACCGTTAAATCCGTAAACCGTCTATTAATTCAGTTCAATTAAATAAAATTGTTTCAAATTAATTTAGGACTTTTTATTGTATAGTTTTTTTTTTATAATATAGCTATCTTCTAAATTTTTTTTTATGTAAATTTTTTCCTTTAAAAAGTGCGAGGTATTCGAAGGATCAAGCGTGGCGGAGATAGTATCGGCCATGGCCGCGGGTTGGAACGCGAAGCTAATAGTGGAAACGTGGTCAAATGGTGACGTGACAACAACAAGTATTGGATTGGCTGTCGCGAGTACCCACACGGGTGGTCGACACGTGTGCATCGTTCCCGATGAGGATTCCAAATCCGCATACGCAGCCGCCATTCAAAAGGCTGGAATGGCGGCTGAAATAATTGTTGGGGAGCCAGAGGCGGCCGTTAAGGGGCTAGTAATTGATTTTTTGGTAGTGGACGGCCGAAAAAATAATTTCGGCCGAAGAATAAAAGTGGCGAAGTTTGGTATCCGTGGGGCGGTTTTGGTTTGTAAAAACGCGGGCGTGAACTTGACGGCTGATTTAACGTTGCGAAGCTTGTTTGAAGGCGGATTGCGGCGGATTGTGAGGTCGGTTTTTTTGCCGGTGGGAAAAGGGTTGGTGAAGAAACACTAACCGGACCCCGGGCAGATTACTGGTAATCTGGGGGTTAGATAGATGTTTCCCACGAGGGGTTAGACCCTGAGAAGATGGTTCTTTTGATAACCTGCAAAACAGACACCGTGAGCTTGTCACTGAGAAGGGGGGGGGGGGGTTCCTCCTTGTGACCACCCTCCGGCGTGAGAATCAGACTAGATTGCTCTTTAAATATAAGTGTATATTAAGAGATTGCTAGAGCAGATATCAGGTATAATATGATGATAATATGTTAAGATAAGATGATCATACCATTCGTGGTATTTATAGCCGAAGGTAGGTTTCCAAGGAGGTGTGGCCGGCTGCAACAGTGTTCCTGTTCCACCAACAGTGGCCTACGCACGTGCCCTGCTGGTAGTTGGTGGGTAGGCAGCGGCTGATAGTGACCAGGCCTGCTGTGTACTATTCCTTTTCCACCAACTGCCGGCTACGCACGTGGTATGACAGTAGTTGGTGAGTAGACAGCGGCTAATAGTGACACAGTACAGGAGCATGCTGCTCGCCATACTGTGTCAATAAGCTGTCGTATCTTTAGTCAGATCTTTTTCCCATACCTCGTCAGGTACAGTACAGAAGATCTTCCCGTATCGTACGGACTGGCTTATTTGGGCGGGAGTATTCCCCCTCCCGCCCTTGTGCGGGATTGTTCCCGGCTTTGCTCATTCCTTCAGGTGACACTGAGTGATTGAGAGCTAAGTGCCTTGTGCGTGTAGCCTTGCTGCGCGTGTGGCCTTCCCTGATGGCTTGTATCCGAAGCTGCGGGAACAGGCGGAGTCCTTCACCATCGGGAGGCATTTCCTGCGGGACCAGCTTGCGTACTGCGCGTAAGGACGTCACGTCTCTGAGCATGGTTGGTCCTGCGGATCCAGTTGGTTTCTGCGCAGACGTCCCTCTTCAAGGTGAGTCTTGTGGGTCCAACTGGGCTCTGCTGGGACCTACCTCTTCAAGTCCCCCCAGTCCAATGTTCTTCTCATGAGTGTTTAATAAAGTGAGGTGAACTTTTGGACTTAAGCAAAGGGTTTTTGAAAAGGGTTTTTTAAGGTTTTCCTTGGGGATTCTTCCCGCGGAAGTCCTTGTCACTTGCAGAAATTCCCGAGTTTCCTGCTTGGTCTTTGGGTATGATGCGGGTAGGTCTGTAACCTCCTCGCAAGTCAGGAGCGTTGAGTCCTACTTGTGTGGATTCTCCATGAGGTTTTGGTAGTTTTGAACATAGTGATCAATTATGTTAAAACCACCAATTCCATCCTGGAGCTTCAAACAACGTAGTTCTCGACTTTCCCGCTATGCGGGGATGTTATTTCCGTTTCCGCAAGCATTGCCCAGAAGATCCTTCTTGGTTTCAATTCCCAGTGGAGCGCTAGGCATGTGAAGGGTTTTGCCTTAACACTGTACCTGCGCTCGTCTTACGGTTACTTTACTTCCAAGGTATTCCTGGCGTAAATTCCCTGCGGGTGCTAGGTATGTGAAGGGTTTTGCCTTTACACTGTACCCGCACCCGTCTTATAGTTACTTGGTTGCCGGGGTATACTTGGCTTCAATTCCCTGCGGGTGCTAGGTATGTGAAGGGTTTTGCCTTAACACTGTACCCGCATCCGTCTTACGGTTACTTGTTCGCCAAGGTTTTCTTGGCTTCAATTCCCTGCGGGAGCTAGGTATGTGAAGGGTTTTGCCTTAACACTGTACCCGCATCCGTCTTACGGTTACTTGTTTGCCAAGGTTTACTTGGCTTCAATTCCCTGCGGGTGTTAGGTATGTGAAGGGTTTTGCCTTAACACTGTACCCGCATCCGTCTTACGGTTACTTGTTTGCCAAGGTTTTCTTGGCTTCAATTCCCTGCGGGTGCTAGGTATGTGAAGGGTTTTGCCTTAACATTGTACCCGCATCCGTCTTACGGTTACTTGTTCGCCAAGGTTTTCTTGGCTTCAATTCCCTGCGGGTGCTAGGTATGTGAAGGGTTTTGCCTTAACACTGTACCCGCATCCGTCTTACGGTTACTTGTTTGCCAAGGTTTTCTTGGCTTCAATTCCCTGCGGGTGCTAGGTATGTGAAGGGTTTTGCCTTAACACTGTACCCGCATCCGTCTTACGGTTACTTGTTTGCCAAGGTTTACTTGGCTTCAATTCCCTGCGGGTGCTAGGTATGTGAAGGGTTTTGCCTTAACACTGTACCCTCATCCGTCTTACGGTTACTTGTTTGCCAAGGTTTTCTTGGCTTCAATTCCCTGCGGGTGCTAGGTATGTGAAGGGTTTTGCCTTAACACTGTACCCGCCTCCGCCTTACGGTTACTTGTTTGCCAAGGTAAGGGGTATTTTCCCGCTTACTTTTTAATCTTTTTGAATTTTGAATTTTGAAATTCGAAGAGTTGGTGGAAGGATAAGAACAGTCCAAACCTCTGAAACGTCGTGCGACGGTTTCTTCTGACTGTGTCAGATCGTGCAGGAAGTTATGGTGACATGACAGTACATGGTCATTCCAGACGCTTTTTCAGGCGCGTGGGCGCGATTTTTCGGGCGCGTGGCCGCGAAATTAATGGTATGCGTCCTGTCAACAGCTGTTGCCAGCTTGCTTTTTGCCACGTGTCATAGTTTCATTGCACCTTCGTTTTCTCTCTCTTCCGCATTAATTTCATCGCATTAATTGCGATTAGTATATAAAGGGGGAGAGGGTTCTTTGTAATCCACACTTTCACTCTTCTCTTCATCTTCTTTGCGATTTCCGGCGAATACTCACCTTTTCAGGCAAGCATTCTCCCGAAATCGTTTTCTTCTTCTTTTACAAGATGTCTCGTGATCTCAAATCTGCAGTCGATGACAAGAGTACTGCTGGCGAGTGCCAGTGTGCTCTGCCTGGCGATCTGTATCGGTACGTCGTCAGGAAGTTCATGCTCGAGTCTCTCGAGCCTGAGTTTCCTGAACCCCATCAGACGGTGTACGATGCCCCCAGAGGCAAGATCGGGGTTTATGCTGCATTCTTTGTTTATGGGAATCTTAGGTTCCCATTGACAAAGTTTGTTTACCGTGTCCTTGAGAGGCACGGTGTTCATTTGACCGAGTTGCACCCCATGGCAATCGCCAAGATTCGCCACTTCGAGTGGGTGTGCCGGATTTTGGGCATCGAGCCCTATGTCGACCGCCTGATGACCTTCTATACTTGGAGGTGCATCCAGGGGTGGTACACGTTGACAACCCGGATTAAGGGTTTAAAGATCTGCGCGACCGAGCGCAGTCTTCGCTCGTGGAAGCGGGAGTTCTTCTTCATATACGCTCGCGCCATCCCCATTGCCATGAAATTCAAGAACGGGCAAGCACTTCCCAGCCTTCACGCCTCCAACTACCAGGAGGCGGAATGGTTTGCGAAGATATCTCGGGTCCAATCTCCGGTTTACCGGTTTGCGGAGTCCGGGATGGTGATGCTGGGGATGAGCCGGGTGTGGAAGGCTGCGGATGCGCAAAAGATCCCAATCGTCCTCGAATACGGTTCGAACTCTGTTCCTTACGGTATGCTTTGTTTCTTTTTGTTGATTTTGAATTTCTTCTAACTTCTTTCCTGTTTATTTCAGAGGGGAACGACTTGCAGTTGCTCCTGAACCCGCGGGAGGCTGATGGTCCCGCCCGGATGGGTACTCGCGCTCTAGACGAGAACGAGTTGCCCATCCTAGAACAAACGGCGGATCGGTTCGTGGAGGTCTATCCGCTAGGCCATGAGATCCTTAGCGCCCGTCGGCCAGGTATGGCGCTATTCGACCCTCGACCCCTCAATGTTGAAACCTCTGCTGGAATTCCTTTAATCGTATGTTCTGATGAGGAATCCGCAGATGGTCCTCCGTTGGTGCGGAAGAAGAAGGCTGCCGGCGGGAAGGGGAAGGAGAAGGTGGCCTCCACTGCCGATCCAGCGCCTCGGTCTGACTCGGAGACCGAGAGCGAAGAGGTGGCGGGGATTCCCGGTGGTGATAAGATCATCATTCCGGAGGCTGTGACAACTGTCACCGAAGAGCCCAGGATGACAACGGTGACCGGCGTGAAGAGGCCGGCTCCATCGGGTTCATCCCCGCCCGTCCGTACTTTCAGGCTCAAGAAAACCCGTAAGTACAACTTCCTTTAGCTTTTATCTTCATAGCTTAATATCATTTAACACTTATCTTCTTTGTGCAGGCGTGGATGTTGACGCATTCCAGGGTGGAGCGCAGAGTGGTACCTCCCCGCCAATGACGGTAGGCTTGGTCAGCCTACCTGAGGCGTCGACCCAGGCGCCTGCGCCTGCTTCCGCTGGTTCAGTTGCTCACTCCTTTGAGCCAACTGTTCCAGCTGTGATGACGTCACCGCCGGCTGTGAGTGCTATTTTTACAGCATCCTTCACCGAGCCGGCGGTTACTATTGCTGCGGATTCCGCGGCGGCGACCGCGGCGGCTGCTACCATGCCCCCGCCATCGGCAACGACGGCCGATCCATCAGGTACGCATGGGGCTTCTCGCCAATCTCTGCCACCTTCCCATCTGCCTGACCTCTTGGATGGATTTCCCTTGGGTTCAGGTGATGGGTTCAGCGGCTATCGGCCTGTTATTGACCCTACAGGTGCGTAGGGTTCTTTTGGCCCTTTTTATATATTTTTTCTTATCATCTTTTCCTAACTACTTTATGTTTTTTGCAGTGTCGGATTCCAATGAAGTGTATGTTCCACGATAGAACATTCGCCGAGGAACAACCCTTCGCACCCCTGTGGAGTGCGTGGAATGGGCTCGTCACGCTGCTCCCAGTGGTGCGTTGGGGGAAGCCATGGCTAGCTACCAGGAGGGTAGGCTAACCAATGAGCTTCGGGTTCTCCTGGCTCGGATGCAGCCGCGCGTCGAGCTGCTTTGTCGTGAAAACGACAAGTTAAAAGCAGCTCGCCTTAAAGAAGTGGCTCAGGCGCGGGCTGTCCGGGAGGAGAACCAAAGGCTTTCCGCAGTGGCTGCGGAAAAGGAGAAGGCCTTCAAGGCCCTCGAGGTTGAAGTTCAGGCTCGACTCGAGGCCCGTTCCAAGGCTGAAGCTGTTGCTGAGCCTCTACGCGTGGAGAATGAAGAGCTTAAAGCCAAATTAGAGGCTCTCCAGCAGGCTCATGATGCCTTGGCGATGGAGGACGCCAAAAAGCTCCAAGAAATCCTGGACCAGAGGGGGGGTGCTTGACCATGCTGAGCGTAAGCTGAAGGGCGTCGAAGAGGCTGCGGCTAAAGAAGTGTTGCTTGCCAACCTCAACAAGAGTGAAGCCGATCGCGCCCGTAACGAAGCTCAAGCTGCCCTCCAAGAAGCCCTGGTTGCCAAGGAATGGCTTCTTCGAGAAGCGTTGTCTCAGGTAAGCTTTTCTTGTCTTTACGCTTTTCTTTGTAAATAGAAAAGGTTTTGACACTTGTATATTTTCTTTTGTAGGTTGTGCATCGGGTCTTTGCTGAGACCTCTTACGATGATGCTATGAGCGCAGCCCTCAACGCTTCTCACGAGGATGGGGAAAAGGTCGGCTTCCTGCTTGGTCTAGGGTTCGTTGAGAAAGGCATCCCGCCTTCCAACTTCCCTTTGTACAATGTTGATACTGAAGCTGTTTACGACCAAGCAGTGAATCAGTACGCCGCCTTCCCGCATCCGGTGGTGGAGAAGGTGAATGAAGTTGCTGCTGCTGATGATGGGCTAGCTATCCTTAAGGCTTTCCTTGAACTGCCACGCTCTACTGACGGTGCTGGTCCAAGTGGAAGTGGCCCTGAAGCCTGATCCTGAAGATCCCTTCCCACTGCTAGGATAGATTTAGCTTGTATAGATTTATTTTCTTGTAGGCGGGTAGTTACCCGGCCATTCTTGTAATGAATCATTGTGAAATATAAATCTTTTTGCGGGTAAGACCGCTACTTTCGTTGGGTTCCTTGCTTTGTAAACGTTGTATGACTTGCATACTTTAGTTTAAATTAGCAATTTTCCAAGTGTTTAGAATAAGTTAACCTTTGAACGTGGTAGATAGGTGTGAAGTTTTGCTTCCTCTTCCGTGATTGTGCGGGTAGGACCGTCACTTGCACGTAGTAGGATGGCTAAACTTTACCATCTGACCTGCGTGTAGGTTTTCCTCATCTTTTGAGGATAAGTTAACCTTTGAACGTGGTAGATAATAGGTGTGAAGTTTTGCTTCCTCTTTCGTGATTGTGCGGGTAGGACCGTCACTTGCACTTAGTAGGATGGCTAAACTTTACCTTTATCTGACCTGCGTGTAGGTTTTCCTCATCCTTTCTGAGGATAAGTTAACCTTTGAACGTGGTAGATAATAGGTGTGAAGTTTTGCTTCCTCTTTCGTGATTGTGCGGGTAGGACCGTCACTTGCACTTAGTAGGATGGCTAAACTTTACCTTTATCTGACCTGCGTGTAGGTTTTCCTCATCCTTTTGTTAGAAATTCTGTTTTGAACCGTTCGACGCGCGGTTGTCAATAGGTTAGTGTTCAGTTCCCTTTTTCATGATTCATGCGGATAGACCGGCACTTTCATTTAATGGGACTGAACTTTTCCCCTTCAACTGACCTGCGTGAAGGTTTGTCGTTTTTTGGGTTTATGCGGGTTTTGCCGCCTTCCCCACGCAACGACTTTCCACGTATTTATGCGGTGAAAACCGGCATATCCGTGTTGAATAAATTAACCGTTCGACGCGCGGTTGTCAATAGGTTAGTGTTCAGTTCCCTTTTTCATGATTCATGCGGATAGACCGGCACTTTCATTTAATGGGACTGAACTTTTCCCCTTCAACTGACCTGCGTGAAGGTTTGTCGTTTTTTGGGTTTATGCGGGTTTTGCCGCCTTCCCCACGCAACGACTTTCCACGTATTTATGCGGTGAAAACCGGCATATCCGTGTTGAATAAATTAACCGTTCGACGCGCGGTTGTCAATAGGTTAGTGTTCAGTTCCCTTTTTCATGATTCACGCGGATAGACCGGCACTTTCATTTAATGGGACTGAACTTTTCCCCTTCAACTGACCTGCGTGAAGGTTTGTCGTTTTTTGGGTTTATGCGGGTTTTGCCGCCTTCCCCACGCAACGACTTTCACACTTATGTATGCGGTGAAAACCGGCATTAGTGTTGATAGTTCATAAAAGTATAAATGTAAAATCATCAGCGTCGATGTTTTAAGGAGAATCATTTCCATTAGAAGTGGCTCTTGGCCTTTTCTTTACAAATTTGGAATTGATTTACATGCAAACTGTGTAAATTAGCTCCCTTCCATGTTGTTGGGATGGGAGTGCCATCGAGCCGATACGCACCTGGTTCGGGATCTCGTTCTTTACGCAGCATGTAGTCTCCACATTGTAGCTGGAATTTTATTCGTGTTTTCCCCAGCTGGGGTTCTACACGCATCAGCATGCTCAGCGTTCATTGCGCCACGAGGTGCGCGAGCGTCCCATCTCTGACAAATGCTTCGACCATGTCCTTTACGTCTATGCATTCTTCGGTGTTGTGGCCTTTTGTCCTGTGAAAGTCACAGTATTTACTCCGATCAGCATTGTGACGATGTCGGATTATTTGAGGCTTTGGCCATGGGAGCTCCTCGGTGGCGAATATCTCGGTGACGCTTTTGGTGAGCGGCGTCCATCTGGAGCTCTTGTTTGACTGTACGTTATCCCTTCCGCCTAACCGATCCTGCAAGCCGGATGAGGTGTCAAAGTTTACCCTTGACTGCCAAATGCCTAGCTTCCGCTTTTTGTTTAATCGGGCGGTAAGGACGTTGTCTTCCCTTGTTTTCTGGGTGTAGAGGTTTGTGCTCTGTGGGAGATCTCTACCCAGTTGCTTCTCCGTTTCCGCAAAGCGTTTAGCTGCTGTCATGTGGCATCCCATGTGGATGGCATGCCATCTTTACCCGTTAAGGTGCGGATGAGCTCTGGGTCGTTCGCGCCCTGGATAAAGGCAGCGCGAACAAGATCTTCGCTAATGTTACCCAGACTTAGCTTCTTCGAGTTGAAGCGAGTGATGAAGTCTAGCAAAGATTCATCTTTCTCTCGAATGCATTTGAGGATTGTCCATTGCTCCTCGGTATATTTTCTTTGCTGGCTAAAGTGTTGGCTAAACTTCTGTTGGAAGTCAGCCCAGTCGTAGATGTGGTTGACCGGTAGACGATCGAACCACGCTCTAGCAGCCCCCACAAGCGTCATTTGGAACATGTAACACCACGTAGGTTCCGTCCAACTACTGACGGTTGCCCCCGCTATGAACCTGTTCAAATGATCGTCTGGATCAGATATACCATCATATGTGCCTATGCTGGACATTTGTTTGGCACTTTTTGGGGCAATTGCTTCTGCAATGTCCCTTGCAAATTTGGACGTTCCCGCATTTGCAACGTTTGGTCTGAATGTTTTGGAGAAGTCTCGTGGAATTCCACCTGTGCTTTTTGGTTTGAAGGCTTGTCCAAAATGCCTTCTCGGTTGGGAATCCGTTTCCTTACGCTTCCCTTTTACCCTATGGCGAGGGTTCGCGTCGGAGTCGGATTCCTCCGAGTCATCCAAGTAATCTTCGAATTCGTCAGCCTGTTGGACGGAACGCAAGCGTTCGTCCAACTCAGCTTGGAATTCCCTCTGACGTGCCTCCGCCCATGCCTTAACTTCATCGAGTGTTTGGCGGGGGAGACTTGTTCGTTTTTCTAACTGGGTATCGGTGAATCCCAGTGAGCGATTATTTACTGCACTTGCCCCAGCTTGGGTAGCTGGGGTAGTGTTCGTAAAATTTACTTCACTTGCCCCGGCTTGGGTAGCCGGGGTAGTGTTTGTAAAAACTGTGTTGCCGGTATTCCCCCCAGTAGCTGGGGTTGTGGTTACCGGAGTTTCTTTAACCATCTTAGAAGTTTGAAAAAACTGGAGAAAAATAGAGTTCTAGCTTTATGCACGGATGGCGCCAATGAAGAAACACTAACCGGACCCCGGGCAGATTACTGGTAACCTGGGGGTTAGATAGATGTTTCCCACGAGGGGTTAGACCCTGAGAAGATGGTTCATCTGATAACCTGCAAAACAGACACCGTGAGCTTGTCACTGAGAAGGGGGGGGGGGGTTCCTCCTTGTGACCACCCTCCGGCGTGAGAATCAGACTAGATTGCTCTTTAAATATAAGTGTATATTAAGAGATTGCTAGAGCAGATATCAGGTATAATATGATGATAATATGTTAAGATAAGATGATCATACCATTCGTGGTATTTATAGCCGAAGGTAGGTTTCCAAGGAGGTGTGGCCGGCTGCAACAGTGTTCCTGTTCCACCAACAGTGGCCTACGCACGTGCCCTGCTGGTAGTTGGTGGGTAGGCAGCGGCTGATAGTGACCAGGCCTGCTGTGTACTATTCCTTTTCCACCAACTGCCGGCTACGCACGTGGTATGGCAGTAGTTGGTGAGTAGGCAGCGGCTAATAGTGACACAGTACAGGAGCATGCTGCTCGCCATACTGTGTCAATAAGCTGTCGTATCTTTAGTCAGATCTTTTTCCCATACCTCGTCAGGTACAGTACAGAAGATCTTCCCGTATTGTACGGACTGGCTTATTTGGGCGGGAGTATTCCCCCTCCCGCCCTTGTGCGGGATTGTTCCCGGCTTTGCTCATTCCTTCAGGTGACACTGAGTGATTGAGAGCTAAGTGCCTTGTGCGTGTAGCCTTGCTGCGCGGGTGGCCTTCCCTGATGGCTTGTATCCGAAGCTGCGGGAACAGGCGGAGTCCTTCACCATCGGGAGGCATTTCCTGCGGGACCAGCTTGCGTACTGCGCGTAAGGACGTCACGTCTCTGAGCATGGTTGGTCCTGCGGATCCAGTTGGTTTCTGCGCATACGTCCCTCTTCAAGGTGAATCTTGCGGGTCCAACTGGGCTCTGTTGGGACCTACCTCTTCAGTTGGAAATTGCTCATGTGGCGGCTGGTGAAAACGGGTTGGGGTCGGGTAAAGTGAAGAAGAGTAGGTGGGTCAGGCGGGTCGACAGGCGATCCGGTGAAGAGTTTGTGTTCAGAAAGTAAGAGTATTAGACAGTTTGATTCCAGTTTTTGTTACTTAAAAAAACATAACTTTCTTTTTTATTTTTTTAATTTCTAGTTTTGAAGTAGGATTTTTGTAAATATGATTAAGCAATAACATTTTGTTTTCTTTCTTATTTTATTCACAAAATTATTTTGTAAACATGATGAATGGCGAAGCTTGGCTCGGTCCCCCTGTTTTTTTTACGCAGTAGTGTAAATTTACCTGTTTTCGACTGAAAATTTAAGCCCAGCCCCCCTCGTTTATGATTTTTTTAATACATTCTGAGCTCGGCCAAGCTTCGCCACTGAATATGATTAAGCAATAACATTTTGATGTTTAAGAAAACTTTTTTTTATGTAAAAGCAAATTTTAAGTAAATAGTTAGTATAACACTATGAACGGTGGACAATATTGGAATTCTAAAATAATTTTTTCTTAATAAAGCGTCACTTTTATTTATATTCATATGCATCTAAAGATTTTATTCCTTGTAAGTTGTAACCGATCTAGAGCATTTCAGGTTTCAACTATTTATTAAACTTTACTTTTTATAGACTTCCATTAGAAATTGATTTAAATTTATACTGAATAGAAATCAAAATTATTTTCAGAATTCTTTGATACGCTACATCTTGTGTGAGATTCAAAGAGTTCGGTCCTATTCACAAAATATATATCGAGTCATAAGAAATGTTCAACCTCAAGTATTATAAACACGTTTTGAATGTGATGATCGTATATGAGAGGACAACTTCGCACTTAATCAAACTTGTGATCAAATCATGATTAGTGAATTCGTAAACATTTTTCAATTAAAAACATCCAGAAATAAGGTCGTGACCTCTTTATGGACAAAATATACAATATTGGTTGATATAAAGAATAGAATGTTATAATATTGATCAAAACTATTCTTAACTAAAGAATTAGAGAAATTAGCTTTAAGAAATAACTCAACAAAAGCTTTATGTTTCACCTTTAATATTGTGATCAAATTGTTTACTTTTATAACTATAGGGGCTAATCTTTTACTTTGTTTACTTTTTACAACTACGGGGTTAAAATGTATTTAAACATTATAATAAAAAAAGTTAATTTACTTTTCTGGTTTATGAAAAAATTAAAGTGTTTAAACACACGAATATTAGTCGACAGACAAACAAGTGAACAACTTTAAAGGATCACATGAGACGTGGAGTATTTTTTTTTTTTTTTTTGAAAATTGACTTTCATTAAAAACAAACACAACCAACGACTATCACCAAGACGGAGAAAGACGCTGAAATCCAAATGCCAAAAACAACAATCATGTTACATCAAATAAACACCATCTTTTCCAATCCACTACCCCTATCTTAGATCTATTTTTGTACCAAAGAAAACCCAAAGATTTTATATCCGCAACCATTTCTGCCACCTTAGTGTTCTTGCTCGAAAAAATATTTTCATTCCTAGCCCGCCAAATCCTCCAACAAGTAATAATGACAATTCCATGAATAATCAATCTCTTGTTCCTCGTCGCACCACAAACCTTATGCACTTCCACCAAATCATTGACATGAAAAACAAAAGATCTAGGGATGTTGCACCATGAACCAATCGCATTACAAACGACCATAGAAATGAAACACCCGGTTAACAAGTGCTCGAGCGATTCCTCATTACTCTCACATAAAGCGCAACTATGATCATCACAATGCAAATGACGTCTAGCTAAAGCCTGCTTGGTTGGAAGACTATCCAGAACGGCCCTTCACATAAAAATATTACATTTTTTCGGGACCCAATCGCTCCATTGGAAACTGAAACTCCCAGCATCCACCACGGACCGCACCATCCATCTTTTAATCGCCGAAACCTCGAACTCTTTGCAGCTACCAACCGCCCAAGACCATGAATCTTCACGGTCAACCATCACCACCCCTTGAAGGAGATCTTCCAACTCTTGCTTCTCGATCACCTCCTGTTGGGAGCAAGGAGCTCTAAGCCAATCCCACACAATGCGACGAGAAGATCCAGTGACCACCAACCGATCTGCTAACAATACATTTTTATGTTTTTCTACCGCATATAAGGACGGATATTTGTCCATAATCGGCGCCGAACCCAACCACAAATCCGTCCAAAACCGAACTTGGCGACCATTCCCAACTGTGGCCCGGATCACTCTATTAAAACCCACACCATCAACCTTAAATTTGTTCCAAAACATAACACAATTCTTCCAAACCCCGGGAACCCCATTATTAACCGGAGCAAGCCCCCAACAGCGCGAGGACCCGTGAATAGACAACACTACTCTTCTCCACATCGCGTGATGATCATTTAGAAATCTCCCAAGCCATTTAGTAATCAGCGCTTGATTATTAACCTCTAAACGAGCGATACCTAAACCCCCTTCTTTTATAGGTTTGGTGACTACCTCCTAAGCCACCCATGACATCTTCCTCACTTCATCCGAACCACCCCATAAGAACCTTCTCATCAAAGCTTCTAAATCATTGGTAACCTTCTTGGGTGCCTTAAAAAGCGATTAATAATAAGTGGAAAGACTATCCAGCACCGATTTAATAAGGGTTAACCGACCGGCAATAGATAACGAATTAACTTTCCATTTAGATAGCCTCTTCTTGAACTTGGACACAACCGGTTCCCAATTAACCACCCTATTCATGTTAGCGCCAACCATAATCCCTAGATAAGAAAACGGGATTCTACCCGGCTTACAACCCATGAAACCAGCTTGGATATCGATCTCACCATCTTCTACACCTACTCCAAATAACACTGATTTATGGAGATTATTCTTTAGCCCCGAACACAAGTAAAATATGCGAAGAATACGTTTCAAGTTATCAAAATTAAAAGAAGACCACTCTCCCATAATCATAGCATCATCCGCATAAAAAAGATGGGATAAAGTAGGACCTTCATTAGGAAGAGTAATACCATGAAACGCACCTATATCACAGGCTTGTTTCAACATACCTGAAAAAGCCTCCATCAGAATAATAAAAAGAAAAGGCGATAGCGGGTCACCTTGACGAATGCCTTTATGACACCCAAATTCGAATGTAGGAGATCCATTAACAAGAACAGACGATCTGCTCGCCAACAAGATACCACTAATCCAATCGCACCAGACCGAAGGAAAACCCATCTGAGAAAGAACCGACAACAAGAACTCCCAATTCACATTATCAAAGGCTTTATCGAAGTCAATCTTGAACAAAAAAATTCTTCTCTCCCTCTTCTTAGCCCAAGCAATAACCTCATTAGCCTGTGAAGGCGGTTTTTAATCATACACAAGTTGACTTTTGTATATTGACTTTTTTGTAAAAGTTTTTAATAAACGACAAATATTTTTATGATTATTTTATGCGCGTATATAAACAACTGTTAGTTGCAATTTTAAAGCCTGTGAACAAAAGACAACATATTTCTGTATGAACATGAATATATGTTTTAACAATGATGTGACTGAAATGAAATATACGGTTGTAATAAATGGTTCATGAATAATAGTATTTAAAACGTGTTAGATTTTATCGTTTCGATAGTTTTTGATTAGATGCGTGTTGATTTCATTGACATGGTGAAGAAACACTAAGTGAACCCTGGACAGATTATAGATAATCTGGGGGTTAAGTAATGTTTCCCACGGATGAGGTCTAGCTGAGAAGGTTGTTCTTCAGGAGACCTGCAAAACAGACACCGTAAGCTCGTCACTGAGAAGGGGGGGTTCCTCCTTGTGACCACCCTCCGGCGTGAGAATCAGACTAGATTGCTCTGAATATAAATGTATATTAAGAGATTGCTAGATAACAGGATAGCAGATGATCTTACCATTCCAAGATGTTGGAGTATTTATAGCCGAAGGTAGGTTTCCTAGAAGGTACAGCCGGCTGAATAGTATTCCTGTTCTACCAACAGTGGACTGTGCACAGGCCATACTGGTTGGTGGATAGGTTACGGCCAACAGTAACAAAGTCGGCTGCACTATTCCACCAACTGTAGATTATGCACGTCCCACCTACTGTGGATTATACGCCGGCCATGCTGGTTGGTGAATAGGTTACGGCCAACAGTAACACTATTCCACCAACTGTAGGCTGCGCACGCCCCGCAGTAAGGGTTGGTGAGTAGGCAGCGGCTAATAGTGACAAACAGTACTAGAGGGTGCTCCTCCTCGTACTGTTGTCGGTGAGCTGTCACCCTGTGATTGGCTCATGGGCTGTTCTGGTCAGATTGTCTGTCCTATCCATACCTTGGTAGGTATAGTACAGAAGATCTTTCAGAATCATACGGACTGGCTCATTTTGGCGGGATTGTTCCCGCCTTGCTCATTCCTTCATGTGACTACTGAAGTGTCTATTGTCTTGTGCGTGTAGCCCTGCTGTCTGCGGGTAGCCTTCCCTGATGGCTTGTATCCGCAACTGCGGGAACAGGCGGGGTACTTCACCATTGGGAGGCTTTCCCTGCGTGTACAGCTTGCATACTGCGCGTAAGGTTCTCTGAGCATGGTGGGTCCTGCAGGAGCAGATGGCCTTTGCGCAGACGTCCCTGTTCAAGGTGAGTCTTGCGGGACCAACTGGGCTCTGCTGGGACCTACCTCTTCAAGTCCCCCCAGTCCAATGTTCTTCTCATGAATGTTCAATAAAGTGAGGTGAACTTTTGGACTTTAAGCAAGGGGTTTTGAAAAGGTTTTTAGTTTTAAGGTTCTCCGTGGGGATTCTTCCCGCGGGTTTCCTAATGTCACTTGCAAAAATTCCAGATTTTTTTGCTTGATCTTTGGGTATGATGCGGGTAGGTATGTAACCTTCTCGCGAGTCAGGAGCGTTGAGTCTTACTTGTATATAGTCTCCATGGGGTCTTGGTAGTTTTCAACATAGTGATCAATTATGCTAAGACCACCAATTCCATCACGGAGTTTCAAACAATATAATTCTCGACGTTCCCATTATGCGGGGATGTTACTCCTCTATCCGCAAGCATTGCCCAGAAGATCCTTCTTGGTTTCAATTTTCTGCGGGGCGCTGGGTATGTGAAGGGTTTTGCCTTAACACTACCCGCGCTCGTCTTACGGTTACTTTACTTCCAAGGTATTCTTGGCTTTACTTCCAAGGTATTCTTGGCTTCAATTCCCTGCGGGTGCTAGGTTTGTGAAGGGTTTTGCCTTAACACTGTACCCGCACCCGGCTTATGGTTACTTGGTTGCCAAGGTATTCTTGGCTTCAATTCCCTGCGGGTGCTAGGTATGCGAAGGGTTTTGCCTTAACACTGTACCCGCATCCGTCTTACGGTTATTTGTTTGCCAAGGTAAGGGGTGTTTTCCCGCTTACTTTTGAATCTTTTTTGAATTTTGAATTTCGAAATTCGAAGAGTTGGTGGAAAGATAGGAACAGTCCAAATATCTGAAACGTCGTGCGACGGTTTCTTCTGACTGTGTTAGGACGTGCAGGAAGTTATGGTGACGTGACAGTACATGGTCATTCCAGACGCTTTTTCAGGCGCGTGGGCGCTGTTTTTCGGGCGCGTGGCCGCGAAATTAATGGTACGCGTCCTGTCAACAGCTGTTGCCAGCCTGCTTTTTGCCACGTGTCATAGTTTCATTGCACCTTCGATTTCTCTCTCCTCCGCATTAAATTCATCGCATTAATTGCGATTAGTATATAAAGGGGGAGAGGGTCCTTTGTAATTCACATCTTCACTTCTCTTCATCTCTAAGGCGATTTCTGGTGAATACTCTCTTATTTAATTGAGCATTCCTCCGAAATCGTTTCTTCTTCTGCAATGTCTTCTCATGATGCTGAAGCTGTAGTCGACGATAGGAGTACTGCTGGCGAGTGCCAGTGTGCTCTACCTATCGATCTGTACCAGTATGTTGTCAGGAAATTCATGCTTGAGTCTCTTGAGCCTGAGTTTCCTGAACCTCATCAGACTGTGTACGATGCCCCCAGTGGCAAGATCGGGGTATATGCTGCATTCTTTGTTTATGGGAACCTTAGGTTCCCATTGACAAAGTTTGTGTACCGTGTCCTGGAGAGGCACGGTGTGCACCTGACCGAGGTGCATCCGATGGCGATTGCCAAGGTTCGGCACTTCGAGTGGGTGTGCCGAATTCTGGGCATTGAGCCCTATGTGGACCGCCTGATGACCTTCTATACTTGGAGGTGCATCCAGGGGTGGTACACCCTGACGACCCGGATCAAGGGTCTGAAGATTTGCGCGACCGAGCGCAGTCTCCGATCGTGGAAGCGGGAGTTCTTCTACATTTCTGCCCGCGCTATCCCTATTGCCATGAAGTTTAAGAAGGGGCAAGCGCTTCCGAGCCTTCACGCTTCCAGCTATCAGGAGGCGGAATGGTTCGCGAAGATATCTCTTGTCCAATCTCCGGTTTACCGCTTTCCGGAGTCCGGGATGGTAATGCTGGGGATGAGCCGGGTATGGAAGGAGGCGTCTCGGTTCCCCATCCTTCTCGAATACGGTTTGAATTCTATTCCTTAAGGTATGTCTTGTCTTTTTTGCTGATTTGAGTTTGTCTTCTAACTGTTTCTTTTCTTTCAGAGGGGAACAATTTGGAGTCGCTCCTGTACCCGCGGGAAGCTGACGGTCCCGTGCAGGTGGGTACTCGTGCTCTAGACGAGAACGAGTTGCCCATCCTGGAGCAAACAGCGGATCGGTTTGTGGAGGTCTATCCGCTGGGCCACGAGATCCAGAGCCACCGGCGGCCAGGTAAGGCGTTATTCTATCCTCCCCCTCTCAATGCTGTACCCGCTGCTGGAATTCCTGACATCCTGTCTTCTTCTGAGGAATCCGCAGATGGTCCTCCGTTGGTGCGGAAGAAGAGGGCTGCCGGTGGGAAAGGGAAGGAGAAGGTGGCCTCCACGGCCGATCCAGTGGTCCTATCTGACAGTGAGTCAGATAATGAAGAGGTGGCGGGGAACCCCGGTGGCGAGAAGACCACTGTTCCGGAGGCTACGACTGCTACCTCCGGAGTACCAATGGCGACGACGGTGGCCGGCGTCAAGAGACCGGCTCCATCGGATTCGTCCCCGCCCGTCCGTACGTTCAAGCTCAAGAGAACCCGTAAGTACAAACATCCTTATCTTTGTAGATTTCACTTTATAAATTTATTTGACACTTATCTTCTTGTGCAGGCGTGGATGTTGACGCATTCCAGGGTGGAGCGCAGAGGAGTACCTCTCCGCCGATGATGGTAGGCCCGGTCAGCCTACCTGAGGCGACGACCCAGGCGCCTGCGCCTGCTTCCGCTGGATCAGTTGCTCACTCCTTTGAGCCGACTGTTCCAGCCGAGATGACGTCACCGCCGGTGGTAAGTGCGATTTTTACAGCATCTTTCACCGAGCCGGCGGTTACGATTGCTGCAGATTCTGCGGCGGCGACCCCGACGGCGACCACGGCGGCCACTACTATGCCTCCGCCACCGGCAACGACGGCCGGCCCATCAGGTACGCGCAGGGCTTCTCGCCAATCTTTGCCACCTTCCCATCTGCCCGACCTTTTGGATGGATTTCCCTTAGGTTCAGGCGATGGGTTTGGTGGCTATCGGCCTGTGATCGACCCTACAGGTGCGTAGGGTTCTTTTGGCTTTTATATTTATTATTTTTTTTTTATTTTTTTTTTTCATCTTTTCCTAACTGCTTTGTTTCTTTTGCAGTGTCGGATTCCAATGAAGTGTATGTTCCGCGATGGAACATCCGCCGAGGAACAACCCTTCGTACCCCTGTGGAGTGCGTGGAATGGGCTCGCCACGCTGCTCCCCATGGTGCGTTGGGGGAAGCCATGGCTAGCTACCAGGAGGGTAGGCTAACCAATGAGCTTCGGGTTCTCCAGGCCCGGATGCAGCCGCGCGTCGAGCTGCTTTGTCGTGAAAACGACAAGTTGAAAGCAGCTCGCGCCAAGGACGTATCTCAAGCGCGGGCTCTTCGGGAGGAGAACCAACAACTGTCCGCAGCTGCTGCGGAGAAGGAGAAGGCCTTCAAGGCCCTTGAGGTCGAGGTTCAAGCGCGACTCGAGGCCCGCTCCAAGGCTGCCCAAGCTGTTAACGAACAGCTTCGGCTAGCTAAGGAGACTGCGAGGAACGCGACCGAGAGGGCCACCAAGGCTGAAGCCGTTGCTGAGCCTTTACGCATGGAGAACGAGGAGCTCAAGGCCAAATTAGAGGCTCTCCAACGTGCTCATGATGCCTTGGCAATGGAAGATGCCAAGAAGCTCCAGGAGATCTTGGACCAGAGGGGTGTGCTTGACCACACTGAGCGGAAGCTTAAGGGCGTCGAAGAGGCTGCCGCAAAGGAAGTGCTACTTGCCAACCTTAACAAAAGCGAAGCCGAACGCGCCTGCACCCAAGCTCAAGCCGCCCTTAAAGAAGCTCTGGTTGCCAAGGAATGGCTTCTTCGAGAAGCGTTGTCTCAGGTATGTTTATCTTTACGTGTTCACGCTTTCCTTTGTTCATAGAAAAGGTGTTTTGACACTTGTATCTTTTTTTTGTAGGTTGTGCGTCGGGTCTTCTCAGAGACTACCTATGATGATGCCATGAGCGCAGCCCTCAACGCTTCTCATGAGGATGGGGAAAAGGCCGGCTTCCTGCTTGGTCTAGGGTTCGTTGAGAGAGGCTTCCCGCCTTCCAACTTCCCTTTGTTCGATGTGGATACCGAAGCTGCATATGACCAAGCGGTGAACCAATATGCCGCCTTTCCGCATCCGGTGGTGGAGAAGGTGAAGGAAGTCGCTGCTGCTGATGATGGACTTGCTATCCTCAAGGCTTTCCTTGAACCGCCACGCTCTACTGATGGGGCGGGTCCAAGTGGAAGTGGTCCTGAAGCTTGATTCTGAAGAACCCTTCCCGCTGCTAGGATAGACTTTGTATAGATTCTTTGTAGGCGGGTAGTTACCCGGCCATTCTTGTAACGAACAATTATGAAATATAAATCTTTGTGCGGCTAAGACCGCTTCTTTCATTGGATTCCTTGCTTTATATGACTTGCATACTTTAAATTAGCAATTTTCCAAGTGTTTTAGAATAAGTTAACCTTTGAACGTGCTAGATAGGTTGAAGTTTTGCTTCCTTGTTCGTGATTGTGCGGGTAAGACCGTTACTTGCACTTACAAGGACGGCTAAACTTTTACTTACATCTGACCTGCGTGTAGGTTTTCCTTATCCTTTTTTAGTATAAGTTAACCTTTGAACGTGGTAGATGATAGGTTGAAGTTTTGCTTCCTTGTTCGTGATTGTGCGGGTAAGACCGTCACTTGCACTTACAAGGATGGCTAAACTTTACTTACATCTGACCTGCGTGTAGGTTTTCCTTATCCTTTTTTAGTATAAGTTAACCTTTGAACGTGGTAGATGATAGGTTGAAGTTTTGCTTCCTTGTTCGTGATTGTGCGGGTAAGACCGTCACTTGCACTTACAAGGATGGCTAAACTTTACTTACATCTGACCTGCGTGTAGGTTTTCCTTATTTTTAGCGTTGTTTATGCGGGTTTTGCCGCCTTCCACACGCAACTACTTCACACATTGATGCGGTGAATACCGGCATATGTGAAGTTCATAAGTTAAAGGTAAGGCTATCAACACATTGTGAAAGGAGAATCATTTCCATTAGAAGTGGCTCTAGGCCTTTTCTTTACAAGTTTGGAATTGATCTACATATAACATTTGCGTAATTGAGCTCCATTCCATGTTCTTGGGATGGGGGTACCATCGAGCCTTTCAAGCCGGTATGCGCCTTTTCCCAGGACTTTGATAATGTATGGCCCTTCCCAGACCGGGGCCAGTTTTCCTGGGCGCTCTTGGTTTGAAGCCTCGTTGTTACGCAGTATGTAGTCTCCTATACTGAAGTTGCAGAGTTTTACCCGCGTGTTGTAGTACTTTTGCATTTGTCGTTTGTAGTTCTCTTCACGCACTGCGGCTAAGTCTCTGCGTTCCTCGGTTAACATAAGATCCAACCGTCTTTCCGCATCATTGTCTTCTGGCTGACTCAAGACCCTTGGTGAGGGTAGACCAATTTCGACCGGGACCATGGCTTCAGCGCCATAAGTGAGGCTGAACGGGGTTTCTCCCGTACTGGCCTTTTTCAGCGTTCTGTTTGCCCAAAGGACGTGCGGAAGCTCGTCCACCCAGCCGGATCTGTGTTCCGATAGTCTCTTCTTGATGCCTTCGACGATGCTCTTATTTGCTCTTTCCACCTCACCATTACCTTGCGGGTGTGCCACTGAGGTAAAGGTGTGGGTGATTTGAAGTTCTTTTAGCCACTGTTGTAGCTTCTTGTCAGCAAAGTTGGTGCCATTATCGCTCACCAAATTCTGTGGAAGTCCAAAACGACAAATAATAAATTCCCAAATAAATTTTTTGATATGTTTCGCGGTTGTTTGGGCTAAAGGTTTTGCTTCTATCCACTTGGTGAAGTAGTCGATGGCTACCACTAGGAACTGAACATTTCCTGCTGCTGTAGGAAATGGGCCTGTCACATCGATGGCCCACTTCTGAAATGGCCATGAAGAAGTGACCGGAACAAGTTCATTCTTCGGGCGGTGCGTGTTGGGTGCGTAAAGCTGGCAAGACCTGCATTTTCTGATGTATGCCAGTGCATCCGTATGCATCCCCGGCCAAAAGTATCCCGCGTTGTTTAGCTTGGCTACAACAGCGCGGGGACCTGCGTGTACTCCACAGATGCCTTCGTGTACTTCCCTTAGGAGGTAGTCAGCATCTTGGTTGTCCACGCATCTCAAGAGTGGGCCAAGAAAGTTACGTCTGTAAAGGATGTCATTGACAAGTTGATAATTCAGTGCTTTACAGCGTAGTTTTCTTGCCTGTGTTTTTGATTCTGGTAGTGTTCCTGCTGCAAGGTAATTTATTATTGGTGTCATCCACGTTTCTATACCGATTTGGATGACACAAATTTCCTTGTGCGGGACTGATGGTGCTTCGAGGAGTTCAATGCGGATGTCCTTTCCCAAGTGGGTGAAGGCTAGTGATGCAAGCTTGCTTAACGCATCCGCAGATTTGTTTTCGCTGCGCTTGACATGTATGACTTTACAATCATTAAAATCACGCATAAGGGTTTTTGCCTGGGCAAGGTACAGGGCCATTGTGTCATTCACAGCCGTGTACGTCCCATTTATTTGGTTGGCCACCAGCATGGAATCCACGTGGGCTTCCAAGTTTTTCACTCCCATCTTACGCGCAATTCTCAATCCGGCCAAGAATGCTTCATATTCGGCTTCGTTATTCGTACTTGGAAAATCCAACCGAATAGCGTAAGTATATTCTTGGCCTGTTGGGTTGGTTAATTTTAACCCTGCACCTGAACCCTCGTTACTGGCGGCTCCATCAGTGTAGAGTCGCCAGACATCATTGATGTCCTGTGCTGGGGAGGGTTGAGCCTCCTCCTGGCACTCTTTCTCCCGCGAAGCGGGGACCTCTGCAATAAAATCGGCCAGGACCTGGCCTTTTATGGCTGGTCTTGGCTTGTACTTAATTGCATATTCTCCCAATTCAATTGCCCATTTGGCTAGACGTCCCGATAATTCGGGTTTGCTTAGAACGTTTGAGAGTTTGAAGTTGGTGAGAATGGTGATTGGGTGGCCCTGGAAATATCGTCTTAACCTGCGTGAAGCGTGTATAAGTGCTAAGACTAATTTTTCGAGGGTAGAGTACCGGGTTTCTACGTCTGTTAGTACACGGCTAACATAATAGATTGGCATCTGGATGCCTTTTCGTTCTATTAGCAGGACTGCCCCGGTTGCTCTATCTGTTGCGGAAAGGTATAGGATTAACTCCTCTCCCGCTTGTGGTGCTGTAAGTGTTGGGAGTTCGATCAGGCGTGACCGAATCTCCTGAAAAGCTGCTTCCGCTTCTGGTGTCCAGCGGAAGTGCGTTTTCTTTAAGCAGTTTCTCAATGTTGACACGAAAGGAAACGACTTATCCGCATGGTTTGCCAAAAAACGACTAAGTGCGACTAGTCGTCCGTTCAGTGTCTGAGCCTGTTTGATGGTGGTAGGTGATTCCATTTTAACAATGGCTTCGACCTTTTCAGGGTTCGCTCTGAAGCCATCTTTAGTAACAATGACTCCCAAGAACTTCCCTTCTTCCATCCCAAATGAACACTTGCTCGGGTTGAGCTTCATGTTTATTTTTCTGAGCGTGTTGAAAGTTTCTTCAATGTCTTTCAACATCGCTTCTGGCTCGCGGCTTTTGATGACCAAATCATCCATATAGACTTCCAAGTTTCTCCCGATTTGGGCATGAAACTCTTTGTCCATCATTCGTTGGTACGTGGACCCTGCATTCTTAAGTCCGAATGGCATCATTTTATAACAAAATGTACCATCGGGCGTCCGAAATGCGGTTTTGTCTTGGTCATCTACGGCCATGTGGATTTGATGGTACCCCTTATACGCATCCAGGAAGCATTTAAGGCGAAATGGTGCCAACGAATCCACCTTAAGATCAATTTCTGGTAACGGATAACAATCTTTGGGGCATGCTTTGTTCAAATCTTTGAAATCTATGCACATGCGCCATTGTTTGTCATTCTTCGGTACCATTACGGGATTTGCAACCCATGTTTGATATCTACTAACGCGTACGATGCCTGCGTCAAGGAGTTCCTTGACTTGGGTTCTACACGCGTTAGTTTGTTCAGGCCCCATTACTCTGCGCTTTTGTACGACCGGCGTAACAGCCGGATCGCACTGGAGCTTATGCTCCGCCTTACTTCGGGGTACACCAGTCATGTCAGCTGGTGCCCACGCAAAGATGTCAGCGTTTTTCTGCAGTAAGCGTTTGAGCAAGGTGCGTGTGGGATCAACGATTGTTGGTCCAATGGTAACGGCCTGGTCGGGGTATTTGCCATTGAAGGCCCATTTTTCCGGTTCGGTGATGGTTGGTTTAGCCATTTTCGGTTTGGGTTTAGATGAGACAGATGCGATGCATACCTGGGGAATGCCAGTGATCATCGCTACACCCTCAGCTGTTGGCCATCCCATCATGCCGTGGACTGAAGATACCACGGCGTTGAATCTTGCCATCCCGTCTCTCCCGAAGAGAATGTCGTACGTGTGGTGTGGCTTCCTCATCACGACAAAGTCCACATCCTCTGTGCGGGAGTGTTTTCCATCTGTAAGAGTGACGGGGAAAGATAGGATACCCAGGGGGGTTTCTGTACTGCCGTCAAACCCTTCCATTGAAGCGTAGACCGTTTCCAAGCGTTCTTTGTCTTCATCATCCAGCTTGTCAAAGAACTGCCTGTACATCACTGTTGACGAAGCGCCGTTGTCAACAAGAGTGCGGGAAGTGATGTAATGCCCCAGCTGGCTTTTGTTGACGATGGGGCCTTCTTTGCTGGGGCCTCCTGGCACTCGCGGGAAGCGCACCTCAGCTTCCTTCCACGCGCATGGTTCTGTCGCTCGTCTTTTTCTTCCTCCGACCTTGCCGTGAACCATGTTGATGCTGATGTCGACGGGCTTTCGTCCGTTACCTCTGTACCGGTTGTCATTCCTTCCTCCCTTCCTGATTGATGCCACGAGATGTGCAAGTTTTCCATCCTTGACAAATGCTTCAACAATGTCTTTCAAGGATGTGCACTCTTCAGTACCATGACCCTTTGTCCCGTGGAAATCACAGGATTTGCTTTGATCCGCATTAGGTTTCTGCCGGATCAATGGGGCTTTTGGCCATGGCAATTTTTCCGTGGCAAATATCTCCGTGACGCTCTTGGTGAGTGGCGTCCACCGGTGTTTTCGGTTTGAAGGGTGTGTGTTGTCCCTTCCGCCAACAAGAGGGCGAGAGCTGGATGAGGTGTCAAAGTTTACCCTTGACTGCCAAATACCTAGCCGCCTCTTTTTGTTCTGCCGGGCGGTCTTAACGTTGTTCTCCCTTGTCCTCTGCGTGTAGAGGTGTGTACTCTGGGGAAGATCTCTTCCCAGCTGCTTCTCCGTCTCGGCAAAGCGCTTGGCTGCCGTCATGATGGCATCCCATGTCGATGGCATGCCGTCCTTACCCGTCAATGTGCGGATAAGCTCTGGGTACTCGGCGCCCTGGATGAAAGCGGCGCGAACAAGATCTTCACTTATGTTGCCCAGACTCAGCTTCTTGGAGTTGAAGCGGGTGATGAAGTCTAGTAAAGATTCATCCTCCTCTCTAACGCAGTTGAGGATCGTCCACTGCTCTTCAGTATACTTCCTCTGCTGGCTGAAGTGCTGGCTGAACTTGTTCTGAAAGTCCGCCCAGTCATATATGTGGTGGACCGGTAAACGATCGAACCATGCCCTGGCTGCTCCGACCAGAGTCATCTGGAACATGTAACACCACGTGGGTTCCGTCCAGTTACTGACGGTAGCCCCCGCAATGAACCTGTTCAAATGGTCGTCTGGGTCGGATAGACCATCATAAGTACCAATGTTGGACATTTGTTTGGCACTTCTTGGGGCGATTGCTTCCGCAATGTCCCTCGCAAATTTTGACTTTCCTGCATTCGTAGCAGTTGGTCTAAAGGTTTTGGAGAAGTCACGCGGGTTTCTCTCCGCATTTGTTGGTTTAAAGGCTTCCCCAAAATTCCTTTTTGGCTGGGAGTCCGTTTCCTTACGCTTCCCTTTCGCCTTATGGCGAGGGTTTGCGTCGGTATCGGACTCCTCCCTCTCGTCTGAGTACTCGCCCTCGCTGTTCATAATGAAGTGTTGGCGAGTACTGCCGAATTCGTCAGCCTGTTGAACTGAACGCAAGCGTTCGTCCAACTCAGCTTGGAACTCTTTCTGACGTTCTTCGGCCCACGCCTTCACTTGATCTAGTGTTTGGCGAGGGACCCTCGTTCGTTTTTCCAGCTGGGTATCGGTGAACCCCAGTGGAATATTTACTGCACTTGCCCCGGCTTGGGTAGTCGGGGTAGTGTTCGTAAGGATTGTATAACCGCCGGTGTTCCCCCCAGTTGCTGGGGTTGTTACCGGGGTTTCTTGGTCGGTTACTGGCCTTTGGACCGGAGTAACGTTAACCATTTCTTTAGAAAATTTGAAAAAACTAAATTAGTTCTAGCTTTTATGCACGGATGGCGCCAATGAAGAAACACTAAGTGAACCCTGGACAGATTATAGATAATCTGGGGGTTAAGTAATGTTTCCCACGGATGAGGTCTAGCTGAGAAGGTTGTTCTTCAGGAGACCTGCAAAACAGACACCGTAAGCTCGTCACTGAGAAAGGGGGGGGGGGTTCCTCCTTGTGACCACCCTCCGGCGTGAGAATCAGACTAGATTGCTCTGAATATAAATGTATATTAAGAGACTGCTAGATAACAGGATAGCAGATGATCTTACCATTCCAAGATGTTGGAGTATTTATAGCCGAAGGTAGGTTTCCTAGAAGGTACAGCCGGCTGAATAGTATTCCTGTTCTACCAACAGTGGACTGTGCACAGGCCATACTGGTTGGTGGATAGGTTACGGCCAACAGTAACAAAGTCGGCTGCACTATTCCACCAACTGTAGATTATGCACGTCCCACCTACTGTGGATTATACGCCGGCCATGCTGGTTGGTGAATAGGTTACGGCCAACAGTAACACTATTCCACCAACTGTAGGCTGCGCACGCCCCGCAGTAAGGGTTGGTGAGTAGGCAGCGGCTAATAGTGACAAACAGTACTAGAGGGTGCTCCTCCTCGTACTGTTGTCGGTGAGCTGTCACCCTGTGATTGGCTCATGGGCTGTTCTGGTCAGATTGTCTGTCCTATCCATACCTTGGTAGGTATAGTACAGAAGATCTTTCAGAATCATACGGACTGGCTCATTTTGGCGGGATTGTTCCCGCCTTGCTCATTCCTTCATGTGACTACTGAAGTGTCTATTGTCTTATGCGTGTAGCCCTGCTGTCTGCGGGTAGCCTTCCCTGATGGCTTGTATCCGCAACTGCGGGAACAGGCGGGGTACTTCACCATTGGGAGGCTTTCCCTGCGTGTACAGCTTGCATACTGCGCGTAAGGTTCTCTGAGCATGGTGGGTCCTGCAGGAGCAGATGGCCTTTGCGCAGACGTCCCTGTTCAAGGTGAGTCTTGCGGGACCAACTGGGCTCTGCTGGGACCTACCTCTTCACATGGATTTGCTGTTTTTGAGATCCTTAAAATGCATACACAAGCTTCTTTACGTCTATTAATAGTTATCTCCCAGACATCAATATTGTGTAATTATTTCATATCAAAATGCCCAAATACAGTTTGAATTAATTAGTTATTAGAGAGAAACTAATAGATGTTCTTGCTTCAAAAGAATAATAGGAATTGTATAAATCTATATATAGACATATTTGTATTTTCTAAATAATTAATTTTTGCTAAATTCACTAAATTTAGAAACTTATTGTATTTAGTTGAAAAAAGTGAATATAAGAATGAGAGAAACCAGCGTTATTTCAAAATGATATGATAACAAAATACGACTTACGTGTTTGTTTTTGCTTCATCTTTAAGTAAACAAAAAGGAAAAATCAATTCTCGTCTTGAATATTAACTATAAAATATCAAAAAAAAAAATGTTTGTTACGAATGCGTCATGACTCTTGATGAGAGTCATGCTGAGTCTTCACAAGGATCGGCCTTCAATTTCACATATGATTGATGTCATGTCGATTAGTTTGTTATTGTCTTGAGCTTGTCAGTCATCAACAAACTAACACCAACTCTTGACCAGTACAATACCGATAAAAATAAACACCTTGGTGATGTTCGGTTTATTTGTACATATTTATTTGGGTTAACGTATTTGTTTTACTCGTTTATTTTAGGAACTTTGGTACTTCATACATGTTTATTGTGTTTTAGGTCACAGGTACTTAACGCGCTTAATTTGGACCTGTATGAGCATGGAATGAAGACCCGGGATGTCCAGCACGCTTACCGAGGCAGTTAAACGAAGTTGCTGAGAAAAGAGGCCCATCGCGTAGCGCGATGGGTGTTGAAGGTGGGGCATCGCGCTACGCGATGCCCTGTAGGTTCCTGCGTTGAATTTGGTCCATCGCGTGGCGCGATGGACCAAGAGAGGAGGCCATCGCGCTACGCGATGGTCCCCAGAATTGTGAAAGTTAGGGTTTGTTTTATATTACGTTCTTGACGACCCTAGACGCCATTCTGGACCTTCCAGGAGATTTCCAGAGCAGAAGAGCAAGTCCCCATCATCCCCAATCATCTCTAAGTGTCCTACATGGCCTACCAGATCATAATCGAGGACCGAGAGATGCCGATGCGTGGCTAGTTTCTTCGAGTCATACCCGGGATGTAGAGTATTGTATCTTTCAGTTTTTCTCATGTATTTAGAATGAATTGATTGTTGTCACACCCTCAAAATCCACTAACGGAGTTTTACCGTCAGAGGGTGTGAACTAACATGATCGGAATCATTAGTTATAATCAAACCATAAGAACGTTTAAATGAAAATAAGTGTGGAAGCGTAAAAACCAAAAGACAAAAGTTGCGTCACGCAGGACGACTTAAAAACCCAAGTAATAATAGTTAAAAACATGTTTGCATATCAGAATGTTCAAAAACCATGCATGATCCTATACCGTGCGCCCGCCTCGGCTACCTGAGAATAACATACTAAAAGTGTCAACACGGGGTTGGTGAGTTCACAAGTTTATATCAATAAAGCGTTACGTTTGCGTTCAGCGTTTTGCGTTTAGCGTTTTGCGTTCAGCGTTTAGCGTTTTGCGTTCAGCGTTTTGCGTTACCAAATAGTGTTATGTCAATTATATATCTATAGGTAGCTAGCCTATAAAACAAGTATTACTAAGTGTTCGACACCGAAGCTGACTGTTTATCATTTGCCTTGCCACCAGGTCTATCCCGAACATGGTATGTGTTTAGCCAAGATTACACCCACTCGACCTCCAGTCGAGTTTAGCGTTGGGTGGGGTTTGTCAAACCCAGTAGTACTACTCAACAGTGACTCGCTATTCCAAATATTAACCGGTTCGATGTGTAGGACTTCAAATGTTTCGTTTGCCACTTAGCCTTTACAAGTGATATATAATTTACTAACAAAATCTTAAATGCGTTTATCGGAGTATGTTATCTCCCCCAAGTGAAAAGCGTTTAAAACAGTTTAAAAGGAGTAAGTGAAACTCACTGTTTACGAAGTATTCCCAAAATAAATCACCAAGATGCGCGTCACAGAAAACTCTCTTTAGTGTTCTAAAACAACAAGGAGATTTTCTAAGTATCGGAATTAATATCGAGTCTCTAGACCCGGCACATAATTCCTAATCACAAGATACGTTTCGTGTTTGTTTGTGAATCGTGTGTGACTTAACGAGTACATTTGTGATACGATACGAGTGTGAGCAATTATTTACGTGTCATGTATTAATAATGTACATCACTAGCAATTACTCCCCGTAAGGGCAATTTGGTCACACATAACAATTAACTAGCAATTATTCCCCGCAAGGGCAATTTGGTCAAAACACGACAACTATTTAGCAAGTATTCCCCGCATGGGCAAATTGGTCAAAACATAACAATTAACTAGCAATTATCATGTTTCATGCATTTTCACAAAATTCAGCAGCTAGTTTCACCGAGACAGAAATTCTACTTGAAAGATTGTACTATTCCACTGATCATAGCATCTCAATTAATTTACCAAAAATCATCACTAAAGCATGCATGTGTTAGGTTTCTAGAACATATTTTATTTTATTTTTATTCCACATAGATTTCTTATAATGATCAAAACACTACAGCAAACTCATAACAGTCAAATTCATGCGCAACAGAATATTATTTGAAATTCCCGTTAAATGAAAAATCCAACAAATGCAAGACCACTTGGGTTAGGTTCCTAACTCAATAAGTCAACTTCCAGAAGTGGAACCAACCCAATTGGTCTCGTAGTTCATGAGATATAACATTTACAAAACAACCTAACAGCAGGTCTAACAACTCAGCTTTGCACAACGTTTTTGTAAAATCATAAAGGTTAACTTTTACACGTCCAAAAATTGCAAATTTATATTCTTTAGAAACTAGACTCAACCTAGTTTACGGTAGTATCAATTATCTCAACCAATTTTCACATTTACACCCCGTTACAGTCAAATGAACATCAACAACACAATCTGTCCAGAAACTGTTTGCATCCAAACTCAACATATTAACTATTTATGGACCACAAATCATTCATATAACATTCTAGACACTATAATCACTATCCATGCATATCAATTACACCATATATACATGGTTAGGGTTTTATTTGAATTCAAAATCAAGAACACATCAATTAACATGTAATAATACCAATTCTAGTTATCATATCACAATCAATCCATCATCAAATCAAGATAAAACATATGAACACATATACATATGAAAATCGGACCTAGGGTTTGCAATTATACCTTCAAAAACACCAATACAAGCAATAGGATGGTAGAGGATGGCTAGAAACGGATGTAGGATGCTTCAATTGTGAAAGACAAGATCAAACAATGGTAGTATGTGTGTGTATGAAGGCCGATCGCAAGGGGGGGGGGGGTTAGAGGCTACCGTCGGGTATGAGGGAGAGAAAGAGGAGAGTTAGGGTTTATAATAATATTATTTAATAACAATATATTACACTCAAGTCCCTCAACTTCCACATGTTACTTCTCTAGCTTAAATAATTAGTTCTAGCACATTAAGTTAATGTTTATAAGAATGTTATCACATAACACATAAGTCTAACACATAATTATCACATAATTATTGTTTTGACGTTTTTCGTTTATTCACCAATCGTTTGCGTCAACTCGTTTGCGTTTCGGTGCAATTCCCGAAAGACTACACATGTAGTAAGTGTTAAGCGTCATTTAACCCTAGTTTAAATGTAATGAGGTGTGCGTTATAGATTCAGTGATCTTTAAGTTTAAATTGACGGAGTTGAGTTAACAGAGTTAACCTGAAATTGACGATTGTCACAATTGTAATGATCTTTGATTAATCTATGAGTATTGATGTCTAGTATTATTGTGCACTCAGTCGGTTTAGGTTTATTTCGATCAGAACGATTATTGTGCCAGTTGCTATGATAATTGCTTATAGGATTGTTTTGACTAGTTGAATATGATGAAGCATACGCTTTCCCTTAGTTGAGTCACACTGGCAGGGACTGTTTGATAACCAGTGCCGTGTGTTAGTAAGCGTTGATGCCTAAGGTTTGTCTAGTTAGTCAATCGGTGTTAATCAGTGATTGTTAATCTGTTAAGTTGCATGAGTTTGCTGTTAGGTTAATTACTTGGATTCCCGGGTGTGATTTGTCTTTGTTAATTGATTGAACACGTGATTACTTGCTTGCTTGTTACAACATATAAACCAATTGCTAGTGTGATCAACACTTTAATTGAATTACTTCATAAGTTTAGAAATTGATTTCACTTCACACTAACCACATACTCCTGATGGATACGATACCTGACTTACCCTAGCTGCTTAGGTTAATTAGGTTTTTGCATGACTCAAACGACGGTCATCACTTGGCACATTAATTAGCGGATACATGTTCTGATACTCCAATAGATAATCACCATAAAGTGACTTGTTAGCCACATTTTCAAATGGCCATGAACACATAGTTTGCATACTTTTTATGTATCTTCATTAGTTAAAGAAATGTTTTATTTTTTATCTTTAAAAGATATGATGGAAATTTATAAATAAAAAATTTAAAATGATAATGATAATTTGTTTTCATATTGTTACTTAAGATATATGTGGCAGGTTAACTAGAAGAGACTAGTTAAAGCGTCACATCACTAACATGTAGGCAGTGGCTTTAACTAACTCACCATTTAACATGCACGTTGTGGTTTAACTAGATTAGAAAAGGAAAAAAAAAAGAAGTGGCTGGTTGAAATGAGCTGGATCCCACCTCAATATCCTTTCAAAGGCGTAAAGGGACTAACGCCCAAGCCTTGATGCCCCCTTTACATTACGTAACCCAATGTTTTGAGACGCTAAAGAGATGATGTAATGAGTAGGTGATGTTTGGGTATTTTGTATATATATTAGTGTGTTAATTATGTAGTTTTGTTTAGTATTTGTTAGAACTTTGGTACTTCATATGTGCTTTTGTATTTCAGGTCATTGATCATTAAAAATGCTAAATTGGACACTTGTACGAGCATGAAATGATATGTTGGGAAGACTGGAGCATAAGTTGAAGTCTTGGGAAGTGTTAGAAGGATTCGGGAGGAGTTTGGATGAGAAAACTAAAGCCGATGCTAAAACTGAGCAAGATGGGTTCACAGAAAGCAACCCAGAAGTAAAACGAGCATATCCTGGGCTAGAAAATGAGTTACGGGACCCATAATATATGAATTTTGGGTTTCTCGATGAGAGGAATCCAAAAATGAGGATATCTTCCATCGCGTAGCGCGATGAGATGGGCATATGACCATCGCGCTACGCGATGGTCCCCATAGTCGGGAAAGTTAGGGTTTGATGTTTTATTGCGTTTTGACGACCCTAAACGAGATAATTCACCTTGGAGGCGATTTTCAGAGCAGCAAGGAGGGCCACCATCACTTCCAATCATCTCAAGGCATCATACATGTTCTACCACATCATAACCGAAGCCCGACAGATGCCGAGACGCGGCTAGACCCTTCGAGTTATGCCCGGGATTTAGAGTATTGTATATTTCAGTTTTTCTCATGTATTAAGAAAGAATTATTTGTAACCGTCTTTGATTAATCTATGAGTATTGATGTCTAGTATTATTGTGCACTCAGTCAGTTTAGGTTTATTTCGATCAGAACGATTATTGTGCCGATTGCTATGATAATTGCTTATAGGATTGTTTTGACTAGTTGAATGTTGAATATGATGAAGCATATGTTTTCCCTTAGTTGAGTCACACTGGCAGGGACCGTTTGATAACCAGTGTCGTGCGTTAGTAAGCGTGGATGCCTAAGGTTTATCTAGCTAGTCAGTCTGTATTGATCATTGATTGTTAATCTGTTAAGTTACATGAGATAGATGTTTGCTTACTTGCTTGAATCCCTGGTGTGACTTGTCTTTGTTAATTGCTTGAAAGTCGTTTACTTGTTTGATTAATATTAAAACCAAACTGTTTGCTAGTGTGATCAGCACTTTGTTAATTGAATCACTTCATAATGTTAGGAATCAGTTTCGCATTACATTGACCACATACTCCTCGTGGTTCGACACCCTACTTATCCTAGCTTATTTAGGTGATTAGAAACACTAATTTTAATACTTTTGACTAGATAGCGACAATCTAGTATCAGTAGGTGACGCCTCAAGTGAACACACAACACATAGGGTATGTTTGCAAGGAGTTTTTAGGGGCTTCAAGCTTTTAAGAAAAAACTCATACTTAATTAAAAGCCTTGTTTGGTTGGAATGAGCTTGAAGCGGTCATGAGAAAAAGCTTAAAGCTCCAATTAGTAACGTTTAGAAAGAGCTACAAGCTTTTAGTATTTTAATTACTTAAATAACCTTTCAAAATAAGTATATTTAATATTATTGTTTTTTAATTATGCCTATTTTGGTCATTTTATACATTTATTAAAAACTCCAGCTACTCTGCCAAACACCTAAATATATCTAAAAACTACAGCTTCCAGTCACCAGCTTCCAGCTACCAACTAGTTTTGCCAAACATACCCATAATGTTACAAAACTTGGTTTCCCATTTAATTTTCAATCGTAAAGGTTCTATTTGGACAATTGTGATAGTGTGGGCCGCTCTTGTTGGTATTTTTAAGATGGTTATGTTTGTGATTCCATGGGTGATCTTCACACTTCAACTCCTTCTTTTTATTATTATTATTATTATTCTATCATTTCTTTGATTGTCCACTATAATTCCTTACAATCATGAATCCAAACCAAGTGAGAGTTCACAATGATTAAATAAAGTTTCAATCAAATAGTAGAAGATATATCTAACCATGTAGTATACATCACACAAATATATGATTGGCCGACTAAAAAGCGTCTCTCCCCTATACGAAAAATGCTCATGTGACATACATCAGTTACTACATGGCACATTGGTGACAAACGCGATGAATACACACACTTGGTGAAAGGAGTAAAACCAAGTATATACAAAGAGTTTATTGATGTTTTATTGAAATTTCTCAAAAAAAAAATTTTATGAAAGCCTAATCCTAGTGGCATCCTATGGTTACTAGAAACGACATTTAACTTAGCAGGAGTTTTCTAAAATGGTAGGAAGCAGTGATTGTATGCGTTAGACATGAAAATCACCAGTTGAATGAAAGTGTTAATAAAAATAAGGTGACTATAGATAACTGACATTATGTTAGAAGTGGATATATCTAAACACATGTAGTTGAATATGGTCTACTTTTTAACGTTTCAAAATATATAGTCTCAAAACTTTTTTATACAATAGAAACTTTGATAAAATTCTTAAAAATTCTACCTTTATAATCAACTGATCAATTAATATTTAAAACCGTAATTTCAACTCAAAAGTCAGCCGAAGTTCTTAAGGTTGCAACGAGGCGAAGTAATGGTTTGTAACTGTTAGTTACATGTGTTATGTGTGAGTGTGAGAGTCATACTTGTTCATTTTAGCTCTAACCTATAACTGTTATAACTAGAACTATTGAATTACAAACAAAACATGCATAAAGAAAAATATTATAGACAACTATTTAACCTCAAAACAAAATATATATATGCTTCTTTCATCTCGTTGTTTAATTCAAAAATCTCGACTAAATAATGTTAAAATAGTGTAATTTTTAAATCATATTATGAATAGTTAATTTTAAACTCGAACAAAAATACACGTTGATTACATCATTTTAGCTAATATTCAATTTTATTTGATATAAATAATATGTAACTTGCAAGATAATTAATATTATGTAAATATAAAATAACTCCTGTCATTTCACTTGCCCTTTTATTTCAACTTATCCATTAGATAATTTAATAAAACTGATTGATGACAATTTGTTATTTAAAGTATAAATATATAGTTACTAATTCTTTGTAAAATATTAAATATGAGTAACCATTTTATTAACCTTATCATTATAAAAGATAGACGAAAAAAGAATGATACGTTGACATGGACATGATAACTGCACTATACCGACCTTTTTAACTTATAAGATTCGATTTCAATTAATTTAATTATTATTTATTAGTGAATAAGTATGATTCAAAAAACAAAAAAGGTATTCGTAGTTGTCGATTAGTCATTTTTATTATGCCGAAGATGTTTTTTCCTTGAAAATACTTTTATACTCAGGATGTAGTTTGGGTGATCATGCTGACTAAATTAAGGTTGTAGAAAATTGGTTTAGGCGGTTGAGTAATCGACGACAGTGGCAGATTCAGAAATAACTTTGATGAGGGCAATAGGGGGACTTAACACAAATTTTAAGGGGTTGATCGAGATTTTCACGTACGAATAACACTAAAATAAGTTAAAGGTGTGCGGCCGCTACCTCTCTCTAAAGAGTAGCTCCATCCCTACTCAACGAGTAATCCTGAGTACTCTTCGACTATGATGAATACCCGCAACTCCCTAGTCGACTGATTTGGCAATGCCTAGCAACTTCTGCAACCATAACTACCGTGATGATACGTGGCACAACATGAAGTTTAGTTGATGTATGTTGGCCAAAGCTTCATATTATAGCAAAGCATGAAGTTTTTTTGTGATTTTTTTATATTATATCCCTTTTTATGTCACAAAATCTTTATTAACTATTGGCTTTCATTTCTTGTTGCCCCTTGTCTAAGGACTTTCTTTCGCTTCTTAAGTTGTTATATCATTTTTGTTCTACCCCCTGTAATTACACTTGTACACATGCGTACACTTGTACACATGCGTAAATTAGGTTTTATTTTTGTTTCTCTTGCCGTAGGTCTTATCGCCATAGCTCTTTAAAAAACAATTAATACATGTATTTAAATGTGACACACATATACAGAAACAGGCGTTTCGCATTATTGACAAGCCAGAGTTGTTTGTGTAGTATTTTTAGCACATGACACATCCACACTATAAGTATTTATAGATTCTACAGACAAAACTCGAGCTAACAAAACTTGAATTGTTTTTGGAATATGCTTATAACTTATAGAACAATTATTGTTATAAATTTGGTTGATCACCTAATATATATTCAATAAAACAGTTTAGTTTCCAAGCTAAAATGAATGAGATTGAGAGTAAAGGTTTTTTGAAATAAATTAATAGTGGTTGCAAAATGTTTTTGAAGCTTTAAATTTAAACTAGTTTGGTGTGTACAAATGTATTTGGCTGGTCAAACTAGAAACATGTTTACTTTTGTTATTATAACTATTACTAGGATAATTATTATTGTTGTTTAAATTTTGAATGTAAGTTGAATAACTGGAAGTGACTAGAGGTTGAAAGTGACTTGGTTGGACAAAGAAATGGCCAACAAAGACCTACTTTGCCCATTTTAATCTTACTTTTAAATCGTTTGTGTTATGATTCTCTTAAATTGGTGAATATGACTTAATAAGGTATCCAATGCCAAATTGGTTAAGCAAATAATAATATAATGTCGACTCAATTCAACTTTAATACATTAATTTTGTGTTATTAACAAATTCCTTTCATCTCAAAATGGAACACGGTACTATGGTATTAATCCTGTTATTCAAAATCTTAATCATTTAACTTTTTCGATCGGTGGTTCATATTTTTTAAAATGATTAGTTCTCACGTACAAATGTCATGTACATACATAAAAACCATTAAAGTAATGTCTTTATATGGTTTTTTATATTTAAACGTCTACTTACAAATGTGTAGATTATGTGTAGGAAATATACACATGATTTTCATATGTGTATGCTTTATAAATAAACAAATTTTATTTATTTGTTTTTTAGAATGTAAGAAGAGGTTAATATATAGTGCATTTTAACCATTTTTTTTATTTTATTATTTTTTAAAATTTGAAAGAAATGATGAAGGGTTATCAAATATTAACCAGATCAAATGAAATCAATGGTTAATATGATCTAAGGGTGTCATGTCATCAAACTTCTTATTATAATGGTTGAGATGATCTATATAAGTTCAAATTATTAAACAACATGTAGAACATGTACATGATACTGTATTATGTGATTTTGATTCATTTACTCCTTCGAGTTGTCTGTTTTGTTCATATTCAAATAATGTATACTCTAACTTTATAGCAAAAAAAACGAAACCCAATTATTTGTATCAGCGATTGATTTTATATGTTTTTTTTTTCAACTCACGATATTAACGAAGAATTATTATGAATTATACACTATTTTCTCTTATAATTCTCTGAATTCTTTCGTACACTCATTTTTCCTGGTTAGGAACCAAATAGAACATTCCAAACATATTAAACACATAAGGTGTCATGATTATAGTCTAAGGAGCATCATAAACACTATCAAAGTCAAGAAATCAACATTGAACCCTAACTATCAAGAAAAAAAGTCAACAATTTCTTGATCTTGCATCATATTTGAAACCATTGGTTTATAATAGCTAGCCATGAATCATCTTTTGAAACAATTCTAAGCTATTTTGCTCAATGAATGTACACTAATTAAGTTAAAACCCATCAATAACTCAAGAATGGAGAACTAGATTAATGTGGATTCTTATCAAAGAAACTAGATCCGTCTAATCACTTTCATAAGATTAGAACTTGTTCACCTCTTCATGCATGATTCACACACATACACTCACAAATAGGTTTTGTGAGTCATTTAACCGCTAGCATTGACAATTTATGACGTTTTGATCCAAAATTCACCGTTCTTAAGATAGACTTTCGCATTACGTCAGAGGTGAGAATATCATTTTAATATAAAATAAAATACTCTACATATATTTCTTCGACATTAAGATGATGACAGGCACACATTTTCTATAGCAAAATTTTAATAAATAACTATACATTCAAATATTAAACATAGTAAAATGGTACGAAGATAAGTACAATATAACTTGTGATAAGAAGAAAAATGTCAACTTGCATGTTTTTAAGGGTTACACCAACCATCAAATATGAGCATGACTTGTAAAACAAGGCTTACTTTTAATAAGTCAATATGATCTTATCTCTTTTGTATACCGTACGTACTCGGTGACCAATTCTCCTACTTCCCAACTTGTTTCACTTTTATTAATATCAATTCACTAGCTGGCAAAAACATATGATGATATGAAAGTTGCACATTTGAATAAACTAAGATATTATAGATATATAACAACCAACTATATATTAGTTTAATTAAAATGTCAATCTAATGAGTATGAGGTGATCAACCACTAGCCAATTGGTTGACTTTTTTTGAAAAACCTTGGGCGTTTGATGATTGCTACTTGGAACGTATATCATCTAGCATAATGTAAAAAAAACCGTTGCCCGGTTATTGTCAAGGCCAAATTGACGTTTTATTGAGATTGATAATATGTTGCAATCTACCATATGAACCCTAATCCTGAGGGGGAGGAAGCGCTTCTCTAAAATACCTAAAGTACCTTAGGATTTCATCATTCCCGTAATCCCACCTTATTTTTACCCTGAAATTTTATAATTGGTAGCTCCACTTCTTTCAAAAATACGAACCGTTTTAATATTCTCTCTTCCCTCCTTACACACCTAGCTCTCTCTCTCTCTCTCTCTCTCTCAATGGGTACTACAACCTGAAACCTCAACTTTCAAGAAGTACTTCATCAAGTGGCGGTGGTGTTCCCTATACCTTACAAGTATTTGTAAAGGGTACCCACAAGGAACCCCTATCTCTCTAATGGGTTAAGCCAATTGACCTAAAGTTATATCCGCAATGCATTCTAACGTGTAACACTGTGAAAAAACCTCATCTAGTTTTGGGCCAAAAATGTCAAGATTAGAAGTTAAAGGGCTAAAAATGTCAAATCCAGAATTAGAAGGACTGAAAATGAAAATTTTCACCTTCGTGTATCGCGAAGATGCAAAGAAGGACATCTTCGCGTATCGCGAAGATGCTGGCACACATTTCAACGTTATCCAGTGACGTGGTGACACGTGGCAGCCTGGGTTGACATGCAGAATTGCGGCGCCGACTTAAGCAACTTCGCGTATCGCGAAGATGCTCAGGCAAACATCTTCGCGTATCGCGAAAATGCACAAAAACCGCTATAAATAGGGCAGCCACGAACACAGCCCATTCATCCCATTTTCACACTCATTTTCACACACATAACCTGGGTAATCGTGCCAAGGGTGTTCTAGGGTGTTGAGGGTTGTTTTCGTGAAGAACCGGGGTGTCGTTACGCTGTTTAACGAACTGCTAATCTCGTAATCAAGATACGAGTTGAACTGCTGCTGAATTTCTCATCTTTTGTTCTCGCCTAGCCGGATAAGGTAGGATTAGGGTTAAGTAAGCCTGTTATATATAGTTATTAATACCTGGTTATGGTTATAGTCATTAAACTGTAATTATTTTTAAAGTAATGTTTTATAAAGCAAAGACGTTGCTTCCACGTGAAGTAATGTTATCAAAACTATTATTTTGACGGGCATGTAGTAACTGGAAGGGGGGTATCATTAGTAGACTCTTCTTGCCTAAGGAAAGCAATTCGTACAAATCCCAATCAACCGAGGGACCCGTTTGCTTACCTGGAGATGTTTGCCAACGTGATATCCTTTATTAGGCCAAAGCGTGCTATTCCAAACGTCATATGTAAATTCAAAGTATTTTTATAAAAAGACTATAACCATACTAAGGTTAGGTCAAACTTAAGAGTCTGCTGATCAGACCTCGAGTCTGCTGAACTGAATCAGACATTAAGTCTGCTGATCAGACCACGAGTCTGCTGAAATTGAATCAGACTTTAAGTCTGCTGATCAGACCTCAAGTCTGCTGAATTATGCCAACTAGGTACTTATGCATACCTATTATGAATATAGGTTAATAGCATACTGAAGTCAAGGAGGTTGATATTTCCTACTGATAATATAAGGTGAACACGTTAACCTTTTACTGTCTAAACTGATTTTACTCTTGTAATAGACAGGTTGTTTATTACAAAGAGTCTGATAAATGTTTGCATGAGATATAATCTCTAAAATCATTATAATACAAAGTAGATAATAAAAAGCAACTCAGACCGAATACACATGTGTCTGGATCCAAACATAACTGATAATTGGCAGACAAAACCAAGTCAATCATAACCATTTCTCCAACAGGGTTATATAGCCTAGGGGAAGGTTGTCTCCGAACAGGGGCTATATACTCGGGGAACCTTTGAATTGTGTGTGTAGGGCAGTGGTACAAATCCCGGGAATGGACAGGCGTTCCTGCTGAGATTGTGAAACAAAAAACTATATTTGTATTTAACGACTGTTATAAATGTTTTATCGAGTCAACGTTTCACCAGCATATAGCTGACGTGTTTTTCCACCCCTTGCAGGTAACTAGATGATAATATATGATATACAAGGATTGGAGTCATAGAAGATCGCTCGAGATGGATCGTTTTTGAATATTACAAATCCTTGTATAATTAATATCACGGTTTTGTAAAACTGAAACTCGGTTATTAAATTCCGAGTAGTTTTGATAATGTAAATTAATATTTTATTACTGAAAGACTTCCGCTAAAATAAACCCGCTACTCTGATATATTTACAAAACAGATACCAACTGATGGTCACACTTCTAGGCCTTGGATTGGGGTGTGACAGGTTGGTATCAGAGCCATCGGTTTCAGCGAATTAGGTATTAAAATTAGTACCTAAGCTTTAACCATTTATCTGATAGTTAGGGATAAGTTATGATTGGTAGTCTGCATATCCCTAAGTTATTATATATACAGATGTCATACAATAACTTCTACGGACAAAAACGTCGGGTCGCAAGGCGATCTAATCCTGCCCCCGATGCTGAGCCGTCTGACTGAGTTAGCACAAATTTTGGTCCTAAGTGGCCAACTGTTTCGGTAAATCCGACTGAACCGGTGTACGTAAACCCGGCTGATCTGAATCCGATGAATCTAAACCAGTCAAACCCTGTTGATCAAATCGATCCTTACTTGGCTTACGGAAGCCAACTAATTTATGCTCTGAGAAGTCCAGAAATGCCAATCGAAATATCCAGTGACACTTCTGAAAGTGTTCCAATGACCGGTACCCCGAACTATTATCCGTATAATATGGAAGTTCAAAGTAGAGTCAAACAAGAAACCAGTACTGAATCTTCGAGTTGGATGAACTGCCATTCCAACCAGAGCTTATGTCATTTTGGATCACCCCCACCAGGTGCTCAAACTATAGCTGAACCAAGTCGAAGATCGGTTTATTATTCTGATAATCCTAATTTTCCACCGTATCATGGACCGGTACCAACCATAGATGAACAAGCAAACAAGATACGGGAAGAAGCCCATCTGATTGAAGAATTCTATACAACCAATCTTCCTGATGAGGAAATGCGGGCATATATAGCTAATCCTCACTTGTATCCGAGAGAAAACGCTTATCTTTTTCCTTCGGCATCCGCACCGGTCGGGTATCCCAACCCACCCAACTCAGTGATGGATGAATTAAGAAATGAAAGGATCAAGAAGAAAAAGATGGGTGATAAGATCATAAAAAAATGTGATAAAATAAAGAAGATGGTTAAGAAATAGACCAAAGATTAGGATTATATAACTATTGTTGTTGTATTTCCATCTTCTGTAATATTATGAATAAAAGTTTGCATATTGAGTTTTAAATTCATGTATTTATATGATTTACAGAATGTCTGAACAACAAGAAACCCGAGTCAGTCAAGGAAGTCAAGCTGATAAAGCAAAAACTCCTGAAAATAATAATTCACTGCCTGAAGAATATATTGGAGAAATTCGCGATATGATAAGAGAAACAGTTTCTCCGTTAATCAAAAAAGCTGTGACTCCTCTCATAAAAACTTTTCAAGATCACACCGCGAATTCAAAAAGTATGGCTAGATCAAAAACAAGATCAATTAAACAACCAAGTCTAGCATTTTTGTTCATTCTAAACCAGAAGATTCAAAAAGGACAAGGGATGATAAAATAAGAGAACTGAAAAATAAGGGATACGAGAGTTCTACCGCTGAATATGAACCGAGACAAACAAAGAAAAAGAAAGTCAATACGGGATGTACGTTTAAGGACTTTCAAGTGTCTCAGACTGAATATACATGTGTCTGGATCCAAACATAACTGATAATTGGCAGACAAAACCAAGTCAGTCATAACCAGTTCTCCAACAGGATTATATAGCCTAGGGGAAGGTTGTCTCCGAACAGAGGCTATATACTCGGGGAACCTTTAAATTGTGTGTGTAGGGCAGTGGTACAAATCCCGAGAATGGACAGGCGTTCCTACTGAGATTGTGAAACAGAAAACTATATTTGTATTTAACGACTATTATAAATGTTTTATCGAGTCAACGTTTCACCAGCATATGGCTGTCGTGTTTTTCCACCCCTTGTAGGTAACTAGATGATAATAGATGATATACAAGGATTGGAGTCATAGAAGATCGCTCGAGATGGCTCGTTTTTGAATATTACAAATCCTTGTATAATTAATATGACGGTTTTGTAAAACTGAAACTCAGTTATTAAATTCTGAGTAGTTTTGATAATGTAAATTAATATTTTATTACTAAAAGACTTCCGCTAAAATAAACCCGCTACTCTGATATATTTACAAAACATGTACCAACTGATGGTCACACTTCTAGACCCTGGATTGGGGTGTGACATAACGCTTATATTTGTTTATTTTTAACGCGATCTTATTTGATGGTTGGGTGCCTCACTTCTTCTAAATTCTTTCTTTTGAGTTTTGTATAACAAAAACCAAAATGGAACTTGTGGTTGAATGTAGCATGCTATCAATCTTGGTGTTTAGTGCAAGCTAACAAAATGAATAAGACAAATTTTTAAGGTGCTTTTTGTTTTTGAAGACAAAAACAGTCTGCAATCTTATTTTATCTGATTTCATGTCCGCAACTGAATATATAGTCTGAAGGTCTTCAATATGAAAATATAATATTGTTTGTTTTATAAACTAGATATCGTCTACATAAGATGAAAATTAGTTACCTAAAAACTGGATATCGTCTATATAAGCTGAACGGTGGTGGTGGTGGTGATGGATGGTGGTGGTGGGTGTGGACGGTGGTGGTGGCCGATAGCGGGTGGTGATAGTGGATGATGGTTGTGGCCGACGATGGGTGGTGATGGTGATGGACGGTGGTGGTGGCGGACGGTGGTGGTGGGTGGTGGTAGTGGACAGTGGTGTGGCCAGGTGGGGTGGTGGTGCTGGTGGTGGGTGGTGGACCGTGGTGGTGGCGGACGGTGGGTGGTGATGGTGGCAGACAGTGGTGGTGGGTGGTGGTGGTGGTGGTGGTTATGGACGGTGGTGGTGGTGGTGGTGGTGATGGATGGTTGTGGTGGGTGTGGACGGTGGTGGTGGCCGATGGCGGGTGGTGGTGGTGGTGGTGGGTGGTGATAGTGGATGATGGTTGTGGCCGACGATGGGTGGTGATGGTGATAAACGGTGGTGGTGGCGGAAGGTGGTGGTGGGTGGTGGACCGTGGTGGTGGCGGACGGTGGGTGGTGGTGGTGGCAGACAGTGGTGGTGGAGGGTGGTGGTGGTGGTTATGGACGGTGGTGGTGGTGGTGGTGGTTATGGACGGTGGTGGTGGACGGTGGTGGTGGCGGACGATGGTGGTGGGTGGTGGTGGCGGTGGACGGTGGGTGGTGGCTCACGGTGAGTGGTGGTACTGTTGGACAATGGGTGTTGGTAAGATGTGAAAAAGTTGAACAATAGCTTATTTTTTAAGACCATAAAAGCAGTTTTCAGATATTATTTTCTAAAAAAAACAAACAGTGTTCAGAAGCTTATGTCCGCGCGCCTGCAGACATAAGCCCCTTACAGACCCTTTAAGCAAAAACAAACAGAACCTAAATGTGAAAATGTAGTTATAAAAAATTGCGGTTATTAGCGATGACATCAACGTTTTATATGATGACATCTCATCAATCAATGACATTCTGGTGAGGTGAATCAAGTATACTATGAGTTTATTAAAACTTTTATGTTCTTTAATTTTCTCTTTTAAGTTTATACCAAAAGAAATATTATATTGAAATAAAGTATGTTTACATGAATATACATAATGGTTTTGAATAGATATATATACCAATGCAATAAATATTCTGACTACATCAAAATGAGCTTCTATATTTTATAGTAAAGTTTGTTTTATTCAGCAACAAGAAAAAAAATATGGTGCAAAGAAAAAAACCTGTTTACAACATCAAATAACTCTTTTATTAATATTCTTTCTTTACAACAGCTAGAGGTGCACAAAAAACCCGTACCTGAAACCGAACCTTAAAAAAATACTCGGAACTGGTTTTTTTTATACCTGGGTTTTTAATACCCGAACCCGTACCCGACCCTACCCGTAATGTACGGATAGGGTATGCATTTTAGTACCAAAACCCGTACCCGGAACCAGGCCCAATTTATACCCGGTAATACCCGGAACGGGTTTTTCCAATACCCGAAACCGGGTTTTTCAAATACCCGAAATTACCCGAAAAATACTTGAAAAATACCCGAAAATACACCTAAAAATTGTAACCCCTTAAAAAATCCAATCTATACCCGGAAAAAACCCCAAAAAAACCCAAAAATAGGGTTTTTCAATACCCGAAAATAGGGTATTCAAATACCCGGTTTTAGAATACCCGGTTCCATACCCGACCCGAACCCGATGCATAGGGTATGAGACAATACACGGACCCGAACCCGACTCGGGTATTACCAATACCCGATTTTCCAATACCCTGTCATACCCGAACCCGATTCCATACCCGAACCCGGGTATTTGGAAAACCCGATTTGTGCACCTCTAAGTCTCTAACAACACCAAATCTATATAGTTTTATAGCCGCGGCCCGCAAGCCCACAACAACTATGTAGCCCATGTTTACTAAAGAACGTCAACAACTGGAAGCCCACTTACTTCACAAGCCCATATACGTCTAAACCTACAACTCTACAAGGCTACAAATAAATTCAGTTAAAATAAAGGTGTCCCAAGCCCACAAAGAAAGACAACCTAAAGTCCTAAACCATAACCGAACCGGTTTGGAACTGGTTATAGATGAACCGGTTTGCAATCGATTAAAACCGTAAGTTCAGAACCGGTCTTGAACTTTGGACTAAAGTTTTGCCCATGTAAAAGTTAGGTCGAAGAGTATGCTGCATGTGTGCGTATCTTGAACCGAATGACCTATTCAAAAGGTCAAATTAGCCATGTCGTAGATAAACATACACAAGATGTAATTTAAAGTTCAAAGCACAAGCTTTAAATAATTCAAATAAAAAGATTGTAACTAAGCATCTCCTTAACACGAACTTTCAATATATACCATGAAAACAAGTGAAAAGCGTTAAAAAAAACTAAAGAAAAATAAAACAAGTTGGGCCATTTTAGACAAAAGTCTAAAAACCCATAAATATCCTATTAATCAACAAGAACAATGTACTGTAGCCTTTAAGAATTTATGCTATGAGTAATATGTATGTGCGAGAAGTATTAAGAATAATACTTAAAAAATAATATATTTTGTCCTCAACCGTATCCTATTTGTTTGTCAAATGTTAGTAAAGAGTAGTAAACAAATAAACAAGATAAGTGTACACATTTTATGGGACGTATATGGCGAGGACTGAGGAGTCGCATGCTCTCATGCATTAGCAACAAGTGAGTGAGACACATAACCGTAACGCTAGCGAAAATGATGGTTTGGTAGTCGAAAACTACAAGATAATATATGATTAAAGTGATAAAAAACGTGACAAATCTTCTCTAAAATTCGGTATATTATGTCTAAAATTTGTGGCATTTATGGCATCCCTTCAAAAACTTGCTTTAGGATAAAAGACAGTTATGAATAATTTGGTGGCATCTACATCTAAAATGTAATAAGTTTATACAATAATTCATAATAATAAAAATCTTATTTAGAAGAAAATTTTCAAAAGCCATAATCATAAACATACCAATAACAACAAAAGGCGTAAGGACCGTAGTTGATACACGAACCAACATTAGTCTAGACAAAACTTATTTTATCAGTCCGACCAAGTTAACCAGGATGAAACTCGTTACCTTAATTGGATCAACGTTGGTCTAGACAAAGGTTGATGTGAACCGGGGACAGAACTTACTGCATCATGCATTCAATATAAACATGGCACAAACACACTACACACATTATGAATACGTACTTGCTACAGCTTTCCCTTCAATATGCCTTTTCTACTTGTATTTACTTGCAAGTACTACATCTCTATTATAACTCTTAACGTTAAACTTCATCTCACGTTGAAGTTGGGTCACAATATACGTGCCGTGAAGATATCATATATAGGATGTATATGATTCAATCCCTATGAAGTGTAGCATTTAGCTAATCGAAAAAAAAAAAAGTAACCACCCATTTTACACACTACAACTATCCGGTTGTTACAACATTAATTTAACAATATTAAACCTACTTTGATTTGCTAATCAAAATAATCACTTATGGGCATATATGGTATAATGCATTAATTCTCAAATAAATAAGTAAACTATTATATGACATCTATATATATATATATATATATATATATATATATATATATATATATATATATAAATACATTTTAGCATCTTTCAATTTATTCATTTTTCTATTTCCATAAATAACAAGTCATTATAGAATTTTCTTATCAATAAATAATTCAATAATAAAATAAATATTTAACATTAAATTTAATGCATTTTTAGTAATGTTTTAATTACATGTTTTTGCACCTACATTGAATACATTAAAATATATTGTGTAACTCTAATTATATTCAAGAGATGGTCATACCTGTACCTTTGTTATTTTAAATTTTATATGTTTATTGGATGATTTCTATATTTCCACCTGTAACGGTCACGGGTTAATTTGATTCACTTTCAAAATTCATATTCTTGCTAATTTTGCAAATCTAGATATTATCAAACAATGAAAGGTATCGAAATCAAAATGGAAAACATTATGCCATATCCAACACATTTCATATTAACCTGTTATCGATCAAACAAGTAATAATTTTTTATTCTATTTTTGAGTGTTTGCATTTATTTGATTTTAACATAGTCTTAACAATAATATATGTTTTCATATATTTTATATTTTTCTCACCATTCCGTCCATCCCAAAGTATCTATGTATTCCAAGTCTTTATCCTCTTTACATCAAGGTTTGTAATTTCATATTTTATTACTTTTTAAGTTACCCTCACTATAAGTTATTTATAGCATGATCTGAATACCATTTATGCATTATCAACTTAACACACTTGTTACTATGAAGAATGGCCAAAAGTCAAATTAAGGTTAGCGGGTCTGCCGAACCTATTCTTTAAACGAATATAATATTATAGCGTTTCTTGTGGTGTTTATTTTACTATGCTCTGTTGTGATTGTGAAACAATTTTGTAAATGTAAGAATGATACAACAATTAGAGACGTACAAATATAATCTTTCATGATAAAAAAAACATTTTAATTTATGATTCTCTCTCTCCCCCCCTCTCTCTCTATATGTATATATATATATATATATTATTTATTAATCAAACATATTATTATACAGTTGAACAAATTTATAAGAGCATCGCTCTTCATTTTAAGGCTATGTCATCCTAAGGTACTACTAAATTGATGCATCAACTATCTGCTTTAGGTCAAGCAAGACATGGATGCATCTACATTGTCTATAAGAAAATATTTGGTGATTTATGAAGTTTATGTTATAAAGTTTTAAATTTTGTTTGTAAGCATTCTACTATGTAACTTCATTTTTTGTGAACTCATGTTTTGCAGTACTTTCTTTCTGTATAAATATCAATTGCAGTCATGGTTTTAAAAAATGTTCGAGGCGCACGCCTCGAGGCGGTTCGGAGGAAAAACGTGTATGAGGCGCCGCCTCTGCGCCTTATTTGACACGCACGCCTCGTTTATGTGAGGCGGACGCCTCACCATCGAGGCGGTATGGAGGACCGAGGCGCACGCCTCTAGAAAAAGTGGTCTAGCGGTCTTTTTTTGGCGGGCTAATATGTTTGGCGGGCTGGAAACATTCTGGTGGAAGTTCGTCATCTAGAAAAAGGAAAGCCGTTCAACTACATTTGATTGACGAGGATGACGATGATGACATGAGTTGGAATGAGGAAGATGATGGCGATGAAGATAATGAGGAAGATGATGATGAAGATGACGAGCTAGAGAGTGATGCCTTTTATGTCATTTGAGTTTGGTACTTTGATTACAAACTTTGTGTGTTTTTTTATGTGTTTGATGTATTAGACTTTGTGTTTGGTTTTATGACTATTGAATCTATGAACTTTTTCACTTTTTGTGAGATATATAATTTTTATATTTATTTTTCTAATTCCACCTCGGTCTTACGCCTCGTTTCGCCTCGAGGCTTACGCCTCGTGAGGCGAAGGGAAAACACCTCGAGGCTCGTTTCTGTATTTTTAAACCTTGATTGCAATTTTATATCATAGTGACATTTCAAAAAACATATTAAAAAATATGTTGTCATTTGAAATTATATGTGTGTACTTGACAACTTCTATATTTCCACCCGTGTTGTACACGAGTCAATAACCTAGTTATTGTATATATACATATATGTTATGATACAACTATTGTAGCAAACATGTACACACTATCTTGTAATACTATTTTGCCATATTTACATGACCATTTAGTAATGTCACATGCATTGCTCTACAATTGTGATTCAAGTATTTGGTAGCTTTAAAGTATTCAACATCTACATGTACTAGACCTATGTGAGAATTAAATTTTGGTAGTTGGATAAAGCCATAAATGCTAGCACTGTCGTCCAACAGTTTCTGTAATTTCTGAAAATGAAAGAACCAACAAGCAACAACTCTCATTTAATTATCATCAAAGAACACATTCCAATTTGCATACGTACCCCCGTGTTTGGCCCATTCAAGTTTTCAATTTAATAAATTAGTTCACACCCTAAATTAAAATCAATGACCAGCAATTAAACCTGTTTTTATTTGCGTCTGAAACCATCCCAATACCCGAGTGGGAATTTCTGAAAAGGAATGTCAACAATCATACTGTGAGAAAAGCCATAAGATCTCAAACATTGACCTTCATCTCATGTCATTGAACCAGATGGCCAACCGCACTAGCAATTAAACTAAGCCTTGAATGACGGGTAGGCTTGGCCAGGTTCGATATTGGGTTAGAAGGAGTTTGGGTCGGAACCGGACGGACTCGAGTGGAAATGAGATTAGGTTTTAAGGAGTTGTTTCAATAAAGTATCACTTCGTCGGGTCAAAACTGATCAATATCATGGTTGCTAATGGTAGTGTGTACTAACATTGAAGGCCCTAACGTAGGACACATGTTTGTTAATAAAAGGTGTAACTTATAAGTAGATTAAAAAGTGTGTAAAGTTGTAGTTAAAAAGATTAAAAAAGAGAAAATTTCAAGAAAACCTTTTATTTTAATTTATTTTTTTGGAATTTAAGCCTCATGAGTTACGACCCTATGCTTGGAATATGACTTGGTGGCTCTTTTATCTTGCTTCACGCCCATTACTTGCCCCATGTACACGCCAAGACGCCCCATGACACCTGATATTACTCTTTTATGCTTACTGGACATTTGGGGTTAAGATTTAGAGGGTTGTCGATGACATAGAGCATGTTTGGGATTGAGTTTAAAAAATTGCTTATTGGCTTATTAATGTTTTCGAAAAGCCAATAAGTTAAAATGTGTTTCGTAATTACAAAAATATTTTTTATTTTAACTTTTTGAAAGGGTTAAAAAACAGTTTTCCAAACCTCAAATTCTGACTTTTCAAAATGACTTTTTAAAAAATTCAATAAACATTTTTCAAATTCAATTCCAAACATGCTCATATACCCTAGCATAGTAACATGCAACTATATACTCATAAATTGCTTAATTTTATTTTTTAATATATCTTGTTATTTGCTATTTCCTACGGTCCCATAAACTAAATGGCCGCTTAATATTTTAATTTTAATTTATAATAATCATGCCATCGTGACATGATGTAGTAAAATTTTAAATAAGGTTTGCATTTATTTGTTTGAAATTCGTATATCAATGATTAAAATCGGTGCTTCTTCAAGGACATCACGTACCTTATTGTGCAGGGCAACTTAAATGCCTACAAAATCAAACGCAAATAGGTAATTAATTACTTGGTGCATTATTTATCAAACTCTAAGCCTCTTCATTTTAACGAACAATGAAATCCGGTCATCTGTCGTCTGCGTTATCAATGACAAAAGACCACATACGTCTGCGATTGCAAACAATGCCGGTGACCTGGCCCACCACCAGTTCAAAAGAAAACTCACTATTGTAAAATCTTTGGCTCACACACAACAATTATTTTTTTATTTTTGTCATGAACAATACAATAATCGTCGAATTCCCTTAGAAAAAGTCATCATATTACTGCTAGAGCAGTACTTCTTTGGTCAAACACTAAGTTTATTGATAAGATTTAAACTATCAACTTTTTTTAAAAAACACATATTACACCACTGTATATGATTAGACCAAATATCTTTTGGTAAACTATTACTTTGTTACCAATCTTATCTATATTCTTTAGGTTTAAAACTAAACATGAAAATTTTTGCTGAAATAAAACTTCATTAAAAAAAAAGTGAAATGGCTTGTTCACTCAAAATAGTTAGATTTTTGTGACTTTGGAAACTTCTGCTAAATGGGGTACATGTTTTTGTAATAATTTTTATACTTATATGTGAGTTATAATTCATGCAATAACCATTTCATAGGGATATTATGCTTTTATCAATTAATATTTATTCAGCACTCAATAATAATAAGAAGAAAATGTAACGGATGCAGTTAGCTAAATATGTGACAATAACCAACCAAATGTATCCACCATTAATTTTTTCTATAATTTTTATACAAGTTGTGTAATCATATTAAACTTAGGGACATTTGTTTTTTGTTGTTTAAGGAGATGTTTATTTTTTTTAAATGGCAAATTTTGTCAATAAGATGTTTGTTAACGCACGACATCCTTTTTAATATCGTATTACATGAATATATGAATTTTATTTAGGGTTAAATTTGTATATAAGTTGAACGAAAATTAAAAAATATTTTTTTAACACAATTAAATTTTAAGAGATTGGTGAGAAAATATCATTGAATGATGCCAAACAAATCAACTGTTTCACAAATAACATTCAAATATGTAGTTGACACTTGACCCAACAAAGAGTGATCGATATTAAACATTCAATCGTACTAACATAACTTTTCACCAAACATATAATAATAATAATAATATCATATGTAGTAACTTGTTACCTTGAATTACATAAATTTTAATAAACTATCTATGTCGTTGTTGAGAAGCGGATATCCACTTCAACCATGAAGTTCTATGTTTATGATACCAACTGCTGTACCATGATAACGAGAAGCGTTGAGTATCATCAAACATGGTCTTTCTATATGTCGTTTATTCAAGTAAACCGTGTTATTTCTTAATCTCCAAATCACCCACCAAACCATGAACAAGACATACTCAATAACGATTTTCTTTTTATTCTGCACTTTGAATCTATCAAGCCACTCCATCAACATACTAGGAGATTTATCATTTATCGACAAGAATTGGCAAGCTGACTACCCGAGCCAAGCAGCCACTAGATTCCAAATATGAATAGCCAACGAACAACGGCCCAATAAATGATCCATTGATTCCCTTTCAACATTACAGCAAAGACATAACAAAGAAGGAATATCCATTATCCAACACTTTATCTTCCAAATAAATAATACTGATTACTTATTATATTAACTCATCCGTAAATACTTAAACGACAAACACACTATTTTTCCACAAAATTTTATTATATTAATATTTTAATAAAGAAAGCAAAAATCATGTGAGTGGGTTTACGTGTGTGTGTGTGTGTGTGTGTGTGACAAGAACCACCTGTAACTCTGCAAGCAACTTTATATAATGAACTAAAGATGATAGATATATAGCAGATGCAAATATATATATCATATGGCCATGGCTCACATATCTCCACCAAATTAAGCTGCTGCTGCTGCCTGCACTGCAGTCAATTCTTGTGGGCCCCACTACATCATTAACTACCCGACCCGAATCCCACCATAACAACAATAATATCTTTCAATTTATTCAACTGTAACACAATACACAGATCCATATTTGCTTACAGAAGGTGTGATGTATATGTATTTGTTACATATGTAACAAACAATTGATTTTAGTTCATTCATATGATGGCTACTTCTTCTACTTCAATATCTCCTCAACTTCGTGCACACCCACCTTTTACTCCTGTAAGTTGTTTGATTCTTTTGGTTTTTGTTAGTTCACACTCAGACAGTCGTTTTGAACCAAAAAAAAGAGTCTATTAACTTTGAATGTTATTTGGTCAGAACGTTCGTAAAACACTAAGAATTGTCTAAGATGGTTGTTTTGAAAAAAAAAATAACACTTTGAAATTTGATTAGAATGTCCTATTTAAAAGGTGTTTCTGGTCAAACTTTTAAAACTATTGGTCAGAACAATCGTTTGGGTAATGTCCGGATTACCGTTTTGACAACAGACACAAAACTTTTAAAATTTCTAGTCAAAATGGTCATCCGCAAAACCAGACGAGTTTTGACCAAAAAAGTTAAAACTATTGAAATTATTAGTTAGAACGACGGTTTGACAATATTTGTACAATATTTTGACGGTCATTTGGATCACTGAAGGTCTAAAGTTCAAATTTTGATTAATACTGGTGAGAACGGTCGTTTGACAAATATCCTGATGACCGTTTTGATTATAGACAGTCAAACTTTAAAAATTTTTTGTCAAAACAATTGTTTGACCTCTATCCAGATGGCCATTTGAAAAGGTGTGGGATTAGATGTCAGACGGTGTGTGTATATAGTAGGCCGCAACGCGAATGGCTGGTTATAATTTTCATGTTTGCAGATTCAGGAATGTGAAAGAGAAGGAAAAGAAGAAGATGAATCATGCGAGCAAAATAGTGTAAAAGCTACACCAAGTGACCATTCAGAAACCAGCAAAGAATCATATTATGTTCATCAACCAACTCCTCTCCACCAAACCTCAAAATCCGCTGGCAAACCGTCGAAAAAGAGATCCGAATCACGCGATTCGGACGACCGAGGAGTGTCGTGTAACAAGTGCCGACCGGGCGTTCGGGAAAAGTTCTCGGTCGTCATTCCGCTCGACACTTCAACCGTTGGGCGTCACTCCAACGCTAGCCCGAACGGGTTATTCAAATCGATCTTTTCATCTCTCGTGAAAAAAAGTCCGAGATCCACGTCATCAGCCTCGGAGACCGAGGGACCGGGATTGACTCCGGTACGGTTAAACTCTTCATAAGTGTGTGTAAATGATGTCGTAAATAATAATATTGTATAATATACATTATAGTATTATATAGTATTATGCGTAACCCATATTTACATAATACTACTAATTACATATTGTGTCTAATAGGTCCCGGAAACCGAGGACCAATGGAAGGCCGCGGTGGCGGAACTTTCTCATAAGCTCATCCAAGCTACCAAAAAACGCGACGAAGCGATTCTAGAAGCCTCTAGATTAAAATACTCGATGGCCGAGCTCGAAAAGAAGCTCAACAAGCTTGAAATGTATTGTCATAACCTAAAGTCCGGACTTGATGATTGTGCCAACAAAACCGTGAAACACGAACCGATCAAGATCGGTAACCACGATCGTGTGATCGAGCATTTCCTTGTCTCGGTGTCGGAGTCCCGATCGTCAATGAGGCATCTTTGTCGCTCGTTGACTGTTCAACTCCCGCAAATAGATGGAGGGAAGCTATACGCCCGTATACAATTACTCCTCCAACCGTATGAAATCAAAGTGTCCGCATCGACAAACCCGAGAATTATTGTTATGTATCTTGAAGCTCTTTTAAACCGGGCGTTTTTCGAAGATTTTGAATCGGCCGGGTTTCAAAAATCCGGGTCGAATCGGACCCTAAACCCGATCCAAAAGTGTGAAGAGAATTTCAAATGTTTTATGAGATTAAAAGAGTTAAGTTGGGAAGAGGTTTTAAACAAAGGGACTAAACAGTTTAGTGAGGAGTTTAGTAAGTTTTGTGACCGGAAGATGAGTGAAGTGGTTAGTATGTTGGGGTGGACCCGGGCTTGGCCCGAACCGCTTTTGCAAGCCTTTTTTAGTGCGTCTAAAGCGGTCTGGTTGGCACACCTTTTGGCTAATTCGGTTCATCCGGGACTACCTATTTTTAGAGTGGATAAAGGGGTTCGGTTCGATTCAGTTTATATGGAGGATATGGGTGGGGACAATGTGAAGAAGTTTATGTCGCCTACGGTTCGAGTCATGGTTGAACCCGGGTTCTATATATATGGTAATGTGGTTAAGTGCAAGGTCATATGCAAGTACCATAACAATGTTTATTCAAGTGAAAAAACTTTATGAATATGATCAATTTGTTTTATGTTTGAATAGTAATTGGAATAGTGATGGTTTGCCTTTTGGGGTTTTGTCAACTAAAAAGTGATTTATTTATTTATTTTTCTTTTGTTTTTGGTTGGATTTTGTCTTGCATATTTGTTCTTGTTGATGAGTCTATGTGGCTTTTAGGAGAGAATAAACTATAAAGTGCCTTAATTTGGAATCCAAAATATGGTGATATGATTATGGTTTTTCTATTGGAGTTTTTTGAGAAGTTTGTCTTGGTTATTTTGATTGTCTTTTCTTTTGGAGTGAAATTGTACATTGTTTAAAGAAATATCCTTTTTTCTTATCATGGAAATGAAACATAATGACAAATATGGTACTTGTTCCATTCCAGAATGTTGGTCTTTTAACTTTTAATTTGAAAACATGTTAGAAATCAGCATCACACCAATACTATTTAAATTTTAAACATAAACTATAGAAGAAAATGTTAGCATTTCTTTTTTATATAAACTATAGAAGCCGCGTTGTTGGTGTGGGCGTGAAACCTTTTGCCTTCGATGTATCCACTATAGTAAAACTGTAAAACAAAGACAACAGTTGAAAATATAGTCGTAACATAACCAAACAAAAGAGAAATGACTCAAAGGGTATCGTATCGTGTTCAATTCGTTGTTAACTTGGCATCAATTCGGCCAATGTCGGCTTGTTACAACACAGGAACTCACTATGGTAAATGAAAAACAAACAAAATGAAATCGAAGTGATGATAAGGTTTGCTTTTTTTTTTTTTAAAGTTAAGCAATGTTGATGATCAAAGAAAAAATCAAATTGAGTAACATTTAAATATGCTGAAAACGTATATTACTTAAAATATAAAAGTAAAATTGAAATTTGAAAGAAAATTAATATTCGGGTATGCCACCCGAACCACTTAGGTTTGACCACACGAACCAAAGGAAACTTGTCACTGTTTTTTTAACAACGTTTGAAACTACCTCAGTTTCAAACGTCTATACCTCAGTTTCAACGTTTGAAACTTGTCACTACCGAGTGAGCTTTTATAAGACAAGATGTTAACCGTCTATACTGATTTTGACGCTCAAGAGCTGACTAATCCATGAATGCCATCAAGAAGGAAATCCACCACTGTGGAAAAACCCTCTTGAGTCAAGTTTCAAACCTAAGACTATAAGATCCCAAACATTAAATTATCACTCACATGCCATTGGACCAAAAAACCAACAACAGAATCTTGTCACTGTTCACGCAAAACTCCTCAATGTTACATGAGTTGGGTATTCAATCTTTGGTTAAGGTTGTTGAGAAATGTGTTTGGTCAAACCCGAAAAACACTACACAATGGTGTCTTTTTCCCGATTAAGGTTGAATTTTTCATGTCGAAAACATATCATTGGGTAGGGTGGCTTTGAAGGTTTAAAGACAAGTAGACATATACAATAGACAAAATCCTAAATTGGAATCTTGTTAATGTGTGTATTGGATAAGATAGAGGACGAGGAATCTCATGTGCTTCGATATTTGTCCACCTTTGTATCGTACTTGATTGTATTTTTGTACCTTCGTTACACCTTTTGTTTTATTTTGTGGTTTAGTAAGATATATGCTGGAATTTAAACTATATATATATTTTTTCTTTTATTTTGGAAAATAATAATAATAAGTTTTTTTTGTGGGGTCTGGTAGAGAGAGACGTGTCAAGCCCATTGGGAACAACCCTGCTGTTAAAGGACCCAAAGGCTTTGTTAAAGAACGTGACTTTCGGTTTCAAACTTTATTGTTAACTATTTGGATATTATTTCTACCAAGCGTGAATGAAATTAAGGGTGTCCGGGCCGTTAATCGGGTTGGGGTGGGCTTGATTCGGGTGGTTCGGTTAGACTGACGCCTACACTTCGAGTAAAGGGGTCTAGTAGGGATACTGGGTTGGTGATGCCGATGAAAGAAATAAAGAGGTTTACTTGAAATTAGTGTTATCAGAAAATTGTAAAAGTTACTAGCAATTTGATGGAGAGCCAATTCATGAGCTAGAGGACTCATTTATACCATAATGTGTAGTGTCAATTGTGTCGGGTTAGATATATAAAAATATATATTTTTATTTACTAAGAAGGTAATAATTTGACCTACAAACTCAAAACATAAAGATGAAAGATTTATCATAAGATAACCTAAGATTGACCTCACTCGATGAAAAATGTAAATATCGATTAAATTATTATCCAAGTAGCATTTTATGAGAATTACAAGCATCAAAAAGTAATTGGTGCATTACAAAGAATCAAAGATGATGCAAAACATGTAGTTCACTGCCTCGTTTTTTTGGGCAAAGGGATGAAAATGTCAAAGTCAAAATAATAGACTATCTTTGTGTTGTACAATAGTCATTACGGTTACGTGCATAGAAACATGTTAAACATGCAATTTCTCATTTTTCTCTTAACGTTTATTCCATACTAAGAAGAGCCTCACACGCTAACAAGAAAGGGCTTCTTAGAATTTAAACAAAATGTTTATTGTAAAATACATAATTCCCAGTTGATTGGCCCATTTTTATCTTAAGCCTGGAGCGTTTAAAACCGGACTTAATGAGGTTTTCACAAAGTATGGGTTTCTTCCTTAATGATGTTTTTTGTTGAGTTAGACATAAAGCATCAAAATCAGTATGAGTAATAAAAAAAAAATAAGTTTCCAAGACAAAGAGATGAAGAGTAGAGGTGCACAAATTGGGTTTTTTAAATACCCGGGTTCGGGTATGGAACCGGGTTCGGGTATGACTGGGTATTGGAAATCGGGTATTGGCAATACCCGGGTCGGGTTCGGGTCCAGGTTTTGTCTAAAAACCATACTCTATGCATCGGGTTTGGGTCGGGTATAGAACCGGGTATTCTAAAACCGGGTATTTGAATACCCTATTTCCGGGTATTGAATAAACCCTATTTTCAGTTTTTTTCGGGTTTTTACGGGCTTTTTCCTGGGTATTTTTCGGGTATAGATTGGATTTTTTAAGAGGTTGCACTTTTTTGGGGTATTTTAGGGTATTTTTCAGGTATTTTTTGGGTAATTTCGGATATAAATCAGGTATTTGAGAAACCCGGTTTCGGGTATTGGAGAAAACCGGTCCAGGTATTTGAGAAACCCGGTTTCGGGTATTGGAGAAAACCGGTTCTGGACCGGTTCCGGTTTTTGGGTATTACAGGGTATAAATCGGGTCTTGTTCCGGGTACGGGTTTTTGTACTGAAATGCATACCCTATCCGTGGGTAGGATCGGGTACGGGTTCGGGTATCAAAAACCCGGGTATTAAAAGAACCGGTTCCGGGTATTCTTTTCGGGTCCGGTTCTGGGTTCGGGTTTTTTTTATGCACCTCTGATGAAGAGGAGACAAAGCTTTAACATAAAAACAAAACAATGGGCTTAAGAAATAAGTGTGACCGTGTGGGCTCTTTGTATGCTGGACGATGGGCCAAGAAAGAGGTGAGGCCGTGACTTATTTATTATTTCAAATACACCAACACCACACATAGTTGTCAAACACATGTTATCTTAACCCAACACAATTAACACGACCATCCAACCATAACATGACATGTTAAATATTTCATTCAAATCTACAAGAGATATACTTTTCTATCATCTACTAATTCTAAAAAATATGATGATTTTGATCACATGAGCACGATTTTTATTTTTGGCATCAACATGAATTACGGTGGACGGATTGGTGTACATGGAGGTAGCGTTCTTCATCATCTCTTCAATCTTCATTTATGTAACGACACTCCTAGAATCGTGTGCTAACACTCCCTTGACCATTCAACCCGATTTTACATCATGTCGATTTCGTTGTGGCCTTCAACCCTTCATGCTTCGGGTAGTTACCCCGCTACGGCTTCACTTTGGCGGTACCCCGGGTCACCTCAGCTTTTCCTTTCTGTTTGAAAAAAGTAATAAAAGAAAAGGGCATATTGGTCATTTTCACAACAAAACCACCCGACCCGGCCCGCTACACCCTTCTATGTCGTACAACTCCGTCAAATAAACTTCCAAGCACGGGTCGGGTCGGGTCGCAACTAACCAAGTCAACCCATTTTCACTCAAACCTCTTCCATTTAACAATCCAATACTCTCTCTCTTCTTTCTCTCTCCTCGAACCACCGTCGAACTCACTGATTTCTCCGATCTGTGGTTTCCGTTCAACTTCCGGCCGTTGAATTAGCACCTATTCGAATCCACTATGTCGATGTCAGATTCCGATACGTCTTCTCAAGGAGGCATCGAGTATAAGAATCTGCGGCAAATTACTCGTGATCGTGAGTTCGTTTACCTATTTCTATCATATATATTGTTGTGATGGTGTATTAAGTTGATTTCTGTTCGTGATTAGGTTTATTAAGTTGTAATATAGCTGTAGTGTGTATTATTGTGTGAATTGATTAGGAACGGAACTTATGAAGGTGTGTTATTGTGATTGATTTCACTTATCGAACGGTATAGGATAGTGCTTATGCTTATACTTACTGCTTGAGACTTGAAAGTTAAGGATATCGTATGCAAATCTAATTAACTATTAGCTATTCGAATCAACTATGCTGATGTCGGATTCGGATACGCCTTCTCAAGGAGGCATCGAGTATAAGAATCTGAGGCAAATTACTCGTGATCGTGAGTTCGTTTACCTATTTCTATCATATATTTGTTTATAATTATGTATTTGCTTATTTTAAGTTGATTTGTGTTTGTGATTTTAGGTTTATTATTAAGTTGTTAATATAGCTGTAGTGTGTGCATATTATGACGTTGTGTTTATGAGGTTAATTTCACTTAGCGAATGGTATAGGATAGTGCTTGTGCTTATACTTACGGCTTGAGAGTTGATAACTGAGGATATCGTTTGTAAACCTAATCGTAAAAGAGAGTCAAATTACTGTGGATTACTAGACGTGTAATTAGCCAGTTTAGATTTGTAGTATGAATTCTCATAGGCCTGTAAACGAACCAAATTGAATGTTCATGAACTGTTTGGCTGGTAGTTTGTTTATATAACAAACAAACAGACACAGACACTTTTGTTTGTTCATTTACTTGAACGAACATTAACACATGTGTTATTCGTTCATTTATGTTCGTTAATGGCCGTTTATGTTTGTTTAGTTACGTTCGTTTAAATTTCAGTAAATACATAGGTAGGTTGTTTATATAAATATAAACATAAAAGAGGCTTGTTTAAATCTAAACCACTAGTATAGATGTGTTTTTGGATGAATCGTGATGTATTAGACTTGCTCGTTTTTGTATGTTAATGTTAGGTCAATTGTGTTCATTTATGTTCAATTATGTTTGTTTAAGTTTGTTTATATATCTGTAGTGTGTGTTTTTTTGCCTTAATTGATTAGATAGAGGATACTGCTGATGCTTATACTTATTGAGACGTGAAGATTAGGAAATCGTTTGTGAACCTGATGTGTGAGTCGTTCTAGGTTTAAATTGTTAATTGTACAAAATAGTTCAAATCAGTGTATTACTAGACATGCCATTAGCGATTTTAGATTCATTGTATGAGCTCTCATAAAGCATCTAGTTTATGTATTTGTATGATATAGGATGCTTCTCATGCTTATACTGCTTGAGACTTGAAGATTAAGGAAATCGTTTGTAAGCGTGACGTGTGAGTTGTTCTAGGTTTAAATTGTTAATTGGAAAAAATAGGTCAAAGCACTGTATAACTAGATATGTAATTAGCGAGGTTGGATTCATAGTATGAATTCTCATAAAACATGACGAGACTGTTATTTGTGGTTTTGTTAAGCTTAATCAAGTAGTAAGTAGTATTAGTGAAGCTCTACAGTTTGATTTTTGTTAGGATTGGTGTATGTAGGGCTGTTATCGAACCAAACCGAACATGGCCTTGTTCATGTTAGTTCATTAAGCTTTTACTGGACAAGCAAACGATGTTACAAACAGCTAACCCGAACGAAAGTTATTGTTCGTGTTCGTTCATTAAGGAAATGAACTTGAGCGTGAACATTTCACTAACACAAACGCGGACACAAATGAACACAAACAATGTTTTTTTTATTTGACTATCTGAGGATTGTTAGTGTCAACGGTTCGGTCTGGCAACCAAGTTTGTGTTGGTGTTTTTTTAACATTCATACTCATATGTTAATTTACACACACACACACACATGTACATATATATATATATTAATCATGTATACTTTTTGTATTATACTTAATAATTTTGCTTAAATCTATATGGTAGTAAGATTATAAAAGTCATTAAAAATATTAAAAACCTTTAATGAACAAACATAAACGGACATAAACGAACACATTATCGAACGCTCACAAACACAATTGAATGAACATGACCTCTGTTCGAGTTCGCTCATTTATTAAACAAACGAACATAAACAAATTTCCTGCGTAACGTTGGGTTCTTTTCAACCCTAGGTGTATGAGATTTAATAAGGTTGCAATCTGAGGTTTATTCTGGTCATATAAGATGCTTCTAGGGCTTCCAGTAGTGAAGATTGCTCATGCACATGTTCATTTCGGGCCTCCGGCACTAGATATACTGGGCTTTTTCTCAATGCATGAATATAAAACAAAGGGCATTCTTTATAACTTGAAGAATGCTTGAATAACACCAAATCCAAATCGAGTTAAATTATTAAAATAAGTTAATAAATAATTGGATTTAAATTTCAGTAGATGTATCAAGTTTTTAGTGAGAATACTGGAAGAAGGTAATGCTTGTTGCATGAGTTTTTACAAAGCACCATTTAAGTAAAAATAATTTGATATTTCATAATGATGATTGTAAGAAGGAATGTTCATGAGAGGATGTTGGACTGTAATTGAGTTTTTGAAGAACTAAGGAAATTGAAGTAACTTAGTTGAATCAAGTTTATATTAATAATATTATTATAGGAAAACTTTTCTTTTTTATTTTGATTTCGGTTTCTAATTTGTCTGGTTAAAAAACTATATTTATTGAAGTTGAATTGGAAAAGGCCCGACTGTTTCACACATATTACTGTATTCGTGGTAGAAAATGAGCTTGAGCCTTGAGCTTTAAGATACTTGGTAGTTCAGATGTGAATGGGCCAGTTATGAGTTTTTGCTACAATGTAACAATCTTCTGTATAGACAGTTGAGCACCACACATGAATATCACATGGCTTAAAGCATTGCTGATTTTATCCAATTTTTTTATTTTTTGGCATTGCTGAAGACCTATCCTATCTGTTAGAAGACCTGAGATATGTGATAGATTTTAATCCATTTGGTTAATGCCTATATGCTGACATGAAGGGTTGCTAACAAAGTCACTCCATAGAGCAAAACATCCTAGTAGAAAACAAAAGCAACAATGTCATGAATACTCTTGGTCGGTGCTATTGACTGTTAATATCTTTTACTTGAGTCTTCAGTCTTGATCCATCTCATTAATGTTTCCCCTCATCTGTTTTTGTCAGAAAACAGTGAAATAACCAGGGTTTGAATTAATTGTTAGAAGTTTTTAGGTCTATATATCATTAGTTGGTTTTAAATATACTCAATGATCAGATTCACTAGCTTTGTTTGATATCAGGACCAGTTAGTTACTTATATATTGGTTATGTGTAGTCTGATTTCAAAACTATGGCGGTTGACTGAGTAATTTACTGACTGCAGGATTATTGTATGAAATGCTTAGGTCGGCCAAAAGACCGGATTCAAAATCAAATTGGAAGGTATGCAACTCATAGTCATGATTTTATTGATCTAAGATTGGTATTTAAAATCTCGAAATTCATTACTTGTAAACATGGAGTAAATTATCATGGCCACACTTTGATTATAATTGGAATTGTTTAAATGAGATGAGGTTATGCCCCATGGTATTTCTCAGTTTCTTTATTGAACTAATAGTTTTTATCTTATTACAAATCTGCTCTTATTTTTTCTTTTAAAATTTCGCTTGCTGACATTTTTGATTAGGTATTGATCATGGATAAAGTGACTGTAAAAATTATGTCATGCTCGTGCAAAATGGCGGATATCACAGACGAAGGAGTTTCATGTAAGGCGCATCTCAGAAAGTTTGAATTCTTTATTCTTAATCTTTACTATAATTGCATTATTTACTTTCACATGGTTCTTTTAATGCTTGGCTGCTTGCAACCACTTCATTGCCCATACTTTTATTTGGATTTAACATTCTCAGCAATCTTTTCATTTTCTTATAACTATTCCAAAAGCTTAAACCTATCCTCTTTTTTATAAAAAAAAAGCTTACATCTTTATGAATACATCTGAAATTGCAATTCATGTAAATGATAAATACAACACTATAATTGCCCATCATTATTGACTGTGGTCAAATCGTAACGAGTAATGATTTATGTTTTCTTTCTGTAGTGGTGGAAGATATAAACAAGAGAAGACAGCCACTGCCCACTATGGACGCAGTGTACTACATACAGCCAACGAAAGAGAAGTAATTTAAATTCTTTTACTTAATATTTTTCCCTGTTTTTCTTTCTTTACATATAGTATTAAGTTTTAGATCTGTAATACATAACTTGTATATTGAAATGCAGTGTTCGTATGCTGCTATCTGACATGGCTGGAAGGACACCTCTTTATAGAGAGTATGTGAAATATCATAGGCCTTCTTTCACGTTTCATTTTTGCATCTCATCATGAAAATATGATGTTTAAATCTTTGTATGGTTCCTTAATATTTGTTTTATTTCTCTTTTCAGTGCGTACGTCTTCTTCAGCTCTACTGTCCCAAAAGAATTGGTTAATTACATAAAAAAGGAGCAAAGTATAAAATCTCGTTTACGTGCTATGAAAGAGGCATAAGCTCACTTTTAATCTTTGTTCTTTATATAAGTATATTTCATAGTTGCATACTTGTATTTACTTTAGATGTAAATTTGCAGATGAATTTGGAGTACTTTGCCATTGATAGCCAGGTATCTGATGCTGATATTGCTATTATTTTTATTATTGTTGTTGATTTTCTTATTATTCATATTATTATTATTATTATCATCATTATTTTATTATTATTATTATTATTATTATAATATTGCTGCTTTGTGGTTTTGACAATAAATTATTTTTTTACGAGACAGTGTTTTATAACTGATAACACAATGGCTTTGGAAGAGCTTTATGGGAATGAGGAAATGACCCGTAAAGGAGATGAGTGCTTAAATATGATGGCCAACCGTATTGCAACCGTGTTTGCTTCATTATTGGTATGCAGTTATCCCCTTCGTAATGCTATCAAGGCTGAAGGAATCTAACATTAGATGTGAAACCTCTTTCTTTTTCTAATTTTTTATAAACACTTGTTAGGAATTCCCGTTCGTGCATTACCGTGCTGCCAAATCTCTCGATCCCACCACAATGACCACGATTCGCGATTTGATCCCTACAAAGCTCGCTGCAGCTGTTTGGAATTGTCTTATGAAGTATAAATCTCTCAAAAGTTTCAACTTTCCTCAGACAGAAACGTGCGAGTTGCTCATTCTGGATAGATCAATAGACCCGGTATGTTTCTTTAGGCTTGCAACGGATTGAACCAACACGAATGGAGCATGTTCATGTTAGTGTTTGCTCGTTTGATTTTAACCAAACATTAACAACTAAACGAACGCAGTTTTTTGTTCGTGTTCGTTTGTTAAGAACATGAACGTGTTCGTGTTTGTTTATGTTCGTTCGTTAACAGAATAAATGAGCGGTTCACTAACGTAAATAAGCGAACGAACAGTCACAAACTTAAATGAGAACATAACTAAACATAGATGAACGGACATAACTAAGCTAAACCAATTAAAAGTAAATGTGAACAACACTGTGTTGGAGCGAAAAAGCTACTGTAACTAAATAACTTGCAATGGGCCAAAAAAATTCAAAAGAATGTATAAGGAATGTGGACGAAAGAACTTAAAAGAAAAGTAAAATAACGGACATACATAATGCAACCAACAAACATAAACGAATTTTAATGAACAAATGTAGACATGTGTTCATATTCGTTCGTTTCACTAAACAAACAAAAAGTTTTGTTCAAGTTGTTCGTTTATTAAATAAACAAACATAATCGAACTTCCTGCCAAACGGTTTGTTAAATGTTCGGTAAATCTACAGGCCTGTGTATCTTACTTAACCGGTTACGATTTTCTTCCTGTAATATATTGATTTTAATATTATCATCTTGTAGATTGCTCCTATCATTCATGAATGGACATATGATGCCATGTGCCATGATTTACTAAATATGGATGGAAATAAATATGTTCACGAGGTTAGTTTATCATTCTGGGCATGGATTGTTCACCAAGTTTTGTCTTTTTTATTTTACTACTATATATCAAGTAACTATATTACTTAGGTTGCAAGCAAAACAGGTGGGCTGCCTGAAAAGAAAGAAGTCCTTCTAGAAGATCATGATCCCGTGTGGCTAGAGCTCCGTCATTCACATATAGCAGATGTATGTCCTATTTTTTATTATTTAGTTTTTGTAGTTATGAGCAGGTGCTTGCAAATGGTTTTTGATAATCTTGTATTTTCAGGCTAGTGAACGGTTGCATGATAAGATGACAAGCTTTGTGTCCAAAAATAAAGCTGCACAGATGCATGGTTCAAGGTCTGTATAATGATTGTTATGAAAATTCTTAAAACTTATTTAGAAGTTAATTAAAACTTTTTATTTTGCATAGAGGCGGTGGTGAGTTATCAACCCGAGACTTGCAAAAGATGGTTCAAGCATTGCCACAGTATAGTGAACAAATCGACAAACTATCCCTTCATGTTGATGTAAGTTCACACAATATATCACTTTTCCAAATTCCAATTGCACCCTCTATTACCAATATGATTGCAACAGATTGCTGCAAAGATTAATAGCATTATAAGGGAGTCGGGGCTTAAAGAAGTGGGGCAACTAGAACAAGACCTTGTGTTTGGAGATGCAGGAACTAAAGAAGTCATCAACTTCCTGAGAACAAAACCGGTGAGTTATAATTTTAAAACGTTATCTAGTTTAATCAATACCACAAACATCGTATGTATGTTCATTATGTTTCTGAGCTGTTGCCTAATGCAGGATGCTCCACGTGAAAGTAAACTGAGATTATTAATGATGTATGCAGCAACTCATCCAGATAAATATGACAGTGACAAACTTGCAAAGTTAATGGAGGTTAGTTTCATACTTACGATATATTGTTATTATGGAAATTAGAGGAACTGTGTTTATGAATTATGGAAATTGATTGTGTATGTTTTGCAGTTAGCAAGACTCCCTTCTGACGATATGAATGCTGTATACAATATGAGATTTTTGGAGGGATCATCAGAATCTAAAAAGAGTTCAATCAGTGCTTTTTCTTTAAAGTTTGATGTTCACAAGGTAAATGCATAGTTCTGTTAAGCCGGCAAACTGGTCGGGTCAGGCGGGTTCGGGTGACCAGTGAAAACGGGTTCTGAACTAATTGAATTCGGGTTAAAATTGGCTGTTTCAAAAGTATACCAATTTGGTTCTGGTCAAAGCGGATTCGACACGAAAAACTGACTAAATAAACATAGAAATGCACTTTTATATCTGAATGTCATTTCTTATTATTAATTCAGAAAAGGCCTGGGTTAAGAAAAGACCGTGTTGGTGAAGAATCAACTTGGCAGTTATCACGGTTTTATCCAATGATTGAGGTATGAACTTCTTTTTATTATTCTATTATCTTTTCTCATTAACAGAAATAACCAACTAAAGCACACATCACCTGCCAGGAACTAATCGAAAAGCTTAGCAAAAACGAACTACCAAAAAATGATTACCCGTGTATGAATGATCCAAGTCCCACTTTTCATGGGCGATCACAGCCTGAGTCGACAAGTATGGTTGATGCGCCACCTGCTCATTCAATGAGATCAAGACGTCCAGCAACATGGGCCCGGCCCCGAGATTCTGATGACGGATATTCAAGGTCCGTCTTTATTGTTATTATATTATTAATTAAAATAGCTAGTTTCATACTTCCATTGTTATTTAAGAAAGCTGTAAAACTAAAGCTGACCCTTTTGCCCCTTTGTTGCAGTGATTCTGTTTTGAGGCATGCATCCAGTGATTTTAAAAAAATGGGTCGACGTATTTTTGTTTTTATTGTCGGTGGAGCAACAAGATCAGAAGTAAGTATTTTCTATTTTTTTTAAATAAATGATCCGTTTTTAAGCCTAACATAACAAACCTTAAATTACATCTCATTGCTCTCAGCTGCGGGTTTGTCACAAGTTGACAAATAAATTAAAGAGAGAAGTTGTTCTAGGTTCTTCCAGTCTTGACGATCCTCCACAATTCATCACGGTCAGTAATTATGTCCTTAAATTTATAAAAACTTGACAAATAGGTTCTTCTTTGCTCGTGTGAATTGTTTGTTGGTTAATATACGTTTAACATGAATTTGCAGAAACTTAAGCTGTTGACTGCGAATGAACTCTCGTTGGATGATCTTGAAATTTAGTGATGCATTTGTGGTTGTTGCGTGGTTTTCGGTTTGTAATCATCAATTCAAGTCACTTATCTCTAGTATTTCTGCTATTTGACAACTGATGTAATATTTATATCTCGAACATCTTAAACTTCAGGTTTTGCTTTTAACATTGTGCCCCCCTTGGCTTTAGCAGGTGTGCTTATACAGTTTAAAAGATGATTGGATGTGAATAATTGGCTGACCATAACTTGTGTTCGTATCGTTAATATTCATTCCGTTTATCGTTTGCCTAATTGAAACTCAGCTCGTTGTCAATTCGAGGCTTCAAGCTCATGTGACGGACTTAATATCAGTTTTGCTTCATATAATCTTTATATTGATATAATCTAGTTAATAAGTGGCTAAAAAAGGAAGGGTGAAAGTTGGTGGAACATATGCTTTTGAAAATAGGAGTCATCACAAGTGAGACCACTTTTAGATGACTAGATTCCATCCTTTATGACTAAAGCTACATAAATAGTTTTGCATCTATTTTTTTTAACTCATGTCTGGCTTTATTTCCATACAAATCTACCACTTTCTTGTGCGATTTTTTTAAGTTATTTTAAGGGCCGAGCCCAGTTTGATTCAGTTTGGTTCGGTTATTAGGCGAAACCGAAGTTATCGATTTTTTAATATACAATTCGTTCATTTTTCTGTTTGGTTATAGTTGGTTTCTTTTTTCTTCTAGTTATGCGTAGACATTGCAAAAAAATTTTAAAACCGAAAGCGATGATTTTAAGTTTGTAAAAGCGAATTAGATTATCACATATATATTCAACTAGTTTTTTACCCGGCGCGTTTGCGCCGGCAGGTCAGTAAATCCGAACTATGGTAAAACCCAAACATTATCGGTCCTGAGTGTTGAGGCAGTAAGTCAACTTGAATTCGGTCGGTTTCGGTTACGTGTGTTATTGTACGAGAACCATAACAAAAAAAGTTATAAAAATTGAGGTGGACCAATGAGGTGGTGTCGGTCGGTAAAACTTGAGTGTTGGTAAAACCCAAGCGTTGAGGCGGCGAATCTATGCAAATTTGGCCAGTTTCGTTCGCGTTCGTTACGAAACCGAAACTAAATAAAGAATCGCCATTCGGTTGGTGTATGTTACATTTGTTATACTATTGGAACTAAAACTAATTAAAAACGGCAAGTCTACGCAGATTAGGTCGGTTTCACTTACACTCGTTACGCATATTAGGTCAATTTGAGTCACACTTGTTACGGTATCGAAACTAAAATAAAATAAATAAAAACACAACAAAAATAATTAGAAGTGTAATAATCAAACTTAAAACAAATAACAAAAACTAAAAAGAAAACAAAAAAAATATATAAAAAATTTGATCCAATAACATACAGCCAAGTGGACCAATCGTGTTTCGACGTTTCCAAACTTCTCTTTTATATATAGTAATAATAATTCAAAAAACAAAGATAGGCGCGTGCTACGTAGAAACATACGAATATAAAGTTGTTAGAGTAGTATAGTTTAAAATTCAACAAAGTTCTTAATCAAAAGACACTGAAAGTTTAGTCCCGTTATTCATTCATCTACAAAGTTTAGTCTTAGTCTTCATTATATTTATAGTCTTCATCACCGTCGATCGGTTCGGTCCAGTTATTCAAAACAACATAAAATTAACCGTCGGTTAATGCTCCGATTCGGTTTTTCGGTTAATTCGGTTTCGGTTTCGATTCGGTTAATTCAGTTTTTTGCTCATACCTAGTTATTTTTCAGTTTCATACAAGCTTATTAAACTCAACAAAAGTTGGAGTCATGTCTATTACTATTTAATCTTACAAGTATACATGCTTTCTGAATAATATGAACGGATAGTGGTTCTATATGTGGAGGCCGTGCTGGAGAATGGGGGCTATCGGCAAGTAATAGCTAGTCAGTCGGCCGGTGATTGATTAATTTTTGAGTAATTGGTGAGAGCATCGGTTGGAAAAATAGGGACTATCGGCGATCGCTAGTCGGTGGGTGAGTGATCAATTTTGGGTAATTGGCGAGAAAATCGGTAGTTGGACCTAATCGGTCCTAGCCGGACCCTAATTCCAGCAGTTTGCGGCCAATTTTGACGACTCCAGTAGTTTTCGATCAATTTTTGGCAATTCCATATTTATACGTACATAAAAATGCGCACGTGTGTGTATATGTATCTAAATTACATATAAAGAATGTGTATTTGCATCCAATTTTTGGCGACTCCAATAATTTTCGGTCAATTCCATATATATACATACATAAAAATGTGTGTGTATATAAATTATATATGAAAAATGTGTAATATATAAACGATTAATTGCTAGTTCGCACCTCATTGTTCGACTAGCGACTAACAAGTTCTACAACCCCGTGTAGAGTTGTTCTAGATATGATGAGTATGTAACTCTTAGACAAATTGAATTTTAGTAATTTAAACCATGACCGAATTATAATAATTATACTACTAGTTTAATTTGTGTCGCTCCCAACTTTTACCTCACTCGATTTCCCCTTGCAAGGAAGATACGTTTCCTCATTTAGCTAATCAAGTGTATACTATGATGACTATGCGAGTGAGATTGTCCTTGTCAACAATTAATTGCTTAATATGTTATTGGTTATATTGTCCATGTGAATTATTATCTCACCTCCGTTTTAAGTGAAATAAAACTTAAAATTTAGTTAATGTATTTTTTTATATAAAAAAAATGAATTACCAAAAGAAATTCAATCTTAAAAGTATGAAAATAGAACAAGAAAGTAGGAGACAATATTAGCTGTGGCTAGGTTGGAATATAATAGCAATGAAAGTAAACCTACCATAAGATTTGTGAAGCCAAATCTTAATCCACTACGACTACAAAGTACTTGTAGCATTATTTTGATTCCAAATACATCACATTTCAAACTTTTATTATTGGTGGTGGCCCTCTCACTCATTCCGTACAATTTTATGGGCCAATTTTATGTAAAGCTCAACCGTTCTTGCTTTGTTTCCTTTCTTTTTGTATTTGCCATTTTAAGTTTTCATTTTTATTTATAACTTTCTAGACAGTACTCCTTCATGGGTAATTAATATGTAATATTATTGGGGTGCGTGGGGGCCCATATCCATGGATTGTATCAATAGTTCAATACATGAAATGAATCTTAGGTTGTAATTGTACATCCAAAGGTTTGGGCAAATTAAGGTTTTGGTACATTGGTTATATGATATAGGTAACACCCTTTTGTTGAAACATCATTTCTTGCTTTATGTCTCTTTCAAAATACATGTAACATCAACGCCATTGATTAATGTTAAATTAAGAGTTATTTTATAAGGTGCATAAATCAACACGACTGATTGTTATAGTAAGATTTATTTAGGTCACGCTTGTTTATAGCAAGATCAAATGAAAAGAGAGTATTTTTAAGAAATTAGGATTTCTAGGCTAAAACGTGTACCTTGTATTATATTATTTTAAGGAAAAAGACGATGTCTTTTTCTATACTTCCTTTTTTTCTTTTTCCTCACGTATTACATTTTTATCTTGACTATAGTGATGAATTTTCTTATACACCACGAGCCGGCGATGATGAGTTTAAATGTGTGGTCCATGACTATGATGATAATTAAACCATGATGAGGTCTATAAGGGTTCAATTTTTATATTCTAAGATTGAGTATTAGTTACAAAATCTGTAAATAATAAACACAATAAACTTGTTGATAGCACCTGCTTCTGGTACACCTTCCTTCCATCAATTAAAATATACATCTAAAAATGTAATAACAAATATAAAATTATATAGACATGCTTTAATGATAGTTTTGTTTATTATAATATATAGATATGTTATAACTAAACAAGTCCTCCAATTTTAGGTTTGTTGGGTATTTATTTCGTATTGCATTTTATTATACTAAAAACCGAGATAATTAAAACTTTTATGTCATGAGAATCAAATAGGCTAAATATATTTTTATTCCTCTTTTACCCATTTTTTAACGTTGGACTCGCTCACGTTCTCTATCCATAACCACTGGCAAAATAGGGTCAAGCGACCTTACACTTTTTCGAATTTGTATGTGAAGAAACACTAAGTTACCCCGGGCAGATTACAGATAATCTGGGGGTTAAATAGATGTTTCCCACGAGGGGTTAAATCCGGCAAAGATGGTTCTTCTGATAACCTGCAAAACAGACACCGTGAGCTCGTCACTGAGAAAGGGGGGGGGGGGTACCTCCTTGTGACCACCCTCCGGCGTAAGAATCAGACTAGATTGCTCTTGAATATAAGTATATATTAAGAGATTGCTAGAGCAGATATCAGGTATAAGATGTAAGATACAAGATAAGATAAGATGATCATACCATTTGGGGTATTTATAGCCGAAGGTAGGTTTCCAAGAGGGTATAGCCGGTTGAATAGTATTCCTGTTCTACCAACTGTGGCCTACGCACGTGCCATGCTGGTAGTTGGTGGGTAGGCAGCGGCTGACAGTGACCAGGCCTGCTGTGTACTATTCCTTTTCCACCAACTGCAGGCTATGCACGTGGTATGACAGGAGTTGGTGAGTAGGTAGCGGCTAATAGTGATATACAGTACAAGAGCATGCTGCTCGCCATACTGTTGTCAATGGGCTGTCGTATCTCTGGTCAGATCTTTTGCCCATACCTCGTCAGGTACAGTACAAAAGATCTTCCAGTATCGTACGGACTGGCTCATTTGGGCGGGAGTATTCCCCCTCCCGCCTTTGTGCGGGATTGTTCCCGGCTTTGCTCATTCCTTCAGGTGACTACTGAATTATTGAGAGCAAAATGCCTTGTGCGTGTAGCCTTGCTGCGCGGGTGGCCTTCCCTGATGGCTTGTATCCGCAGCTGCGGGAACAGGCGGAGTACTTCACCATTGGGAGGCATTTCCTGCGGGAACAGCTTGCGTACTGCGCGTAAGGACGTCATGTCTCTGAGCATGGTGGGTCCTGCGGATCCAGTTGGTTTCTGCGCAGACGTCTCTCTTCAAGGTGAGTCCTGTGGGTCCAACTGGGCTCTGCTGGGACCTACCTCTTCAAGTCCCCCCAGTCCAATGTTCTTCTCATGAGTGTTTAATAAGTGAGGTGAACTTTTGGACTTAAGCAAAGGGTTTTTGAAAAGGGTTTAGTTTTAAGGTTTTCCATGGGGATTCTTCCCGCGGAAGTCCTTATGTCACTTGCAGAAATTCCCGACTTTCCTGCTTGATCTTTGGGTATGATGCGGGTAGGTCTGTAACCTCCTCGCAAGTCAGGAGCGTTGAGTCACACTTGTGTGGATTCTCCATGAGGTTTTGGTAGTTTTGAACATAGTGATCAATTATGTTAAAACCACCAATTCCATCTTGAAGCTTCAAACAATGTAGTTCTCGACGTTCCCGCTATGCGGGGATGTTATTCCCGTTTCCGCAAGCATTGCCCAGAAGATCCTTCTTGGTTTCAATTCCCTGCGGAGCGCTAGGTATGTGAAGGGTTTTGCCTTGACACTGTACCCGCACTCGTCTTACGGTTACTTTACTTCCAAGGTATTCCTGGCGTCAATTCCCTGCGGGTGCTAAGTATGTGAAGGGTTTTGCCTTAACACTGTACCCGCACCCGTCTTATAGTTACTTGGTCGCCGAGGTATTCTTGGCTTCAATTCCCTGCAGGTGCTAAGTATGTGAAGGGTTTTGCCTTAACACTGTACTCGCACCTGTCTTACAGTTACTTGGTTGCCAAGGTAAGGGGTATTTTCCCGCTTACTTTTGAATCTTTTTGAAATTTTGAAATTCGAAGAGTTGGTGAAAGGATAAGAACAGTCCAAACTATTGAAACGTCGTCCGACGGTTCCTTCTGACAGTGTCAGGACGTGCAGGAAGTTATGGCGACGTGACAGTATATGGTCATTCCAGGCGCTTTTTCAGGCGCGTGGGCGCGAATTTTCGGGCGCGTGGCCGCGAAATTAATGGCACGCGTCCTTTCAACAGCTGTTGCCAGCTTGCTTATTGCCACGTGTCATAGTTTCATTGCACCTGCGATTTATCTCTCTTCCGCATTAAATTCATCGCATTAATTGCGATTAGTATATAAAGGGGGAGAGGGTCCTTTGTAATCCACACTTTCACTTTTCTCTTCATCTTCAAAACGATTTCCGGCGAATACTCACTTTTTCAGTCGAGCATTCTCTTGAAATCGTTCTCTTTTTCATACATGCAAGATGTCTTCTGTTCACGATCTTGAGGCTACAGCCCAGGAGGCTGGGGTGTACGCCGAGAACCCGTCATCCACGTCCGACAAGGATGACAAGAGCACTGCTGGCGAGTGCCAGTGTGCTCTGCCTGTCGATCTATATCAGTACATCGTCAGGAAGTTCATGCTCGAGTCTATCGAGCCTGAGTTTCCTGAACCTCATCAGACGGTGTATGATGCCCCCAGAGGCAAGATCGGGGTATATGCCGCATTCTTTGTCTATGGGAATCTTAGGTTCCCCTTGACGAAGTTTGTGTACCGTGTTCTGGAGAGGCACGGTGTACACCTGACCGAGGTACACCCGATGGCGATCGCGAAGATTCGCCACTTCGAGTGGGTGTGCCGGATTCTGGGCGTTGAGCCCTTCGTCGACCGCCTGATGACCTTCTACTCTTGGAGGTGCATCCAGGGGTGGTATACTCTGATAACCCGGATCAAGGGTTTGAAGATTTGCGCAACCGAGCGCAGTCTTCGTTCATGGAAGCGGGAGTTCTTTTATATCTCCGCCCGCGCCATCCTCCTTGCCATGAAGTTCAAGAATGGGCAAGCACTCCCCAGCCTTCACGCCTCCAACTACCAGGAGGCGGAATGGTTCTCTAAGATTTCCCGAGTCCAATCTCCGATTTACCGCTTTGCGGAGTCCGGGATGGCGATGCTCGGGATGAGCCGGGTGTGGAAGGATGCGGAGGCGCAAAAGATCCCGATCGTCCTTGAATACGGTTTGAACTCTGTCCCTTACGGTATGCTCTGTCTTTTTTCTTTATATAGGTTTGTCTTCTAACTGTTTTTCTTTTATTTCAGAGGGGAACGACTTGCAGTCGCTCCTGTAACCGCGGGAGGCTGATAGTCCCGCTCGGATGGGTACTCGTTGTAACACCCCGACCAAAGGCGGATTATACATCGGGGCGCCACATATTGTTTCATTACTCGTGACACTATTGGTGTCAATATTTATTAATACACATTTTATCGCGCACGCGCAGCGGGGAAAATAAAGAACATAAATCAAACATAAATCAATATATTATAAATTATAACATTCAAACATCATTAACTTGTCCTGATACATTTTAATTCTAGGTCCAAAAGTAAAAACGTCCTACGTGTCCACAAGCTCCAAAACAGCTACTGCAAATCTGAACATGTGTTAAAATAAACGTCAAACACTTGCGTGTTGGTGAGAAATCAAGTTTAATACAATACATAGATAACAATAAAATCTGCGCGCAACATGTGTATGTCTGGTTTTCAACAAGGGTGTAATCTGATCGGGACCAACTCTAAGAGACAAGACTGCCAGTGCTCACAATTGAGCTCACAAACAAGACTAACTGTGCATGTGTAAACAAAAGAGAAAATCATAAACGAATGTTCTCCCGTGTTCATCTAATGGTACCATGAAAACTGCGGAATAGACCGTCCATACGGTTAATGATCCACACATACAAATAAACAGCCAAGTCTACGTCCTCAACACATGGGATACTGCGCGACTAAAGTTCATAAACAGTTTAAGACTCAAGTTTTGTATGAACACATGAACATCCCAAAGCATTTAAAATAAAAAGGGATTAGATACGAGATAACTCACTTGATAAACGATGCGGTGAAAGATATGCAAGAATCAACTCTTAAACAAGCAAAGTTAACCTATAATTAAGATTATTGTTTTAACGATCTGTTTTAAGTCTTGATAATAAGTTAGCATAATTAATAAGTAAATTATTATATAATATATATATATATTACCGGAAAAGCAGGGCAGAACAGGGAGGAAGACGGAGGCAGAGAGGAAGACGGCAGAGAGAGCAAGGAGCAAGAGAACAGGAGAGATTAAGTGTTTGTGTGTGATGTGTTATGAAAATATTATTATTATATATAGGAAAACCCTAGGAGACACAAACCCTAGAAAAAGGGGAAAAGATCTCAAAAAGTAAAAGAAAAGATATCAACGGTAAAAAGTTCTGAAAAGTAAAGATATCAAAAGATATGGCAGCTGCAGGGGGCAAGATAAAGCTGACAGGGAACAGTAAAAAGCATGGGCGGATCAGATAAAGGTACTGGTCAAGCATGGCAAAAGCAGATCTCAAAAGATTATGTCAGTCACTTTATCTGTCAACCAATGGGGTTGGTGCGCATGCTGCGCCGAAAGTAACTATTCAGACATTAGATGGGTTAGGTCAACGGCTCAAAAGATAAGACAACACAAAAGCAAACGGCTAGATTTAAACAGAAGATACAAGGGTTAAGCGCGGGAAGGCTGAGTGCGCGAGCGCGAAGGCTGGCACAACAATCCTTAGCGCACTGCGGGAAGAATCACAAATCCTTAGCGTGCTGCGTGAAGAACAAGAATTCTAAGCGCATCGCGGGAAGAACATACATTCTTAGCGCATTGCGGGAAGAACATGCATTCTTAGCGCGCTGCGAGAAGAGTTCTCTTCACGCATCGCAGGAACAAGATGTCTTCACGCAGGCTTCCATGTAAGGAGTCTGGCGCGTGGAGCTGCAGACATCCTTAGGCGGGAAGAACCAAAGGACAAGCAAAGAGGAGGGAAACAAGGCGTAAGGGCGGGACGGCGACAAGAGGGAAAAGAAGGCGGAAAGAGAGAAGGAAGAGGGAGGGGACGGCGGAAAGAAAGAGAGAGAAAGAGGCGGGAAGGAAAATATATATTATTATTAAAAGTAAAATATAAGTATAAATATTAAATAATAAAAGAGAGATCGGGTCAGAGAAACGGGTACCTGGATCGGGTCGGATCGGGGCAGATGTCACAGTCTCCCCTACTTTAAGAAATTTCGTCCCGAAATTTATCTCGAAGTAGGTTGCACAGAGAACAGGTGCGGGTACTTGATCTTCATTTGATCTTCCCTTTCCCATGTAAACTCGGCTCCGCGCTTGGACTCCCAGCGAACTTTCACGATAGGGATACGACTGCGCTTGGTTTGCTTAACCTCGCGATCCATAATCTCAACAGGCTTCTCAATGAAATGCATGGATTCATCAACTTGAACTTCATCAAGTGGAATGTGAAGGTTCTCGTCAGCTAAACACTTCTTGAGATTGGAAACATGGAACGTTGGATGCACATTACTGAGCGCGAGCGGCAGGTCAAGTCTGTAGGCAACTTTTCCCACACGCGCGAGAATCTTGAATGGACCAACATAACGAGGAGCAAGCTTACCCTTCTTCCCAAAGCGGACAACACCTTTCCAAGGCGACACTTTGAGGAGAACAAGATCACCAACTTGAAATTCGAGAGGCTTTCGCCTACGATCTGCGTAACTCTTCTGTCGGCTTCTGGCAGTCAGCAAATGATCACGGATCTTGGCGATTTTATCGGTTGTCTCTTGAACAAGTTCGGGTCCTGTGATTTGAGTTTCACCCACTTCGCTCCAACAAATCGGGGAGCGGCACTTACGACCGTAAAGTGCTTCAAATGGGGCCATACCGATACTGGAATGATAGCTGTTATTATAAGAAAACTCAATCAAAGGCAGGTGCGAATCCCAATTACCTCCAAAATCAAGAACACAAGATCGGAGCATATCCTCAAGAGTTTGAATAGTTCGCTCAGACTGACCGTCAGTCTGAGGATGATATGCCGTACTCATGTCCAAGCGAGTTCCTAGTGCAGATTGGAGAGATTTCCAAAAGCGAGATATAAAACGGCCATCGCGATCGGATATGATGCTCAAAGGAGTACCATGGCGGCAGACAATTTCCTTGACATAAAGCTGCGCGAGTTGCTCAACACGGTAGTTTTCACGAATGGGCAGAAAGTGAGCAGACTTAGTCAATCGATCCACTATTACCCAAATGCTATCATGCTTGCTTGCTGTCAAAGGTAACTTGGTAATAAAGTCCATTGCTACACATTCCCATTTCCACGTAGGAATTTCTGGTTGTTCGAGCAAACCAGATGGGCGTTGGTGTTCAGCTTTAACTTTAGAACAAGTCAGACATCTAGCTACGAACACAGCAATATCCTTTTTCATGCCAGGCCACCAATAAGTAATGCGCAAATCCTTGTACATCTTATCAGCGCCAGGATGAATAGAATACCGAGATTTGTGCGCTTCACTCAGGATATCAGCGCGAAGATTCTCATCAAAGGGAATCCAGATGCGATTAAGATAGCAGAGAATTCCACTCAGATTAGGGACAAAGAGTGCTTCCGCGCCACACGCTAACTCGGCGCGAAGGTTACCATTACTGATGGATGCGCGCTGCGCGTCACGAATACGCGATTCAAGGTTGCTTTGAATCGGCGCGAAGTGAAGCTGGGTGCGCGGCAAGATACAGTTAAGTTGGCAGGGTTTTCGGCTGAGCGCATCGGCTACCACATTAGCCTTACCAGGATGATACCGGATCTCACAATCGTAATCGCTGATGAGTTCGTTCCATCGGCGTTGCCTCATGTTAAGTTCCTTTTGATCAAAGATATGCTGAAGGCTTTTATGGTCAGTGTAAAGGATACACTTAGTACCATAAAGGTAGTGTCTCCAGATCTTCAAGGCAAAAACAACTGCACCAAGTTCGAGGTCGTGAGTTGTATAATTCTTTTCATGAACCTTGAGTTGCCTTGATGCGTAAGCGATAACCTTGCCTCGTTGCATAAGAACACAACCGAGACCTTGGTTGGATGCATCGCAATACACGACAAAATCATCATTACCCTCAGGTAGCGCAAGAACAGGAGCTTCACACAACAAACGCTTGAGCGTCAGAAAGGCTTCTTCTTGCTTCGAGCCCCAAATATACGGTTTACCTTTGTGCGTCAGAGCTGTTAAAGGCAAAGCGATCTTCGAGAAGTTCGAAATAAAGCGCCGGTAATAACCAGCTAAGCCTAGAAAGGAACGGATCTCAGAAGGAGAGGATGGCGTAATCCAGTTCTTGATTGCTTCAATCTTGGATGGGTCGACATGAATACCCATCTTGTTTACAACATGACCAAGAAACTGTACTTCATCAGACCAGAATTCACACTTGGAAAGCTTAGCATAGAGCTGCTCGGTTCGAAGCTTCTGCAACACCAACCGAAGATGTTGCTCATGCTCGGCCTTGGTCTTAGAATACACCAGAACATCATCGATAAACACGATCACGAATTTATCCAAGAAAGGCCTACACACCCGATTCATTAGATCCATGAAAACGGCGGGTGCGTTGGTTAGACCGAAGGACATGACCAAGAATTCAAAATGGCCATAACGAGTTCGAAAAGCAGTCTTCGGAACATCATCATCGCGGATGCGCAACTGGTGATAGCCAGAGCGGAGATCAATCTTCGAGAAACAAGAGGCACCTTGGAGTTGATCAAAGAGGTCGTCAATACGCGGTAAGGGATACCGGTTTTTAATGGTGAGTTTGTTCAACTCGCGGTAATCAATACACATGCGAAACGATCCATCTTTCTTTTTAACGAACAACACCGGAGCACCCCAGGGCGAAGAGCTAGGGCGAATGAATCCTTTAGCAGTCAACTCTTGAAGTTGGCTGGCCAATTCTTGCATCTCAGCGGGTGCAAGACGATAAGGAGATTTAGCCACGGGGGAAGCACCAGGGACAAGATCAATACGGAACTCGACTTCACGAGCGGGAGGGATACCAGGAAGATCATCAGGAAAAACTTCAGGAAAATCACGCGCAACAGGGATATCGCGAAGCTTCTTTCCTTCATCGGGTTTAACCACATGGGCTAGAAATGCAATACACTTCTTCCGCATGAGTCTTTGGGCTTCGGCGCAAGACATAAGTTTAAGACCACTGGAGGGTTTTTCGCCGTAGATGTGAAGATCACCATTTTCTCGAGGTATGCGAATCATCTTCTTGGCGCAAATAACTTCGGCGCGATTATGCGAGAGCCAGTCCATACCAATGATAACATCAAAGCTTCCAAGAGGCATAGGAATGAGGTCGATCAGAAAATCGTTTTCGTTAAGGTTAAGCGTGCAATCTTTAATCACTGAGTTAATTAAAACAGTTTCACCGTTAGCCAATTCAACTGAAAAACCTTCTTTTAAATTGTTGCGCGGTCGCGCAAGCTTCTGCTCGAAGGCGCGAGAGATAAAGCTTCGATCGGCGCCAGTATCAAAAAGTACAGAAGCATAAAATCCGTTAAGTAAAAATGTACCATTAACTACGTCATTATTCGCTTGCGCTTGGTGCGCGGTTATGTTAAAAGCTCGTCCACGCGTCACTTGGTTCGAAATCTGGTTCACCGGATTCGCTTGTGTGATTTGCACTTGCAGTCTCGGGCACGCGTTCCGGAAATGACTGGGATCACCGCAGTTAAAGCACGATCTGGGTCGTGGGTTTTGGTAGGTTGGTTGTGGATTCTGCGGGTAGACTGGTGGTGTTGGCGCAATTGGATTGGCGAGAAGGACTCTACAGTTCTCAGCAGTGTGACCAGTACGGCCACATCGGTTACAAAGTCGACACGGGGTTTGGGTTGGGTGGTGAAATCTACAGGTTGGGCAAAAGGGAAGGTTTCCTGTGTAAGGTTTCTTAGTTGGCGGGGCAGGGAGTGCTGGATTGGTTAAGGCATAGTTATGGACTACAGGAGGTGCTGGGTAGGTTGACAGTGGGTTAGGCGCGTAAACTGGGGGTTGGTAAACGGGTTGCTGGACAATGGGCGGGTTGGTAAGCGCATAGGCCTTGCGCCTGCGCTTGAGGTTGTTACGGTTTGAGGGTTCTGGTTTGGTATCTGTTGGTTCAGGGGCAGTCTTGGTGAGTTTGGTCTTCTCAGTTCCCCGCAGGAACAGAGTTCCTGCTCTGACATGGTTGTCGCTGAGCACAGCGGCCAACTCGATGGCGTCAGAGAGAGTAACTGGGTTTCTGGCCCATACAGAATCTTGAATTTCCATGGGGAGACCCCCAAGGAATTTCTCTATGGCTCGGCGGGTAGGGGTAACAAGGTGAGGGACCAGTAAGCTTAGCTCGTGGAAGCGCGTCGCGTACTCGCGCGCTTCACCGCTGTATTGCTTCAAGTTCCAGAATTCTTCCTCCAGGCGCTTAACTTCGTTGGGAGGGCAGAATTCTCGCGTAAGAATTTCCTTGAATTCCTCCCATGTCATGCTAGAAGCAGCCTCTGCGCCACGCGCATGGGCTACTCCATTCCACCATGTAAGCGCTCTGGATTCCAGGACACTGGAAGCATATAGGGTTCGTCTGTCTGAGGGGCATTGGGTGTGAAGGAAAGTGTTTTCTATCTTCTCGAGCCACTGGAGCATCACGGTGGCTCCTCCAAGACCTGTGAACTTTGGAGGGTTACCCGCATTGAAGGATTTAATGTTGTAACTGGAGGTATTAGCATTGTTTTGGTTTAAGGCTTGGGCTATTGCGGCGGCCATTTCCTGGGAACGTTGCTGTCTACGCATGCGCGAGGCTTCTCTTCTCTGAAATCGGCGAGATAGCGGAGGCATTCTATAAAAGTTTTAATTTTAGTTAATATCTTGGTTTTTAGCACAAAGTTTTAATCTTATAAAGCTTGGTTTCACGGAGTCAGTTACAGTCAACAGTTAAAGTAAAATAAATGATCCTAAATGCAGACTTAATAAAGGTAACAAATTCGAATCAAGAAATCGACCATTCGTGTATCACCATGACTTTCCGAATTCCCAATTGAAAATATACGAGCAAACGAGTATTGGAGATTGACGATTCATGTATCACCATGACTTTTCAATCTTCAATATAAAGCATACAAGAAAATGAGCATTGGAGGTTGACAATTCATGTATCACCATGACTTTTCAAGTCTCCAACCTCATAACATAATCGTAAATGGAAATTGAAAATCAACTATTCATGTATCACCATGACTTTTCGGGTTTTCAAATCCCACAAACGAATATGTAAGTAAAATCAATAAAAATCGAAATTCAACCAAAATCGAAATATCGCGAAATAAAACATAAAATCATATACTGCGCAAGCGCGAGCATATTCATAAATAACGAGTAATTAACAATAAGCGCGCAAACATGAGATTTCTCTCATGCGCGAGAAGGGACTCTTAGGTATTCTAGGCCGTTACGTCTAACCACCTATCCTAAAGTCAACGAGCTCTGATACCAATCTGTAACACCCCGACCAAAGGCGGATTATACATCGGGGCGCCACATATTGTTTCATTACTCGTGACACTATTGGTGTCAATATTTATTAATACACATTTTATCGCGCACGCGCAGCTGGGAAAATAAAGAACATAAATCAAACATAAATCAATATATTATAAATTATAACATTCAAACATCATTAACTTGTCCTGATACATTTTAATTCTAGGTCCAAAAGTAAAAACGTCCTACGTGTCCACAAGCTCCAAAACAGCTACTGCAAACCTGAACATGTGTTAAAATAAACGTCAAACACTTGCGTGTTGGTGAGAAATCAAGTTTAATACAATACATAGATAACAATAAAATCTGCGCGCAACATGTGTATGTCTGGTTTTCAACAAGGGTGTAATCTGATCGGGACCAACTCTAAGAGACAAGACTGCCAGTGCTCACAATTGAGCTCACAAACAAGACTAACTGTGCATGTGTAAACAAAAGAGAAAATCATAAACGAATGTTCTCCCGTGTTCATCTAATGGTACCATGAAAACTGCGGAATAGACCGTCCATACGGTTAATGATCCACACATACAAATAAACAGCCAAGTCTACGTCCTCAACACATGGGATACTGCGCGACTAAAGTTCATAAACAGTTTAAGACTCAAGTTTTGTATGAACACATGAACATCCCAAAGCATTTAAAATAAAAAGGGATTAGATACGAGATAACTCACTTGATAAACGATGCGGTGAAAGATATGCAAGAATCAACTCTTAAACAAGCAAAGTTAACCTATAATTAAGATTATTGTTTTAACGATCTGTTTTAAGTCTTGATAATAAGTTAGCATAATTAATAAGTAAATTATTATATAATATATATATATATTACCGGAAAAGCAGGGCAGAACAGGGAGGAAGACGGAGGCAGAGAGGAAGACGGCAGAGAGAGCAAGGAGCAAGAGAACAGGAGAGATTAAGTGTTTGTGTGTGATGTGTTATGAAAATATTATTATTATATATAGGAAAACCCTAGGAGACACAAACCCTAGAAAAAGGGGAAAAGATCTCAAAAAGTAAAAGAAAAGATATCAACGGTAAAAAGTTCTGAAAAGTAAAGATATCAAAAGATATGGCAGCTGCAGGGGGCAAGATAAAGCTGACAGGGAACAGTAAAAAGCATGGGCGGATCAGATAAAGGTACTGGTCAAGCATGGCAAAAGCAGATCTCAAAAGATTATGTCAGTCACTTTATCTGTCAACCAATGGGGTTGGTGCGCATGCTGCGCCGAAAGTAACTATTCAGACATTAGATGGGTTAGGTCAACGGCTCAAAAGATAAGACAACACAAAAGCAAACGGCTAGATTTAAACAGAAGATACAAGGGTTAAGCGCGGGAAGGCTGAGTGCGCGAGCGCGAAGGCTGGCACAACAATCCTTAGCGCACTGCGGGAAGAATCACAAATCCTTAGCGTGCTGCGTGAAGAACAAGAATTCTAAGCGCATCGCGGGAAGAACATACATTCTTAGCGCATTGCGGGAAGAACATGCATTCTTAGCGCGCTGCGAGAAGAGTTCTCTTCACGCATCGCAGGAACAAGATGTCTTCACGCAGGCTTCCATGTAAGGAGTCTGGCGCGTGGAGCTGCAGACATCCTTAGGCGGGAAGAACCAAAGGACAAGCAAAGAGGAGGGAAACAAGGCGTAAGGGCGGGACGGCGACAAGAGGGAAAAGAAGGCGGAAAGAGAGAAGGAAGAGGGAGGGGACGGCGGAAAGAAAGAGAGAGAAAGAGGCGGGAAGGAAAATATATATTATTATTAAAAGTAAAATATAAGTATAAATATTAAATAATAAAAGAGAGATCGGGTCAGAGAAACGGGTACCTGGATCGGGTCGGATCGGGGCAGATGTCACACTCGTGCTCTAGATGAGAACGAGTTGCCCATCCTTGAACAGATGGCGGATCGGTTCGCGGAGGTCTACCCGCCAGGCCACGAGATCCTGAGCGCCAGGCGGCCAGGTAAGGCGTTATTCAACCCTCGACCCCTCAATGCTGAAACCTCTGCTGGAATTCCTCTAATCTTGTGTTCTGATGAGGAATCCGAAGATGGTCCTCCGTTGGTGCGGAAGAAGAAGGCTGCCGGCGGGAAGGGGAAGGCGAAGGTGGCCTCCACTGCCGATCCGGTGCCTCGGTCTGATTCAGAGACCGAGAGCGAGGAGGTGGCGGGGAACCCTGGTGGTGATAAGACCACTGCTCCGGAGGCTGCGACGACTGTCACCTCCGGAGAGCCCAGGATGACAACGGTGAGCGGCGTAAAGAGGCCGGCTCCATCGGGTTCATCCCCGCCTGTCCGCACTTTTAGGCTCAAGAAAACCCGTAAGTACAAACTTCCTTCATTTTTAACTTCATAGCTTTCCATCATTAATACTTCTCCTTTGTGCAGGCGTGGATGCTACCGCATTCCAGGGTGGAGCGGGGAGGAGTACCTCCGGACCCATGACGGTAGGCTTGGTCAGCCTACCTGAGGCGACGACCCAGGCGGCTGCGCCTGCTTCCGTTGGTTCAGTTGCTCACCCCGTTGAGCCAACTGTTCCAACTGTGATGACATCACCGCCGGCTGTCAGTGCCATATTTACTGAATCTTTCACTGAGCCGGCGGTGACTTTTTCTGCGGACTCCTCCGCAGCGGCGACCACGGTTGTGAGTTCACCTACGGTGAGTTCACCTCCGCTGGTTTCTACTACCGCGGCGGCCTTCACCATGCCTCCTCCGTCATCGGCAACGACGACCGATCCTTCAGGTATGCTTGGGGCTTCTCGCCAACCTCTGCCTCCTTCCCATCTGCCTGACCTCTTGGACGGATTTCCCTTGGGTTCTGGTGATGGGTTTGGCGGCTATCGGCCTGTTGTCGACCCTACAGGTGCGTAGGGTTCTTTTGGCCTTTTTTTTTTATATATATCATCTTTTCCTAACTGCTTTTTGTTTTTTGCAGTGTCGGATTCCAATGAAGTGTATGTTCCACGATGGAACATCCGCCGAGGAACAACCCTTCGCACGCCTGTGGAGTGCGTGGAATGGGCTCGTCACGCAGCTCCCAGTGGTGCGTTGGGGGAAGCCATAGCTAGCTACCAGGAGGGTAGGCTAACCAATGAGCTTCGGGTTCTCCTGGCCCGGATGCAGCCGCGCGTCGAGCTGCTTTGTCGTGAAAACGACAAGTTAAAAGCAGCTCGCATCCAAGAAGTAGCTCAGGCGCGGGCTGTCCGGGAGGAGAATAGGAGGCTTACCGCAGTGGCTGCGGAAAAGGAGAAGGCCTTCAAGGCCCTCGAGGTTGAAGTTCAGGCCCGGCTCGAGGCCCGTTCCAAGGCTGCCCAAGCTGTTAACGAACAGCTTCGGCTGGCTAAGGAAACTGCACGGAACGCAACCGAGAGGGCCACCAAGGCTGAAGCTGTTGCTGAGCCTTTACGCCTCGAGAATGAGGAACTTAAAGCCAAACTAGAGGCGCTCCAACAGGCTCATGATGCCTTGGCGATGGAAGACGCCAAGAAGCTCCAAGAGATCTTGGACCAGAGGGGCGTGCTTGACCACACTGAGCGGAAGCTAAAGGGCGTTGAAGAGGCTGCTGCAAAGGAAGTGTTGCTTGCCAACCTCAATAAAAGTGAAGCCGAACGCGCCCGTAACCAAGCTCAAGCCGCCCTCCAAGAGGCTCTGGTTGCCAAGGAATGGCTTCTTCGAGAAGCGTTGTCTCAGGTAAGCTTAACTTCATAATGTCTTTACGCTTCTTTGTGAATAGAAAAGGTTTTTATACTTGTATTTTTTCTTTTTGTAGGTTGTGCATCGGGTCTTCACGGATACGTCTTATGACGATGCTATGAGCGCAGCCCTCAACGCTTCTCATGAGGATGGGGAAAAGGCCGGCTTCCTGCTTGGTCTAGGGTTCGTTGAGAAAGGCATCCCGCCTTCCAACTTCCCTTTATTTGATGTGGATACTGAAGCTGTATACGACCAAGCAGTGTATCAGTATGCCGCCTTTCCGCATCCGGTGGTGAAGAAGGTAAACGAAGTTGTCGCTGCCGATGATGGGCTAGCTATCCTTAAAGCTTTCCTTGAACCGCCACACACTACTGATGGTGCGGGTCCAAGTGGGAGTGGTCCTGAGGCTTGATCTTGAAGATCCCTTTCCACCATTAGAGTAGATTTTTATTTTTGTATAGCTTCTTTTGTATGCGGGTATGTACCCAGCAATCTTTGTAATATTTGAATTTCGATGCAATAAAGATTATTTGCCAATCCCCTGGCTTGTTTATTCCACGCATATTCTGATTTAACTTAGCAATTTCTTTAGTACTTAGATAATTTAACTTTTCAACGTGGTAGATAATAAGTTAAAGTTTAGCGTCCTCTTTCATGATTGTGCGGATAAGACCGTCACTTGCACTTAGTAGGATGGCTAAACTTTACCTATATCTGACATGCGTGGAAGTTTTCCTCATCTTTTCCTTTGAAATTTTCTAAGTATTTTGAATAAGTTAACCGTTCGACGCGCGGTTGTCAATAGGTTAGTTCGGTTTCCTCTATCATGATTTGTGCGGTTAGGACCGGCACTTTCATTTAATGGGATGACCAAAGTTTACCTATGACTGACCTGCGTGAAGGTTTACTGTTTTTTGGGTTTATGCGGGTTTTGCCGCCTTCCCCACGCAACGACTTTCCACGTAATTATGCGGTGAGTACCGGCATCAGTGTTGAATAAATTAACCGTTCGACGCGCGGTTGTTAATAGGTTAGTGGTCAGTTTCCTCTATCATGATTCGTGCAGATAGACCGGCACTTTCATTTAGTGGGATGACTGAACTTTACCTTTAACTGACCTGCGTGAAGGTTTACCGTTTTTTGGGTTTATGCGGGTTTTGCCGCCTTCCCCACGCAACGACTTCTTTCACACTTATGTATACGGTGAAGACCGGCATATCCGTGTGGAAAGTTAAGCATAAATGTAAAATCATTAGCGTCGATGTTCTAAGGAGAATCATTTCCATTAGAAGTGGCTCTGGGCCTTTACAAATTTGGAATTGATCTACATGCAAACTGTGTAATTGAGCTCCCTTCCATGTTGTTGGGATGGGAGTGCCATCGAGCCGATATGCACCTGGTTCGGGATCTCGTTGTTTACGCAGTATGTAGTCTCCGGCATTGAAGCTGCAATTTTATTCATGTTTTCCCCAGCTGGGGTTCTACACGCATCAGCCTGCTCAGCGTTCGTTACGCCACGAGGTGTGCGAGCGTCCCATCTCTGACAAATGCTTCGACGATGTCCTTTACGTCTGTGCATTCTTCAGTGTTGTGGCCTTTTGTCCTGTGAAAGTCACAGTATTTGCTCCGATCAGCATTGTGACGATGTCGGATTATTGGAGCCTTTGGCCATGGGAGCTCCTCAGTGGCGAATATCTCGGTGACGCTTTTGGTGAGTGGCGTCCATCTGGAGTTCTGGTTCGACTGTACGTTATCCCTTCCGCCTAACCGATGTTGCAAGCCGGATGAGGTGTCAAAGTTTACCCTTGACTGCCAAATGCCTAGCTTCCGCTTTTTGTTTAGTCGGGCGGTAAGGACGTTGTCTTCTCTTGTTTTCTGGGTGTAGAGGTTTGTGCTCTGGGGGAGATCTCTACCCAGTTGCTTCTCCGTTTCCGCAAAGCGTTTAGCTGCTGTCATGATGGCATCCCATGTGGATGGCATGCCATCTTTACCCGTTAAGGTGCGGATGAGCTCTGGGTCGTTTGCGCCCTGGATGAAAGCAGCGCGAACAAGATCTTCGCTAATATTACCCAGACTTAGCTTCTTTGAGTTGAAGCGAGTGATGAAGTTTGGCAAAGATTCATCTTCCTCTCGAATGCATTTTAAGATCGTCCATTGCTCTTCGGTATACTTTCTTTGTTGGCTGAAGTGTTGGCTAAATTTTTGCTGGAAGTCTTCCCAATCGTAGATGTGGTGGACCGGTAGACGATCAAACCACGCTCTAGCTGCCCCAACAAGCGTCATTTGGAACATGTAACACCACGTAGGTTCCGTCCAACTACTGACGGTTGCCCCGGCTATGAACCTGTTCAAATGATCGTCTGGATCAGATATACCATCGTAAGTGCCGATGTTGGACATCTGTTTGGCACTTTTCGGGACGATTGCTTCCGCAATGTCCCTTGCAAATTTGGACGTTCCCGCCCTTGCAGCAGTTGGTGTAAATGTTTTGGAGAAGTCACGTGGGTTTCCACCTGCGTTTTTTGGTTTGAAGGTTTCTCCAAAACGCCTTCTCGGTTGGGAGTCCGTTTCCTTACGCTTCCCTTTCGCCCTATGACGAGGGTTTGCGTCACTATCGGATTCCTCCGAATCATTGTCCCAGTACTCTCCGAATTCCTCAGGCTGTTGGAGTGAACGTAAGCGTTCATCCAACTCGGCTTGGAATTCTTTTTGACGTGCTTCCGCCCACGCTTTAACTTCATCGAGTGTTTGGCGGGGGAGCCTCGTTCGTTGTCTCTCTAACTGGGTATCGGTGAATCCCAGTGAGCGATTATTTACTGCACTTGCCCCAGCTTGGGTAACTGGGGTAGTGTTCTTAAAATTTACTGCACTTGCCCCGGCTTGGGTAACCGGGGTAGTGTTCGTAAAAACTGTGTAGTCGCCGGTATTCCCCTGAGTAGCTGGGGTTGTGGTTACCGGAGTTTCTTTAACCATCTTTCCAGAAGTTTGAAAAAACTGAAAAGAAATGAAGTTCTAGCTTTTATGCACGGATGGCGCCAATGAAGAAACACTAAGTTACCCCGGGCAGATTACAGATAATCTGGGGGTTAAATAGATGTTTCCCACGAGGGGTTAGATCCGGCAAAGATGGTTCTTCTGATAACCTGCAAAACAGACACCGTGAGCTCGTCACTGAGAAAGGGGGGGTACCTCCTTGTGACCACCCTCCGGCGTGAGAATCAGACTAGATTGCTCTTGAATATAAGTATATATTAAGAGATTGCTAGAGCAGATATCAGGTATAAGATGTAAGATACAAGATAAGATAAGATGATCATACCATTTGGGGTATTTATAGCCGAAGGTAGGTTTCCAAGAGGGTATAGCCGGTTGAATAGTATTCCTGTTCTACCAACTGTGGCCTACGCACGTGCCATGCTGGTAGTTGGTGGGTAGGCAGCGGCTGACAGTGACCAGGCCTGCTGTGTACTATTCCTTTTCCACCAACTGCAGGCTATGCACGTGGTATGACAGGAGTTGGTGAGTAGGTAGCGGCTAATAGTGACATACAGTACAAGAGCATGCTGCTCGCCATACTGTTGTCAATGGGCTGTCGTATCTCTGGTCAGATCTTTTGCCCATACCTCGTCAGGTACAGTACAAAAGATCTTCCAGTATCGTACGGACTGGCTCATTTGGGCGGGAGTATTCCCCCTCCCGCCTTTGTGCGGGATTGTTCCCGGCTTTGCTCATTCCTTCAGGTGACTACTGAATTATTGAGAGCTAAGTGCCTTGTGCGTGTAGCCTTGCTGCGCGGGTGGCCTTCCCTGATGGCTTGTATCCGCAGCTGCGGGAACAGGCGGAGTACTTCACCATTGGGAGGCATTTCCTGCGGGAACAGCTTGCGTACTGCGCGTAAGGACGTCACGTCTATGAGCATGGTGGGTCCTGCGGATCCAGTTGGTTTCTGCGCAGACGTCTCTCTTCAAGGTGAGTCCTGTGAGTCCAACTGGGCTCTGCTGGGACCTACCTCTTCGGTATGCTACATATACTAACAAAATTTGATCGACTCTTGGCTTATTTGAACTATGAACCAATGCTATCGAAAGTTGAGTGAAAGAAACCAAAACTAAATTTTTTTTATCACCCCACATGGTTCGTATAGTGTATATTTTATAATAAAAAATATAGGTCATGATAATCACACTTGATTTCTTTTGAAATTGCAATATAATCATTCCAAATCATACCGTATAGAGGTATCACGTGACTTAATAAAACACCACTTTAATTTTGTACCCAAATGTAGAAAATTGTATGACGGCCTTTTTAATTATTAGGTGGTTGCTTTATTACAAAAAGTGGAATTGTGATATACCACCCATCCTTTTTCCGTTACTCTTTTTTTTTAACCAATATTATTATAACTAGTGGGAAGTAGAACAAATACACAATTAAAAAAAAAACAAAATAATAATCCATATAAGAAAGCTTAGTTGTTGTGGTTATTATTATTATTATTATTAACTAGAACGTTGTCTAAACCTAATGTTAAATCGACACCAATGCTAGAAAAAGAAAACTCTCATCCACTTAAGAAGTACCGTTTTTACTATAGATAACATATCATTATAAATTAGTATAATTAACAACGTTGGTGTCACAAAATGTTTTTTTTATATATAATTACGGTTTTGTCTTTTTGCATATATGTTAGGATCAGTTGGATGGTTGTGTGGATTGTGCAACGTACCTCTACCGGCTTTCCACCAAGGTTCAAATCTTGATCTTGTGCAATTTTGATTATTTTTTTTATCAAATTTGTTATTTATGGTAAATTTTTTTTCAATTGTGTTTATGGTTTTTGGTTATTTATTTTTTCAAGTGTGTTATTTATGTTTATGTATACGTGAGAATGGTTGTCTTTCAACATTAACTTTGGTGTAGGCCGGATGGCTGTATTGTTAGGTGAAACCGACCGAATTCGCGTAGAATCTCTGCCTTTTGTTTTAGTTTCGGTACTGTAACGACCTTAAAGAAAACCGGTAGATTGCCAATTTTGTTTTTGTTTAGTTTCGGTACCGTAATGAAGGTGACAGAGACTGACCAAACTTGTGTAGACTCATCACCTCAACGCCTGAGTTTTACTAGCCGATGCCAACCCATTGGTCCACCTGCGTTTTTATATTGTTTTGTTTTATTTTATTTTTTGTTATAGTTCCGATACCAACGAACATAACCAAAACTAACAAGTTCGCATCGACTTACTACCTGCTTTGGTTTTACCATAATTCGGGTTTTACCGACTTATCCCGACGCAACGCGCCGTGTAAAATACTCATTTGATACAAGATAGATTAGATACCCAACACGATAAACACAAAAAGGAAAAACAACCCCTACAATTTGAACATCTAGAAACATAAAAAAAAATGCTACAACTTATTGATTAGTCAAGCGAGTTAAACTTGGGTTAGGCCTGATTCCCAAGAATAAATGAGATTTAATGTCCTCTACAACCTTTCTTTTTTCACTTTTTTCTTCGTATTTATTTTAAACCCACATGAATTTTCTACCATATATACAACAAAATACCATCATCATGTAAATAAAGGAAGAAAAAAAGGTGCCATACATCATGAAGAAATAAGTGAAGGATTAGAATACTTATGAATTATGATTACATGAAAAGGGTTTTTTTATTTAAGGGATATGATATCCGTACACCCTCTCAAAACTCACACACCCTACATACGATTGTATAGGGGTTATACGATCGTATTATACGATCGTATGGAACCCCACGTGAAAGGGTGTGTGGATAAGTCATAGGTGTGTGGATAACCAGAGCCTTTATTTAATAGTTTGAAATGTTGAGAAAAACCAAGCATAAAAAAATTTATTTGATTATTTATGATGGGTGATAAAAGTATACGTTGTAGTTTAATTAAAAAGTGAATAACGCATCGTCACGAAGGCATAGAGCTTTAATTAATCCACTCTTTAATAAACTCATTGTAGTTTAACTATTTTTTTTTAAAGTGTGACTAGTTGGTTTGGGATGAACCCCATCACATTGATACAATTTCAAAGTTAATGGGTTGACGCTCTTTGATGATAGTGGTTATCGGTTTGGCGGAGCATATTTCATTAAATTGCTTCGTACATGTGTATACATACCAACAAATCATACACCGTTATACGGCCGTATACCATACAATTAATAGAAGAATTGATTAGTTACACACCCATTTAAATGGGAAGGTTCTAAAATAAATCATTCCTTTTTTCAACTTTTAAATACAAATATAATGACTGAAATCTACACAATGTGTAAATCATTTATTTCTTAAACATGAAGGTACACATCTAAAAATTAGAAAAGTCATTTATATGTAAGTACAAATATAACTATGTTTTAAAAAATATGAGCCATTAATAGAAAAATAAATTATTTAGGTTTGTTATCCGCAATATATGTACACATATGCATATCAAGGCCGGCCGAAAGAAGGGGCGACTAGGCGAGGCGGTGACCACCCAGGCCCACTCTCCGCAAAGACCTAAACTTGTTATAAAAAGTTTTTATATATTTTACATATTAATTATTTTATTTTAAAACGAAAGCTTAAAATGGCTTTATGATGTAGTGGAAAGACGTACTATTAGTATATGCAAACAAAGATTTTGTGTTCAAATTTTCAAATCCTTCAAATGATATTTTTTTTTCATTTAAACTTTAGAGGCTTATTTTTTTACTTATCACGAGTCCCATAATTTTTAAAAGTTCTCGGTGACGATACTTATGCATATATTTGCTAATATGCACACCCTAAACACCATGAGAACTAACAACTTGAAATCAGAACTTATGTGTTGGTTCATGCCGACACCCTTCTTCCAACTTTTGGGTTTAAAACTCCTTTTTTTTTCTTCAATCATGGCCTACCAGTAACCACCAATATAATAATAATAATAATAATAATAATAATAATAATAATAATAATAATAATAATAATAATAATAATAACAAATACTTTGTTTTACCCCTTCGAAGATGCAAGATATTGCACTTGAGCCCCTCCAAATTTTATAGGTTTCTGATTCTTGTAGGTGTAGTAAAAGTGTAAAACACTACCAAAAGTAGAAACTTATTCTCTTAATTGTCTTTATCTTTTCCTTACAAACTAATTCTTAATCATTATCAATAATAACAATCATTGAACATGGACAAAAAAAACAATGTAAGCACAAATTGTTACATACTATTTTCATAAATTAATGAAAAATTAAGAATTTTCTCTACCTTAATTACCTACATGATTAAGAATGTTAGGTCATCTTCTGTCGAGAGACGCTCGTGAACCACCACGACTAATTGTCTTGAGCTTACTCCACGTCACGAACCACACGAGTTTTCTCTCTCCTTCCTCTTATATAAATAACAGACGTCTGTCACAGATGGTTCATGCCCAAAGACATTGCGTCGACGGGCCCATCAAAGATGCCCTTACAACTATCTTCATTTGATTTTGATTCCTTGTACTCAAACCACTCATTTTAACCTCCAAAATATGACCAAACTAAAAAAAAATATGACCCCTTCTATAACTATCAAAGGTGCCAAAAGCTACTAAAAGAGCAATTAAACAAGTACCCTAAGTAGAACTAAAAGAATCTACAGAAAAATCCTAAATAACCTATGCATCATAATCATCAAAAGCAAGAAAAAAACAAAAGATGGGATATCACAAAGAGGATGCATCAAACATAACCTCATTGAGCGCATCATCCTCTCGGCTTTCTAACGAGAAAAACTCCGCATCTTTGTCTTCATCATTCGAAAAATCTCGCCTTTCAAGTTTAGAATGGGCCGCAATGAATATCAACTTTTGCGCCTTGTCGATCCCGTTTCTTGATTGAGCCCATCTACATAAAGATGAGTTCCATTTGAACCCACATGAAGTGGCATGAAGAAAGATCAACCTCACCGCTACTTTCCTTAAACACTTGAACTCGGGTAGATAAGTTTCCCAAACCAGTCTACTACTTTGCGGGTTAGCTATCTTCATCTTACCCGTTACGGGGTCTCTTTGTTTCAAACTGAACTGCTTGTGCATACACGGACTCAAGCCCTTCGGTTCTCCACTTCATGAGCTCCATTAACGCAATGTGCGCCTCATCACGTGACACGAGCCTTGTTATAAGCTTTTCAACATCTTTTTCTTGTTCAGAAGTCAAGCATTTGAAAGGACGGCAAGTATTTTCCACTTATATCCCGAATCAAATAAAACGGATCAAGAATGAAAGCAGCCGCCCACGCGGGATGATAGTTTCGCTTAAACCTTCTATCAAAAAACCTTGTCCACATGACTTTCATTCACATGATACTTCCCGCACCACTCCTTAATTGTCACTCTAAGCTCCTCCCAAAGCGGCAAACATTGCCCGATCCTCGGCTTTTCTTTCTCGATCTCTTGAGCCATTCCTTTAATTAACCTAACCAACGAATGAACCGCCTCTAACTCATTCCAAAACCGAGACCTTATAATTTCCTCAATCTCCTTCCCGGTTTGATCCTCCAACAACACCATCTTGCAACTCTCATCAAGGAACACCAACTGCAATGCTCTTGTTGAGCTTAACACATCTTCCACCATCTGAAACACGGGCTCGAATTCCACCCTCCCAAACGGGACCCCGCAACAATGCCGCCCTACCGTACTCTTGCAACTGATATTTCAAGAAAGAATGTCTAATTTGAGACTTGGAGTTCACAAAGTTTGCAACTTTGATACAATTTTGAGTCACATTATGAAATAATGGTAACTCTTTGCTAAAATCTTGGATCAACTTACTAACCCCTTGAAACTGACAACAAAGATTCACCATCCAATGATGTTGATTCTCAAGATTCCTTAAAGCTTTACCCTTAAACTTATCAGAAACAATCCCCACACATTGTTCCAAATTATTCCCACAAATGTCACAAATTGTTTCCCATAAAACATCCTCAGCATACTTAGAAAAAACATAACCACTTGTAAACACCCCCCTTCTAAACACACTAGTCCCATTAGGCAAATTCACACACAAATTAACCAAATTTTCGATATCACCCGAATAACGATTATTATTACCGTTAACCTTCGGTTTCCAACCGTCCGACGAAATTTGAAAAAACAACGCGTCCCGAATTCGAGCTTCCGACTCCGCCTTCGCCTCTTTATACTTCGAATCAAGCCGCTCGCCCGCGAGGTCCCGCCGGGTCAATGCGGGCAACCCGACTTGGTTCAAGAAACTCTTGAACTTCGGATGCTCCAAACTCGAAAACGAAACCGACCCGCAATTTTCGTACACCCAATTCGCTAACAACGCGAGCGACGAATCAGTTTGGGCTTTCGTCAATGCCCGGGCCGGCGATGACGATCTCGGGCTTTTTAGCTTCTTCACACTATCCTCCAACATTGCTAAAGCATCCAAATCTTGTTTCCCACCTGACAACACCACATGTGATTGTTGCTGCTGCTGTTGTTGCTGCTGAGAGTACAACCCGGTCACCCGGGTCGAACCCGAAAACACCGGAACCGGTTCGGGTCGGGTCGGGTAAGAAACATCAACAGAAAACCTTGGTGGTTCAATCATGGTAATTGGAGCAACTGAGTAAGTGGTCTCTGAGCTGTTACTGTCAAACTTAAACCCACCACCACCACCACTCCTCCGTTTCCGGTGGGTCTGAACCGGGTCGGGTCGGTTCGGGTCAGGGCTGGAACCCGGGTTAAAATTGGGGCAAGTGCCTTTTTTGAGATGCTCAGAAGCTGTTCTTGAAGGGTTAGAAGCTGAGAAAAGAGCTTCACATAAACAACACCGGAGTTTGACAGCTTTGGGCTCACCGGAATCTTGATTAGGAACCAAAATGGGCTCCAAGTGGGCCCAATACCAAGCTCCTTTGCCTTTGATGGCTTTGGTCCGTACCATTATTAGCCCTTGATATCTTTTGTTCACAACTTTTACTGCCAGCTCATCGGCGGTTGGTGGTGGTGGTTGGGTGGTGGTGGTGGTGGGTGTGTCAGTGACTGTAGCCATTTTCAAGAAAATAATTCAAGAAAATATTCAAGAAAATGAAAAAGATTAATTTTTTTTTAGAATTGTTTCAAGATTTTATATGGGTGTTGTGAAAAACTGAATCTTGGGTTGAAAAATGGTGGTGGGTGTATCAGTCATGGACTCATGGTGGCCATTTTCAAGAAAATAATTCAAGAAAATATTCAAGAAAATGATAAAGGTTAATTTTTTTTAGGAAAATAATTCAAGATTTTATGTGGGTATTGTGAAAAACTGAATCTTGGGTTAAAAAATGGTGGTGGTGATGGTTGGTGTATCAGTGACTGAGGCCATTGTTCAAGAAAATGAGAAAGATTTTTTTTTTTTTTTGAAAATAATTTCAAGATTTTATATGGGTATTGTGAAAAACTGAATCTTTGGTTAAAAAATGGTGGTGGGTGTGGTGGTGATGGTGGTGGTGGGCGTATAAATCATGGTGGCCACTTTCAAGAAAATATTCAAGAAATGGAAAAAGGTTAATTTTTATGGGAAAATAATTCAAGATTTTATGTGGGTATTTTGAAAAATGGAATCTTGGGGTGGAAAATGGTGGTGGTTGATGGTGGTGAGGGAGGCTAAAAGTGGGTTAAGTTTATGTAGAAATGGAATTTTGGGTAGAGAGAGACTACTGACAAAGAGTTCGTGCGGAGTCGACGGGGGGTGTTTTGTGTGTATGATAAAGAATTGTTACTATTAGTTTGGTGGGGTCCACTTCACCTTTTTAGTTTTTTGTGTGTGTATTTTCTCTTCATTTTTTATTTATGGATGAATGTATAGGTTTGATATACGGACATATATAGCTTAGATATACAAGTGTATAGTTCTTGATATTTCTTACAGTGTTTGCCATTTGGACATTTATTTAAATCATTTAAATGAATAAAGGCTGATTAGTAGAATAGTCAACCTATTTTAGGTTGGGTGTGTCTTGTGAGAGAAAATTGTTTCATTTTATATATTATCAACGTGTGTCTTTCAAGTTTGTTAGTGATACGTTTTACAATACGTTTTAGTTTTTAACGAGGCTCCTGCACCAATTTGTTTTTTAGGTTGTGTGTTGGGTAGGCTGCATAGGGGTCCCAACCTCCACATCACCTGCTAAACCATTGCCAGCCCACAACAACCCCATCGCCAACTTCTTTCCCCCATCTCCAACGCCATGAGTTAACACATAAGAGGCTCAAAAGTTGAAGTCCACACCCACTAACATTCAATTACATTTTTCTTTGTCCTTTTTTTCTTTTTAAATATCCAGTTAAACAACGTTTTTGTTAAAAGATTTGCTAGTTAAAACCAACATCTACGTGATAGTGACATAACGTTGACGTTTTAACTAGTCTTTGCTAGTTAAATCATAACACACAGAGTCTTATCTAATCTAAGTTATATGAACATTGAACAATCGCTCTACTATGTCTTTTAACTTTAATATTATTTACATTCATATGTACATAATTTTAAATTAATAGTGTACGTTATATTTCATTTAATATGTTATAAAAGTTCTAGTAAAGAAAATAAAAGAAAGGACAAAAAGTAGAATATATGTTTTATTTTCTATTTTATTGGTATATAAAACTAAGTCAGAAAATGACAAATTTGTCACTATTAAGTTCATGAGTAATTCCACAATTAAGCACTAATGTCGTATTGAATCTATTAATTCAATTTGTTTGGATTATTATTCTTTGTATACATTGTTGAAATGGAAAGTTAAATATTATGGTGACAAATATTGCTAGAAACTTTTGAAAGAGAGGTATCTTTCATCAAAAGTAAAGATACACGCTTTATTTTTTTTCTTACATCCTAAAAGATAACCATATTGGTATTTTAGTATTGTAAAAAGGCAAATTTATGACATATTTTTTCTTGATAAGTGTGCTTGCTTTTTCAAAACATGATGAGTAGAAAAAAGGGTCTAACTATAGACACCTAAACACCTCTTAACACACCCTCTATAGGGTTATATGGGGACCTATACGCCCCGATTACGAAACTTTGGGGCTCTAGGCTGACAAATCTTTGAAGGGATGCTTGTACATCGTCTATCCCCATCAGTCCCAACTCGGAGACCACCATCAGGAGAAATCCTATTATAGGTGAGAAAACTCAATGGCCTAATTCAGAACCCCTATTTTCTTACAAGTGAGACTTGAACTGAATACATCACTTTTTAATGAAATATTTATTTATCTCATCTTAACCATTTAAGCTGAAAATCATTGACAAAAAATTCATTCATAAACCATTTTTGTTTAATTTAATTTTAGAACTGAATACACCACAAACAATTTTTCACTTGGTACAACCTATAAGGTTTTTCATGTTTAGCTTCTTCGTTAACTTGGTTTTGACTTTTGACCAATTGGTTGTAAACTTGTAATTATCTTTATTTAGTATTGCTATTATTGATAACTTTTATGAATTTATCAAATAATGTCATTGGGTTCATAAACAAGAAGCATCATTTTAAGAATGATTTGTTGCCTCCAATTATGGTTTGGATACAAAACTAGGACTCTAATCTTTTTAAGCAACAACGTGTCATTTTTAATTGTCTTGAATACTTCTAACAATCATATCACCATAATCTAAGATAGATTACATTTCTAACCTACCATAGAAGATGTCATTTTTCAAAATATATGTAGATAATAAGGTATCTCAATTGGGAAGCATGCACTTTAATATATGGGGAAAAAAAGGCAAATAAAACTGTATGGTGATTACTCTTTTAAATAGGAAACTGAAACAATATAATAAGGTATTAGAAATGTGTTTAATATAAAACTATCTTTAAGTAAGAAACTGTAAAAACAATATAATCTAACTAATATATTAAATCAAAACCAATTTGTCCACTTGTCCTTCTCTTAGGGTGTCCACCTAATGTTCCATGTCATCCACTTTTCATGGTTATAATTTTCACATAACTAATCAATTAATTTTAATCCTAATGCTAATTAACATTTAAACCAATATATAACACAAGCATTGGTTAAACTTAACATTTAAAGTTTTGAATTCATAACTTAACGTTTACTTTGACTTTATTACATTTAATCTAATCTAACTAATATATTAAAGCAAAACCAATTTGTCCACCTGTTCTTCTTTTAGGGTGTCCACCTAATGTTTCATGCCATCCACTTTTCATGTTCATAATTTTCACATAATAATCAATTAATTTTAATCCTAATGCTAATCTTCTTACTATACTATTAAAACAAAACAAGATATCCATATGGCCTTCAAATAGGATGTCCACATAAGCTTACAAGGTTTCCAATCTTTAGAATTGCCACATAATTCACTAATTAATATTTTCTAAAATCATAACGTCACTAATTAATATTTTCTAGGATCATAACAAACTATTTCCTTCCAAATGATTTAAAAATCGATTTTGACTACAATTAATTATTTATAACTAATTTTTGCTGCTTTTTTTTAGTGTAACTATTATATTTAGCAATTCACTGATTTGTATATTTATATAGTTTTCATTCATGCCATTTATATATACTTTTCCTACATCTTGTGGTTTTGTAGAAAACAGTATAAAGAATTCTTATGATAGCTATATATATATATATATATGTGTGTAGGGTAAGGTTAAAATAAAAACCCACTTGAGTTGTGAAAACTTAGAAACACATTCTCAACCACATATTTTTAATTAAAGTTTAAATTTTGTGGTCCACAATTAAAGTGAATAAAAAATGTAGATATAAATATAACATTTTTTCTCTTCTGAAAACATATATAAAAATTAGTAAAAAAATGTTAAAAAATAGCAAAACAATTTTTTTTTAGTTTTCAATGTTTTGTATTAAATATTACAACATATATTACGTGTGCAAAAAAAAACGATGTTACATAGGGTTTTCACAACTCAAGTGGGTTTTCATTCTATACTTCCTATATATATATATATATATATATATATATATATATATATATATATATATATATATAACGTTTGAAATTTTTTCCAACCGTGTGTAACACGAGCCACTATCCTAGTCATATATATAATCAAAAGAGTTACACATCTTATCTTACTATACTATTAAAACAATACAAGTTTTTCACATGACATTCAACTAGCATGCCCAAATAGGCCTCAAACTCATCAATTTTCCATTTATATAATTTTCACATGACGATGTGAACATTAATTTTAAGGGAAAATTCTCAAAATAGCCATTTTAGAGAGAGAAAGTCCCCAAAATAGCCTCTTTTTCCTCAAAATCTTTTAGAATTTGGAATAGCAGGACGCTTTGGGAAAAGATATAAATAGAGAGGGAGCAGGCCAAATTTTGAGAGAAAGTCAGGTAGGAGACGAGATTTTGAGAAATAATGAGGGTAAAGTTCAAATTATTTTGTAATCTTGGAACAAAAGTTCATATTTTTCCAAATCTTTTTTATTCAAAAAACCGTCTTGAGGGGCTGTTTTTTTATGTTTCCTACCTTTTCCGTCCATATTTTCAAATCTTGGAAAAATATGTTTTTTACAATTATACCCTAAACAACAACCACCATCATGAACCACCACCTTGAACCACCACCACCACCGTCATCATCTTCTCTGGCAAGCAGCTCATCCCGAAGAGTAGTCTTTTGTCCAACAGCATTATTAATATCATTATCCTTAAATGGCAACAACCGGCCCTTAAAGAACAGCTCGTCAGCCGTCATCATGGCGTTATTAGAAACTGAGAACTCGAAGTCGGAGGAGACCGGCGACGCGGTGTAGTCTCTGGTGGGACGGTGGCGGGAGTGGACGGCAGCGTCGTCGGCGAAGTCGTTGGAAAAGGAGGTACGGGGGCTCATGGGTGGGTTTAAGGTGGTCGGAGTTAGGGTTATACATTATGATGCAAGCGATGATGACGTGGAGTTTAAAGATGCCATGAAGATAAAGGAAACGACATGGCATTGATGAAGGAGAGAGAATAAGGGTAGGGAAGTGAGACTGGATAACTGTTGACAGTTTCCAAACTCTGGCGATGGCGACCCTGCTGCATCCGTCGCTGCCGGTTCTGACCTGGGTTTCAGTGAATATGAGAAAGGAAGACCGGAAGACGGTGGTCGGAGCTCCGGCAACCAACGGCGTCGATGATGGTGGTGGTTCATGGTGGTGGTGGTTCATGGGTATAATTGTAAAAAATATATTTTTCTAAGAATTTAAAAATATAAACGGGAAAGGTATGAAACATAAAATAACAGTTTCTCAAGACGGTTTTTTGAATAAAAAAGATTTGGAAAAATCTGAACTTTTGCTCCAAGATTACAAAATAATTTCGACTTTACCTTCATTATTTCCCGAAATCTCGTCTCATACCTGACTTTCTTTCGAAATTTGGCCTGCTCCCTCTTTATTTTATCGTTTCCCAAAGTATCTTGCCATTCCAAATTCTAAAAAATTTTGAGGAAAAAATGGCTATTTTGGGGACTCTCTCTCTAAAATGGGCTATTTTGGGAATTTAATAATTTTAAACATTAAAAAAAGTTTCTAAATAAATTGTTATAATTATAATTTATTGACTAATAAAGACAATTAATTGTTTTCATTGTTATATTTTTAAAATTTTAAGAATTTGTTATTTTATCTTTTTTGGATTTTGAGAAATTATTTATGAACGTTTGGACTGGATGTATGAATGTTTGGATTGAAATGGTGATTTTAGTTACGAGGTTTGGATTATATTGTTGCTTTATTAAACGCGCGGTTTAATAAAAATTGTAATTACATCTCATTGTTATATTATTATTTTCGCATTTTTATGTTGTATACTTAAATGCTTTATTATTTCAATAAAAGTAGTTTTGTAACACACAACTTATGCTACAACATCTAGATGTTTACGCTTCATAGTTTACAACTTATGACTTCTATGGAGTTTTAACTAATATGTCTTTTTTGTTTCATCGTGTAAGTTAAAATGTGTGGCATACTTTAGAATTATGTTTTAAATTGTAATATCTCTTTATTTGTCTGCATGTTAGGTTCTTTTAATTAAAATAAAAATGTGCTACCTTATAATAATAATAATAATAATAATAATAATGCTAGACTATCTGACGTTTATAATTCATTAAAATGTATATAACACACACGTGCACACACACACACACACATATATGGTCTCATCGAAAGTAGCGTCTCTATTTCTATAGGGTAGATGTAAGGTTGTCTACATCTTACCTTCCTCAGACCCTACCAATGATGAATTTTATATATTTTCCTGTTGGTGGGATTTACTGAGTACGATGATCATAATGAATTTTATATATTTTCCGTTCGTGTGTAACACGGGATCTAACCTAGTATGTTAGTTAATCATTTTATATATTGCAATTAAATAAATAGCTATATATTAGTGGTGTCTAATTTCTGGTTAAACTATTTATATCACATAATTAAAACACCAAAAATCAAAACCGTACATCACTTAATTTTTTTATATAAATAAGCAATATGTTAATATAATTTTGTATTTTTGTTCTGCTGTTAAAAAGTCGTTTAGTGGCTGTCCATAAGATTTTTTGAATATTAAATGAAATTAAGATATGTAGATTTATTCATGAATTATTGAGGTTAGTTAGAGCATACAGTATTTATAAAAGTGGAGTGTTTATTTTATTATTTATTTGTTTTATATACCCACCCATGAGGGAGAAGCTTGGTGGTTCAGCCATCAAACTTATTAATTCTATTTCTTTAATTTTTTTAACATGGATGCATTTAAGTAAAAAGTTGAAGGGTGTATAAAAAATAAATAAACTTAAATTATGAGTCTCATTATCTCATAAATATGACTTGCTGAGACGTTTGCTTACGAGTCTCGTAATTTAAAATGTCGCATAAGTTATGTCATTTTTAAATTAGGTTATTTCGTGGATCAAATATGCATCATTTTTGTTTTAATTTTAAGTTCTATAAGTTAAGACACTCCTATGACCATCAACTAATTATCATGATCACTTTCTTTAAGACACTCACGTATAACTGTTAATAATTATCACGATCACTTTCCTTATTCTTGTATTTTTTAGCTAGATACCGTATATCTAAAACAAATAACATTGTCTTTAATAAAAATAATAAATCACGCAATTTTATTGAAAACGAAGCAAAATAATGTAGACGTTTTTCTCATTGTTAATGAAGAAACACTAACCGGACCCCGGGCAGATTACGGGTAACCTGGGGGTTAGATAGATGTTTCCCACGAGGGGTTAGACCCAGTAAAGATGGTTCTTCTGATAACCTGCAAAACAGACACCGTGAGCTTGTCACTGAGAAGGGGGGGTTCCTCCTTGTGACCACCCTCCGGCGTGAGAATCAGACTAGATTGCTCTTTAAATATAAATGTATATTAAGAGATTGCTATAGCAGATATCAGGTATAATATGATAAGATATGTTAAGATATGATGATAATACCATTTGGGGTATTTATAGCCGAAGGTAGGTTTCCAAGGAGGTGTGGCCGGCTGCAATAGTATTCCTGTTCCACTAACAGTGGCCTACGCACGTGTCCTGCTGGTAGTTGGTGGGTAGGCAGCGGCTGATAGTGACCAGGCCTGCTGTGTACTATTCCTTTTCCACCAACTGCCGGCTATGCACGTGGTATGACAGGAGTTGGTGAGTAGGCAGCGGCTTGTGACATCTGCCCCCATCCGACCCGACCCAGGTACCCGTTTCTCTGACCCGATCTCTTTCTGTTATGACTTTATATTTATTTATATATAATTTACTTAATAATAATAATATATTTTCCTTCCCGCCGTCCCGTCCCTCTTCCTCCTTCCTCTTTTCTTTCCGCCTTCCTTCTCTCTTGTCGCCGTCCCGCCCTCCTGTTTAACCCCTCAGCCTTGTTTCCCTCTTTTTCTCCTAACTCTTTGCTTGTCCTTTGTTTCTTCCCGCCTAAGGTTGTCTGCGCAGCTCCACGCGCCAGACTCCTTACAAGGAAGCCTGCGTGAAGACTGTCTGTTGCTGCGATACGCGAGGCGAACTGTCCCCGCAGCGCGCTAAGGATTATAGTTCTTCCCGCGACGCGCTTAGAATTGAAGTTCTTCCCGCGGCGCGCTTAGAATTGTAGTTCTTCCCGCGGCGCGCTAAGGCTGGTTCTGTCTGCCTTCGCGCTCGCGCACTCTTGACTTTCTGTGTCTGCCTTCGCGCTCGCGCGCTCGAGCCTTCTCGCGCTAAACCCCTTTGAGTCTTTTCTTCTGTTTAATCCAGCTGTTTACTTTTGTGATGTCTTATCTTCTGTGCTGTTGACCTGACCTATCTTATGTCTGAAAAGCCACTTTCGGCGCAGCATGCGCACCAACCCCATTGGTTGACAGAAAAAGTGACTGACATTATCTTTTGAGATCTGCTTTTCCATGCTTTGACCAGTACCTTTATCTGACCCTCCCATACTTTACTCTGTTACCTGTCAGCATTCCTTTGTCCCCTGCAGCTGCCATATCTTTTGATATCTTTTGCTTTTGGAATCTTTTACTTTTTGGAGATCTTTTCCTCTTTTCTAGGGATTGTGTTCCCTAGGGTTTCTCTATAAATAATAATATTATTTTTCCTAGCACATCACACACAAACACTTAATTTAACCTCCTCCTTGCTCTCTCTGCCGTCTTCCTCTCTGCCTCCGTCTTCCTCCCTGTTCTGCCCTGCTTTTCCGGTAATATATATTATATATAATAATTTACTTACTAATTATGCTAACTTGTAATCAAGACTAAAAACCAATTATTAAAACAATAATCTTTAAATATAGGTTAACTTTGATTGCTAAGAGTTTGGTTCTTGCTTTGTCTTTCTTCACACCGATTATCAAGTGAGTAATCTCGTACCTAATCCCTTTTTGCTTTTAATGTTTTGGGATGTTCATGTGTTCATACAAACTTAGAGTCTTAAACTGTTTATGAACTTTAGTCGCGCAGTATCCCATGTGTTGAGGACGTAGACTTGGCTGTTTATTTGTATGTGTGGATCATTAACCGTCTTGTCGGTCTATTCCGCAGTTCTCATGGTACCATTAGATGAACACGGGAGAACTATCGTTTATGATTTTCTCTTTTGTTTACACTTGCACAGTCTTTCTTGTTTGTGAGCTCAATCGTGCGCACTGGCAGTCTATGAGTATGAATCTTAGAGTTGGTCCCGATCGGATTACACCCTTGTTGAAAACCAGACATACACATGTTGCGCGCAGATTTATTGTTATCTATGTATTGTACTAAACTTGATTTCTCACCAACACGCAAGTGTTTGACGTTTATTTTAACATATGTTCAGGTTTGCAGTAGCTGTTTTTAGAGCTTGTGGACACGTAGGACGTTTTTACTTTTGGACCTAGATTAAAATGTATCAAGACAAGTTATTGTTGTTCGAATATTTTGCCTTATAATATATTGACTTATGTTGATTATGATATCCTGTGTTTACGTTGCGCGTGCGTGAATGAATATATTTAATAAATATTGACACCCAATAGTGTCACGAGTAATGAAACAATATGTGGCGCCCCGATGTATAATCCGCCTTTGGTCGGGGTGTTACACGGCTAATAGTGACATACAGTACAGGAGCATGCTGCTCGCCATACTGTTGTCAATAAGCTGTCGTATCTTTAGTCAGATCTTTTGCCCATACCTCGTCAGGTACAGTACAGAAGATCTTCCCGTATCGTACGGACTGGCTTATGGGCGGGAGTATTCCCCCTCCCGCCTTTGTGCGGGATTGACCCCGGCTTTGCTCATTCCTTCAGGTGACACTGAGTGATTGAGAGCTAAGTGCCTTGTGCGTGTAGCCTTGCTGCGCGGGTGGCCTTCCCTGATGGCTTGTATCCGCAGCTGCGGGAACAGGCAGAGTCCTTCACCATTGGGAGGCATTTCCTGCGGAAACAGCTTGCGTACTGCGCGTAAGGACGTCACGTCTCTGAGCATGGTTGGTCCTGCGGATCCAGTTGGTTTCTGCGCAGACGTCCCTCTTCAAGGTGAGTCTTGCGGGTCCAACTGGGCTCTGCTGGGACCTACCTCTTCAAGTCCCCCCAGTCCAATGTTTTTCTCATGAGTGTTTAATAAAGTGAGGTGAACTTTTGGACTTTAAGCAAAGGGTTTTGAAAAGGGGTTTTTAAGGTTTTCCATGGGGATTCTTCCCGCGGAAGTCCTTGTCACTTGTAGAAATTCCCGACTTTCCTGCTTGATCTTTGGGTATGATGCGGGTAGGTCTGTAACCTCCTCGCAAGTCAGGAGCGCTGAGTACCACTTTGTGTGGATTCTCCATGAGGTTTTGGTAGTTTTGAACATAGTGATCAATTATGTTAAAACCACCAATTCCATCATGGAGCTTCAAACAACGTAGTTCTCGACGTTCCCGCTATGCGGGGATGTTATTTCCGTTTCCGCAAGCATTTCCCAGAAGATCCTTCTTGGTTTCAATTCTCTGCGGAGCGCTAGGTATGTGAAGGGTTTTGCCTTAACACTGTACCCGCGCTCGTCTTACGGTTACTTTACTTCCAAGGTATTCCTGGCGTCCATTCCCTGCGGGTGCTGGTATGTGAAGGGTTTTGCCTTAACACTGTACCCGCATCCGTCTTACGGTTACTTGGTTGCCAAGGTAAGGGGTATTTTCCCGCTTACTTTTGAATCTTTTTGAATTTTGAAATTCGAAGAGTTGGTGAAAGGATAAGAACAGTCCAAACTTCTGAAACGTCGTGCGACGGTTTCTTCTGACTGTGTCAGGACGTGCAGGAAGTTATGGTGACGTGACAGTACATGGTCATTCCAGACGCTTTTTCAGGCGCGTGGGCACGATTTTTCGGGCGCGTGGCCGCGAAATTAATGGTACGCGTCCTTTCAACAGCTGTTGCCAGCTTGCTTTTTGCCACGTGTCATAGTTTCATTGCACCTTCGATTTCTCTCTCTTCCGCATTAAATTCATCGCATTAATTGCGATTAGTATATAAAGGGGGAGAGGGTTCTTTGTAATCCATACTTTTCACTTTCCTCTTCATCTTCTAAACGATTTCCGGCGAATACTCACCTTTTCAGGCAAGCATTCTCTTGAAATCGTTTTCTTCTTTCATCTTCAAGATGTCTTCACGTGATCTCGAGTCTACAGCCGATGACAAGAGTACTGCTGGTGAGTGCCAGTGTGCTCTGCCTGTCGATCTGTATCAGTACGTCGTCAGGAAGTTCATGCTCGAGTCTCTCGAGCCTGAGTTTCTTGAACCCCATCAGACGGTGTACTATGCCCCCAGAGGCAAGATCGGGGTATATGCTGCATTCTTTGTTTATGGGAATCTTAGGTTCCCATTGACAAAGTTTATTTACCGTGTCCTTGAGAGGCACGGTGTGCACCTGACCGAGGTGCATCCGATGGCGATTGCCAAGGTTCGCCACTTCGAGTGGGTGTGCCGGATTCTGGGCATTGAGCCCTATGTTGACCGCCTGATGACCTTCTACTCTTGGAGGTGCATCCAGGGGTGGTATACGTTGATAACCCGGATTAAGGGTTTGAAGATTTGCGCAACCGAGCGCAGTCTTCGCTCGTGGAAGCGGGAGTTCTTCTACATCTCCGCTCGCGCCATCCCTCTTGCCATGAAATTCAAGAATGGGCAAGCACTTCCCAGCCTTCACGCCTCCAACTACCAGGAGGCGGAATGGTTTGCGAAGATATCCCGAGTCCAATCTCCGGTTTACCGGTTTGCGGAGTCCGGGATGGTGATGCTGGGGATGAGCCGGGTGTGGAAGGCTGCGGATGCGCAAAAGATCCCAATCGTCCTCGAATACGGTTCGAACTCTGTTCCTTACGGTATGCTTTGTTTCTTTTTGTTGATTTAGAATCTCTTACTAACTTTTTTCCTGTTTATTTCAGAGGGGAACGACTTGCAGTCGCTCATGTACCCGCGGGAGGCTGACGGTCCCGCTCGGATGGGTACTCGCGCTCTAGATGAGAACGAGTTGCCCATCCTAGAACAAACGGCGGATCGGTTCGTGGAGGTCTACCCACTAGGCCACGAGATCCTTAGCGCCAGGTGGCCAGGTAAGGCGCTATTCGACCCTCGACCCCTCAATGTTGAAACCTCTGCTGGAATTCCTCTAATCGTATGTTCTGATGAGGAATCCGCATATGGTCCTCCGTTGGTGCGGAAGAAGAAGGCTGCCGGCGGGAAGGGGAAGGAGAAGGTGGCCTCCACTGCCGATCCGGTGCCTCGGTCTGACTCGGAGACCGAGAGCGAAGAGGTGGTGGGGAATCCCGGTGGTGATAAGACCACCATTCCGGAGGCTGTGACAACTGTCACCGAAGAGCCCAGGATGACAATGGTGAGCGGCGTGAAGAGGCCGGCTCCATCGGGTTCATCCCCGCCCGTCCGCACTTTCAGGCTCAAGAAAACCCGTAAGTACAACTTCCTTTAGCTTTTATCTTCATAGCTTAATATCATTTAACACTTATCTTCTTTGTGCAAGCGTGGATGTTGACGCATTCCAGGGTGGAGCGCAGAGGAGTACCTCCCCGCCAATGACGGTAGGCCCGGTCAGCCTACCTGAGGCGACGACCAAGGCGGCTGCGCCTGCACCTGCTTCCACTGGTTCAGTTGCTCACTCCCTTGAACCAACTGTTCCAGTTGTGATGACGTCACCGCCGGCCGTCAGTGCGATATTTACCGCATCTTTTACTGAGCCGGCGGTTACTTTTGCTGCGGATTCCGCGGCGGCGACCGCGGCGGCTTCTACCATGCCTCCGTCATCGGCGACGACGGCCGATCCGTCAGGTATGCATGGGGCTTTTCGCCAACTTCTGCCTCCTTCCCATCTGCCTGACCTCTTGGACGGATTTCCCTTGGGTTCAGGTGATGGGTTTGGCGGCTATCGGCCTGTTATTGACCCTACAGGTGCGTAGGGTTCTTTTGGCCCATTTTATATATTTTTATCATCTTTTCCTAACTGCTTTGTTTTTTGCAGTGTCGGATTCCAATGAAGTGTATGTTCCACGATGGAACATTCGCCGAGGAACAACCCTTCGCACCCCTGTGGAGTGCGTGGAGTGGGCTCGTCACGCTGCTCCCAGTGGTGCGTTGGGGGAAGCCATGGCTAGCTACCAGGAGGGTAGGCTAACCAATGAGCTTCGGGTTCTCCTGGCCCGGATGCAGCCGCGCGTCGAGCTGCTTTGTCGTGAAAACGACAAGTTAAAAGCAGCTCGTCTTCAAGAAGTAGCTCGGGCGCGGGCTGTCCGGGAGGAGAACCAAAGGCTTACCGCAGCTGCTGTGGAAAAGGAGAAGGCCTTCAAGGCCCTCGAGGTTGAGGTTCAGGCCCGGCTCGAGGCCCGTTCCAAGGCTGCCCAAGCTGTTAATGAACAGCTTCGGCTGGCTAAGGAAACTGCAAGGAACGCAACCGAGAGGGCCACCAAGGCTGAAGCTGTTGCTGAGCCTCTACGCGTGGAGAATGAAGAGCTTAAAGCCAAATTAGAGGCTCTCCAGCAGGCTCATGATGCCTTGGCGATGGAAGACGCCAAAAAGCTCCAAGAGATCTTGGACCAGAGGGGGGTGCTTGACCATACTGAGCGAAAGCTAAAGGGCGTCGAAGAGGCTGCGGCTAAAGAAGTGTTGCTTGCCAACCTTAACAAGAGTGAAGCCGAACGCGCCCGTAACGAAGCTCAAGCTGCCCTCCAAGAAGCTCTGGTTGCCAAGGAATGGCTTCTTCGAGAAGCGTTGTCTCAGGTATGCTTTTCATGTCTTTACGCTTTTCTTTGTAAATAGAAAAGGTTCTGATACTTGTATATTTTCTTGTAGGTTGTGCATCGGGTCTTCTCAGAGACGTCTTATGATGATGCTATGAGCACAGCCCTCAACGCTTCTCATGAGGATGGGGAAAAGGCCGGCTTCCTGCTTGGTCTAGGGTTCGTTGAGAAAGGCATCCCGCCTTCCAACTTCCCTTTGTACAATGTTGATACTGAAGCTGTTTACGACCAAGCAGTGAATCAGTACGCCGCCTTCCCGCATCCGGTGGTGGAGAAGGTGAACCAAGTTGCTGCTGCTGATGATGGGCTAGCTATCCTTAAAGCTTTCCTTGAACTGCCACGATCTACTGATGGTGCTGGTCCAAGTGGAAGTGGCCCTGAAGCTTGATCCTGAAGATCCATTCCCACTGCTATGATAGATTTAGCTTGTATAGATTTATTTTCTTGTAGGCGGGTAGTTACCCGGCCATTCTTGTAATGAATCATTGTGAAATATAAATCTTTTTGCGGGTAAGACCGCTATTTTCTCTGGATTCCTTGCTTTATAAACGTTATATGACTTGCATACTTTAGTTTAAATTAGCAATTTTCCAAGTGTAGAATAAGTTAACCTTTGAACGTGGTAGATAATAGGTTGAAGTTTTGCTTCCTCTTTCGTGATTGTGCGGGTAGGACCGTCACTTGCACTTAGTAGGATGGCTAAACTTTACCTACGTCTGACCTGCGTGGAGGTTTTCCTCATCTTTTTGAAATTTCTAAGTATTTAGGATAAGTTAACCTTTGAACGTGGTAGATAATAGGTTGAAGTTTTGCTTCCTCTTTCGTGATTGTGCGGGTAGGACCGTCACTTGCACTTAGTAGGATGGCTAAACTTTACCTATATCTGACCTGCGTGTAGGTTTTCCTCATCCTTTAGTTAGAAATTCTGTTTTGAATAAGTTAACCGTTCGACGCGCGGTTGTCAATAGGTTAGTGTTCAGTTTCCTCTTATGATTCATGCGGATAGACCGGCACTTTCATTTAGTAGGATCTGAACTTTTCCCCTTCAACTGACCTGCGTGAAGGTTTGCCGTTTTTTGGGTTTATGCGGGTTTTGCCGCCTTCCTCACGCAATGACTTTCCACGTAATTATGCGGTGAAAACCGGCATATCCGTGTTGGTAGTTCATAAAGTATAAATGTAAAATCATCAGCGTCGATGTTTTAAGGAGAATCATTTCCATTAGAAGTGGCTCTTGGCCTTTTCTTTACAAATTTGGAATTGATCTACATGCAAACTGTGTAATTGAGCTCCATTCCATGTTGTTGGGATGGGAGTGCCATCGAGCCGATACCTGGTTCGGGATCTCGTTTTTTACGCAGCATGTAGTCTCCACATTGAAGCTGCAATTTTATTCGTGTTTTCCCCAGCTGGGGTTCTACACGCATCAGCCTGCTCAGCGTTCATTGCGCCACGAGGTGCGCGAGCGTCCCATCTCTGACAAATGCTTCGACCATGTCCTTTACGTCTATGCATTCTTCAGTGTTGTGGCCTTTTGTCCTGTGAAAGTCACAGTATTTGCTCCGATCAGCATTGTGACGATGTCGGATTATTGGAGGCTTTGGCCATGGGAGCTCCTCAGTGGCGAATATCTCGGTGACGCTTTTGGTGAGTGGCGTCCATCTGGAGTTCTGGTTTGACTGTACATTATCCCTTCCGCCTAACCGATGTTGCAAGCCGGATGAGGTGTCAAAGTTTACCCTTGACTGCCAAATGCCTAGCTTCCGCTTTTTGTTTAATCGGGCGGTAAGGACGTTGTCTTCTCTTGTTTTCTGGGTGTAGAGGTTTGTGCTCTGTGGGAGATCTCTACCCAGTTGCTTCTCCGTTTTCGCAAAGCGTTTAGCTGCTGTCATGATGGCATCCCATGTGGATGGCATGCCATCTTTACCCGTTAAGGTGCGGATGAGCTCTGGGTCGTTCGCGCCCTGGATAAAGGCAGCGCGAACAAGATCTTCGCTAATGTTACCCAGACTTAGCTTCTTCGAATTGAAGCGAGTGATGAAGTCTAGCAAAGATTCATCTTCCTCTCGAATGCATTTGAGGATTGTCCATTGCTCCTCGGTATACTTTCTTTGCTGGCTGAAGTGTTGGCTAAACTTCTGTTGGAAATCTGCCCAGTCGTAGATGTGGTTGACCGGTAGACGATCGAACCACGCTCTAGCAGCCCCGACAAGCGTCATTTGGAACATGTAACACCACGTAGGTTCCGTCCAACTACTGACGGTTGCCCCCGCTATGAATCTGTTCAAATGATCATCTGGGTCGGATATACCATCATATGTGCCTATGCTGGACATTTGTTTGGCACTTTTTGGGGCAATTGCTTCTGCAATGTCCCTTGCAAATTTGGACGTTCCCGCATTTGCAACGTTTGGTCTGAGTGTTTTGGAGAAGTCACGTGGACTTCCACCTGTGTTTTTTGGTTTGAAGGCTTCTCCAAAATGCCTTCTCGGTTGGGAGTCCGTTTCCTTACGCTTCCCTTTTGCCCTATGGCGAGGGTTCGCGTCGGAGTCGGATTCCTCCGAGTCGTCCAAGTATTCTTCGAATTCGTCAGCCTGTTGGACGGAACGCAAGCGTTCGTCCAACTCAGCTTGGAATTCCCTCTGACGTGCCTCCGCCCATGCCTTAACTTCATCGAGTGTTTGGCGGGGGAGTCTTGTTCGTTTCTCTAACTGGGTATCGGTGAATCCCAGTGAGCGATTTTTACTGCACTTGCCCCAGGTTGGGTAACTGGGGTAGTGTTCGTATAATTTACTTCACTTGCCCCGGCTTGGGTAACCGGGGTAGTGTTTGTAAAGACTGTGTAGCCGGTATTCCCCCCAGTAGCTGGGGTTGTGGTTACCGGAATTTCTTTAACCATCTTTCCAAAAGTTTGAAAAAACTGGAGAAAAATGAAGTTCTAGCTTTTATGCACGGATGGCGCCAATGAAGAAACACTAACCGGACCCCGGCAGATTACGGGTAACCTGGGGGTTAGATAGATGTTTCCCACGAGGGGTTAGACCCGGTAAAGATGGTTCTTCTGATAACCTGCAAAACAGACACCGTGAGCTTGTCACTGAGAAGGGGGGGTTCCTCCTTGTGACCACCCTCCGGCGTGAGAATCAGACTAGATTGCTCTTTAAATATAAATGTATATTAAGAGATTGCTAGAGCAGATATCAGGTATAATATGATAAGATATGTTAAGATATGATGATAATACCATTTGGGGTATTTATAGCCGAATGTAGGTTTCCAAGGAGGTGTGGCCGGCTGCAATAGTATTCCTGTTCCACTAACAGTGGCCTACGCACGTGTCCTGCTGGTAGTTGGTGGGTAGGCAGCGGCTGATAGTGACCAGGCCTGCTGTGTACTATTCATTTTCCACCAACTGCCGGCTATGCACGTGGTATGACAGGAGTTGGTGAGTAGGCAGCGGCTAATAGTGACATACAGTACAGGAGCATGCTGCTCGCCATACTGTTGTCAATAAACTGTCGTATCTTTAGTCAGATCTTTTGCCCATACCTCGTCAGGTACAGTACAGAAGATCTTCCCGTATCGTACGGACTGGCTTATGGGCGGGAGTATTCCCCCTCATGCCTTTGTGCGGGATTGACCCCGGCTTTGCTCATTCCTTTAGGTGACACTGAGTGATTGAGAGCTAAGTGCCTTGTGCGTGTAGCCTTGCTGCGCGGGTGGCCTTCCCTGATGGCTTGTATCCGCAGCTGCGGGAACAGGCAGAGTCCTTCACCATTGGGAGGCATTTCCTGCGGGAACAGCTTGCGTACTGCGCGTAAGGACGTCACGTATCTGAGCATGGTTGGTCCTGCGGATCCAGTTGGTTTCTGCGCAGACGTCCCTCTTCAAGGTGAGTCTTGCGGGTCCAACTGGGCTCTGCTGGGACCTACTTCTTCGGTTAATGTTGTTATTTGGTTGGTGGGTCTCGTGGGGCAGCATGCACCACTTTTATTTATTGTTTTCTCTCATTTCTTTTCAAATTTTAAATTTTGCTATGTTAAAGATTTGATTTATGGTTTTACGTCACATGATGTTCTTGTCTTATAATATAAACGTAATAATGACTTCATGAGGATAAAGAAGTAACTTACCCATACGCATTTAAGCTTCTCGTCTCCAATTTTAATGGTCGTTTATCACTTTGGTAGCTTTGCCATTAGTATTCATTAAAGTAGATGCTCAAATTTTAATTCCAACATATACAAATTTGTATCACACTTGTAATAATTGTTTTATTATTATTATTATTATTATTATTATTATTATTATTATTATTATTATTATTATTATCATCAGGCTGAATGTTGTGGGTAGGGATGAGCAAAAATCGGTATGGTACCGATTGGTACCGGTACCGGTATTTCCCGAATTTTACCTTAAATACCGGTACTGTACCGGTACCGAACCGAACATTTCGGTACCGGTACCGGTACCAAAAATTTGTGATTTTCGAGATCGAGATTTTCGGTACCGGTACCAATCGGTAACGGTATGGTACCGAGCTCATTCCTAGTTGTGGGTGTTAAGGCAACTTCAAATCCGATGTGATAACACTTTTACAAGCTAATGGGCGTGAAACCGTGCCGGTAGGGTGTGAAGGGGCGCCAAGAAGGATGCGCGGTAGCCTATTAACACCAGAAGAGGCTGAGAAGGTCGGTGGTTTCATTGATGTGGCTCCAAAAAGGGTGTGATAGCGTTCCTGGGTGTTTATCGACAACACACAATCTTACCATTATTATTGTTATAATTATTAAAACAAGTGTGCATGGTATGTGTTCAAAGTATAGCGAACAACCCTATCAAAAAGCTATACTAAGCTTAAGTAGAGATGAAGTTTGATGACAAAAGAGAAGTTTTATTTTTTATTTTTTAGCGTTAATAATCTTTGGTTAATGGTTCTAAACAGGTTATAATTAATGGAGAGTTAGGACCATTATAAATTTATAATTTTCTTTGGTTTAATTATCGTACATGATGGTGGATAAATAATAAATTAATTGGTTCATACAAAACATAACCAAAAGTTTCAAGATGGGACAAGTTTAGTTGTTTTCAAATACCATGAATAAAGGTTTGACGTGTAGTTGGTAAACCAATAAATGCAACCACATGAAAATTGATATGTTCCCATACAATGATATTAGATTAAAGTTTCATAAGTAATGGTATAGTGTAAACTTTTAATTAATGGTGCACCAAATACATTTTGTGTATATAATTGACCACTAATATAGTAATATTCAACATTAATTCCAACTCAAAGTAAACCATTAATGAGTGGATGTTAAGTCTCCTATATTCTATAATCCTTTTTTTTTTTGTTAAAAAAAAAAACTTATCGACATTATCAACATCCAGGGCGTGCATTAAACCAAAAAAGACAAATTGAAACAACCAAATCAAAACAAAAGCCGACTGTTTGGTTTTATGTTTTTGTAAACATCGAATTTTCAAAAAAGCCAATATTATAGATTTTTATTTTTTATTTAAATTAATTTATAATCTTATAAAATGTGTAACCCTAATAGCCTAAATGCATAATGATAAATTAGACCCTTATTATTTTGGGCCAAAAAAATTTTGCCCACAAAATTTCAAGTTCTAATGGGAAAAACCAAACCCGGATGGTGTTCAAAAACTCAAAAACTAAAATTCGTTTTTTGCTCAAAATCCACCTAAATTGACCCATAAACACCCGTATTTTCAGCCGAACTTTCTTAATTTGACATTCCCATAAATTTGCCCACAATTGGAATTTTTGTGTCAATAACCTAGCAAAGCACCAATTCTTCTGGATAATAACCATATGATCATTGAGATAATAAATAGATTATTATTATCATAATAGTGTATTAGTTATCAAATATCTTCTTGAATCCTTTTTAAGTATAAAATGGGTATCATTTTCATACTAGATATGCCTAATATCAATTTTTAAAGAAACCATGTCACACGTGATAAAACATTGTTTTAGATGTTCATATATGTGTTGTAGTTCAATTACATCCTGATGTGTTATGTCACATATCATACATGTTTGTACTAAGTAATTAGCGAATAAAGGTTCTAGACTTTTAAATATTATCTCCTTATTTAGTAATTTATTTGTGGCTCTAGACTTTTGGGCCGGATGCCCCTTTCAGTTTTTGCAAAAAAATACTTAACACATTGGGCCGGGCCGGGCCAGGCCGTCATGCTTATTTTGAGTTGCTTTTTACTTTTATAAGATTAAATGGCCCATGAAGTTTCTTTTGCATTTATAACTTAATTCATTCATTATTTTTTTATTGAGTAAACTGCGGTTTTCGTCTATGTGGTTTGTCCAAAGCTGTGGTTTTAGTCCACTAATTACAAATTTGTGATTTTCGTCTCTGTGGTTTCATTTCACTTGCAATTAAACCCAAATTTATTAACCCCGTTAAGCCTGGTCGTTAAACTCATCTGCCTCGTGAGAGGCAGCTTTGTCCTTTTTCTCTACAAATAAACCTCAGTCCTAATTCGCAAGCAGCCTCATGTGAGAGGCCGGGGTGTATTTTGGAAAAAAAGGACAAAACTGGCCCCACGTGAATGGCACGCTGATGGGTTTAACAACCAGACTTAACGGGATTATTGAATTTGGGTTTAATTGCAAGTGAAATAAAACCACATGAATGAAAATCACAAATTTGAAACTATTGGACTAAAACCGAGATTTGAACAACCACATGGACGAAAACCGCATTTCACTCTTGTTTATTTATTCAGCATTGAAGAATCTATTAAATACCGCTATGCATTTTTATAAAGTACGATGACAATGATAAGAACAATCGGCCCAAACCCCTTTTAGAATTTTGTAAATTGAGTTAATTGACATGATCCGAAGGCCGAAACGTTATGGCACCAATAAAAACAGTTCACTGATATACTAATGACGAATACTCTCGCAAGTTGATGCTACTTTGTTATTAAAAAGTGTGAAATTTGGAGTTGCAAATAGTACACATGATCGAATATTATAAAGAAGTTGTCACATTCTCTTATTTCATTCAATAAATCATAAATAAATAGAAGTTCGTGACACAAGGTGTCACATTCTCTTATTTCATTCACTCAATATATCATAAATAAATAGAGGTTCATGAGACAAGATTTCATAAAGCATTCGTTAATCCACCGTGCGAATCAACTAACGCAGGTTTTTGATCTACAAAAGAAGATGATTGATTACTCCGGCTTGATATCTCCGGGGAGGCAGCGACGACGACGGTTACCGGAGTCAAGAGGCCGGCTCCATCGGGTTCACCCCCACTCGTTCGTATGTTCAAGCTCAAGAAACCCCGTAAGTACCCCCATAATTCTTGTCTAGATTTGTTGTTTCAAATAAATTCAACACATTTGCTTGTGCAGGTGCGGATGTTGACGCATTCCAGGGTGGAGTTGGAGCAAGTATTCCCCCGCCAATGACGGTAGGCTCGGTCAGCCTTCCCGAGGCGTCGACCCAGGCGTCTGCGCCTGCCTCCGCTGGTTCCAGCCTTCCTGAGGCTGTTCCAGCTGAGAAGGTGTCTCCGCCGGCCGTGAGTGCAATTTTTACAGCATCTTTCACGGAGCCGGCGGTTACTGTTGCTGAGGAGGTGGCGCCAACAATGGCTACCACAGCGGCTGCCACTATACCTGCGCCACCGGCACCGACGGCCGGACCATCAGGTACGCGCCGGGCTTCCCGCCGATCTATGCCACCTTCCCGTCTGCCTGACCTGTTGGATGGATTTCCTTTAGGTTCAGGTGATGGGTTTGGCGGCTATCGGCCTGTTATTGACCCTACAGGTACGTAGGGTTCTTTTTCCTTTGTATATTTTTGTCATCTTTCCCTAACTGTCTTTGTTTCTTTTGCAGTATCGGATTCCAATGAAGTGTATGTTCCAAGATGGAACATACGCCGAGGAACAACCCTTCGCACCCCTGTGGAGTGCGTGGATTGGGCTCGCCATGCTGCTCCTCATGGTGCGTTGGGGGAAGCCATGGCTAGCTACCAGGAGGGTAGGCTAACCAATGAGCTTCGGGTTCTCCAAGCCCGGATGCAGCCCCGCGTCGAGCTGCTTTGTCGTGAAAACGACAAGTTAAAAGCAGCTCGCGCCAAAGAAATATCTGAGACGCGGGCTCTGCGGGAGGAGAACCGGCAGTTGGCCGCTGCTGCCGCCGAGAAGGAGAGAGCATTCAAGGCCCTCGAGGTTGAAGTCCAGGCGCGACTCGAGGCCCGCTCCAAGGCTGCCCAAGCTGTGAATGAACAGCTTCGGCTGGCTAAGGAGACTGCGCGAAACTCAACTGAGAGGGCTGCCAAGGCTGAAGCTGTTGCTGAGCCGCTTCGCGAAGAGAATGAGCAGCTTAAATGCAAATTAAAGGCTCTTCAGCATGCTCATGACGCCTTGGCAATGGAAGATGCCAAGAAGCTGCAGGAGATCCTTGACCAGAGGGGGGTGCTTGACCGTACTGAAAGGAAACTTAAAAGCGTCGAAGAGGCTGCCGCCAAGGAAGTTCAACTTGCCAACCTTGATAAAAGCGGAGCCGAACGTGCTTACAAAGAAAGTCAAGCTACCCTCCAATGGCTGCTTCGAGAAGCGTTGCCTCAGGTATCTTTATCTTTTTCTTTACGCTTTCCGCTCGTAATTAGAAAATGTTCTAATTTGTATTCTTTTGTAGGTTGTGCGTCGGGTCCTTTCAGAGACCTCTTATGACGATGCGATGAGCGCAGCCCTCAACGCTTCTCATGAGGATGGGGAGAAGACTGGCTTCCTGCTTGGTCTAGGGTTTGCTGAGAGAGGCTTTCCGCCCTCCAACTTCCCTTTATTCAATGTTAATACTGAAGCTGCTTATGACCAAGCTGTGAACCAGTACGCTTCCTTCCCGCATCCAGTGGTGGAGAAGGTGAATGAAGCTGCTGCTGCTGATGATGGGCTAAACATCCTTAAGGCTTTCCTTGGGCAGCCGCGCTCTGACGGTGCTGGTCCAAGCGGAGGTGGCCCTGAAGCCTGATCCTGAAGATCTTTTCCCACTGCTAGGATAGACTTGGCTTTGTATAGATTTCTTTTAGGCGGGTAGTTACCCAGCCATTCTTGTAATAGATTGTGAAATATTAATCTTTTTGCGTATAAGATTGTTATTTCCTTCCTTGGGTTCCTTGCTTTATAAACTTATGACTTGCATACTTAGTTTGAATTAGCAATTTTCCAAGTGTTTAGAATAAGGACCTTTGAACGTGGTTGATGATGGGTTAAAGTTTTGCCTCCTCTTTCGTGATTGTGCGGGTAAAACCGTCACTTGCACTTGGTAGGATGGCTAATCTTTACCCTCTATCTGACCTGCGTGTAGGTTTTCCTTTTCGAAATTTCTAAGGCATTAAGTTAAACCTTTGAACGTGGTTGATAATGGACTAAAGTTTTCGCTTCCTCTTTCGTGATTGTGCGGGTGCAACCGTCACTTGCACTTAGTAGGATGGCTTTAACTTTAGACCTATATCTGACCTGCGTGTAGGTTTTTCTTATCCTTTTTTAAGTGTTCATAAGTTAACCTTTTAACGTGGTAGATGGTAAGTTAAGTTTGGCTTCCTTGTTTGTGATTGTGCGGGTAAGACCGTCACTTGCACTTACAAGGATGGCTAAACTTTACCTACATCTGACCTGCGTGTAGGTTTTCCTTAGAACTTTTTAACATTTTGGCGTTGTGTTTATGCGGGTATTGCCGCCTTCCACACGCAACTACTTCTTCCCGTAAGGGAAGTTCATAGGTTACAAGCTATCAATACATCATGAAAGGAGAATCATTTCCATTAGAAGTGGCTCTAGGCCTTTTCTTTACAAGTTGGAATTGATCTACATATAACATTTGCGTAATTGAGCTCCATTCCATGTTCTAGGGATGGGAGTGCCATCGAGCCTTTCGAGCCGGTATGCGCCCTTTCCCAGAACTTCTTTGATAACGTATGGCCCTTCCCAAATCGGGGCCAACTTTCCTGGGCGTTGTTGGTTCGAAGCCTCGTTGTTACGCAGTATGTAGTCTCCTTCATTGAAATTGCAGAGTTTTACCCGCGTGTTGTAGTATTTTTGCATTTGTCGTTTGTAGTTTTCTTCACGCACGGCGGCTAAGTCTCTGCGCTCTTCGGTTAGCATAAGGTCTAACCGTCTTTCCGCATCATTGTCTTCTGGTTGGATTAAGACCCTTGGTGAGGGTAAACCGATTTCGACTGGGATCATGGCTTCAGTGCCATAAGTGAGACTGAACGGGGTTTCTCCCGTACTGGTCTTCTTCAGCGTTCTGTTTGCCCAAAGGACGTGTGGAAGCTCGTCCACCCAACCGGATCTATGTTCCAAGAGTCTTCTCTTTATGCCTTCGACGATGCTCTTATTTGCTCTTTCCACCTCACCGTTACCTTGCGGGTGTGCCACTGAGGTAAAGGTGTGGGTGATTTGAAGTTCTTTCAGCCACTGCTGTAGCTTCTTGTCAGCAAAGTTGGTGCCATTATCGCTTACCAAATTCTGTGGAAGTCCAAAACGACAAATAATAAATTCCCAAATAAATTTTTTGATATGCTTTGCGGTTGTTTGGGCTAAAGGTTTCGCTTCTATCCATTTGGTGAAGTAGTCAATGGCTACCACTAGGAACTGAACATTCCCAGCTGCTGTAGGAAATGGGCCTGTCACGTCAATGGCCCACTTCTGAAATGGCCACGAGGAAGTGACAGGAACAAGTTCATTTTTCGGGCGATGCGTGTTGGGTGCGTAAAGCTGGCAAGATCTGCATTTTCTGATGTATGCCAACGCGTCCATATGCATCCCCGGCCAGAAGTATCCCGCGTTGTTTAGCTTGGCTACCACAGCGCGGGGGCCTGCGTGTACTCCACAGATGCCTTCGTGAACCTCCCTTAGGAGGTAGTCGGCATCTTGGTTGTCCACGCATCTTAACAATGGGCCAAGAAAGTTACGTCTGTAAAGGATGTCATTGACCAGCTGATAATTCAGTGCTTTACAGCGTAGTTTTCTTGCCTGTGACTTCGACTCTGGTAACGTTCCTGCTTCAAGGTATTTTATTATTGGGGTCATCCATGTTTCTGTACCGGTTTGGATGACACAAATTTCCTTGTGCGGGACTGATGGTGTTTCGAGGAGTTCCACGCGGATGTCCTTTCCCAAGTGGGTGAAGGCCAGTGATGCAAGCTTGCTTAACGCATCCGCAGATTTGTTTTCGCTGCGCTTGACGTGTATCACTTTACAATCATTAAAATCGCGCATGATGGCTTTGGCCTGGGCAAGGTACAGGGCCATTGTGTCGTTCACAGCCGTGTACGTCCCGTTTATTTGGTTTGCCACTAGCATGGAATCTACATGGGCTTCCAAATTTTTTACACCCATTTTACGCGCAATCCTCAATCCGGCCAGGAATGCTTCATATTCAGCCTCGTTATTCGTACTTGGAAAATCCAGCCGAATAGCATAAGTATATTCCTGGCCTGCTGGATTTGTTAATTTTAACCCTGCGCCTGAACCCTCGTTACTAGCTGCTCCATCAGTGTAGAGTCGCCAGACCTCATTGATTTCGTGTGCTGGGGAGGGTTGAACCTCCTCCTGGCACTCTTTCTCCCGTGAAGCGGGGACTTCTGCAATAAAATCAGCCAGGACCTGGCCTTTAATGGCTGGTCTCGGCTTGTATTGAATCGCATATTCTCCCAATTCAATTGCCCACTTGGCTAGACGTCCCGATAACTCGGGTTTGCCTAGAACATTTGAGAGTTTGAAGTTGGTGAGAATAGTGATTGGGTGACCCTGGAAATATCGTCTCAACCTGCGTGAAGCGTGAATAAGTGCCAAGACCAGTTTTTCCAGGGTAGAGTACCGGGTTTCCGCGTCTGCCAGCACGCGGCTAACATAATAGATTGGCATCTGGATGCCTTTTCGTTCTACAAGCAGGACTGCCCCGGTTGCTCTATCTGTTGCAGAGAGGTATAGGATTAACTCCTCCCCCGCTTGTGGTGCTGTGAGTGTTGGGAGTTCGATCAGGCGTGATCGAATCTCCTGAAAAGCTGCTTCCGCTTCTGGTGTCCAGCGGAAGTGCGTTTTCTTTAAACAATTTCTTAGCGTTGACACAAATGGGAACGACCTATCCGCATGGTTTGCCAAAAAGCGGTTAAGCGCGACTAGTCGTCCATTCAGTGTTTGAGCCTGTTTTATGGTGGTAGGTGATTCCATTTTGACAATGGCTTCGACCTTTTCAGGGTTCGCTCTGAAGCCATCTTTAGTAATAATGACTCCCAAGAACTTCCCTTCTTCCACCCCAAATGAACACTTGCTCGGGTTGAGCTTCATGTTTATCTTTCTAAGTGTGTTGAAAGTTTCCTCAATGTCTTTCAACATCGCCTCTGGCTCGGGGCTTTTGATGACCAAATCATCCATATAGACTTCCAAGTTTCTCCCAATTTGGGCGTGAAACTCTTTGTCCATTAGTCGTTGGTACGTGGATCCCGCGTTCTTAAGTCCGAATGGCATCATTTTATAACAAAATGTGCCATCGGGCGTCCGAAAGGCGGTTTTGTCCTGGTCATCTACAGCCATGTGGATTTGATGGTACCCCTTATACGCATCCAAGAAGCATTTAAGGCGAAATGGTGCCACCGAATCCACCTTGAGATCAATTTCTGGCAACGGATAACAATCTTTGGGGCATGCTTTATTCAAATCTTTGAAATCTATGCACATGCGCCATTGTTTGTTATTCTTCGGTACCATTACGGGATTTGCAACCCACGTTTGATATTTGCTAACGCGCACGATGCCCGCATCAAGGAGTTCCTTGACTTGGGTTCTGCACGCGTTGGTTTGCTCGGGCCCCATTACTCTGCGCTTTTGTACGATCGGCGTAACGGCCGGATCGCATTTGAGCTTATGCTCTGCCTTACCCCGGGGTACACCAGTCATGTCGGCTGGTGTCCACGCGAAGATGTCTGCGTTTCGCTGCAGTAAGCGCTTGAGTAAGGTGCGTGTTGGATCAACAATTGTCGGGCCAATGGTAACGGCCTGATCGGGATATTTCCCATTGAATGCCCACTGTTCAGGTTCAGTGATGGTTTGTTTGGCCATCTTCGGTTTGGGTTTAGAGGAGACAGATGCGATGCATACCTGGGGAATGCCCGTGATCATCGCTACGCCTTCAGTTGTTGGCCATCCCATCATGCCGTGGACTGAGGATACCACGGCGTTGAATCTTGCCATCCCGTCTCTCCCGAATAGGATGTCATACGTATGATGTGGTTTTTTCATTACAACAAAATCCACATCCTCCGTGCGTGAATAATTCCCATCGGTGAGAGTGACGGGGAAAGATAGGATGCCCAAGGGAGTGTTCATGCTGCCGTCAAACCCTTCCATTGAAGCGTAGACCGTCTCCAGGCGTTCCTTGTCTTCATCGTCGAGCTTGTCGAAGAACTGCCTGTACATCACTGTCGACGATGCGCCATTGTCAACGAGGGTGCGGGAGGTGATGTAGTGCCCTAGCTGGCTTTTAATGACAATGGGGCCTTCTTTGTTTGGGCCTCCCGGCACTCGCGGGAAGCGCACTTCTGCTTCCTTCCATGCGCATGGTTCGGTTATCGGTCTCTTTCTTCCTCTGACCTTACCATGGACCATGTTGATGCTAATGTCGACGGGCTTTCGTCCGTTACCCCTGTACCTGTTGTCGTTCCTTCCTCCCTTCTTGATAGATGCCACGAGGTGTGCGAGCCTCCCATCCTTGACGAATGTCTCGACGATGTCCCTCAAGGATGTGCACTCCTCAGTGCTATGGCCCTTTGTCCCATGGAAGTCACAAGACTTGCTTTGATCCGCATTGGGTTTCTGTCGGATCGCTGGGGCTTTTGGCCATGGCAGTTTTTCCGTGGCAAATATCTCCGTGACGCTCTTGGTGAGTGGCGTCCAACGGTTTTTCCGGTTCGAAGGGCGCGTGTTGTCCCTTCCGCCAACCAGAGGGCGAGAGCTTGAGGGGGTGTCAAAGTTTATCCTTGACTGCCAAATACCTTGCCGCCTCTTTTTGTTTAGCCGGGCGGTTCTCACATTGTTCTCCCTTGTCCTCTGCGTGTAGAGGTTTGTATTCTGGGGGAGATCTCTTCCCAGCTGTTTCTCCGTTTCGGCAAAGCGCTTGGCTGCCGTCATTATGGCATCCCACGTGGATGGCATGCCGTCTTTACCCGTCAGAGTGCGGATGAGTTCTGGGTATTCAGCGCCCTGAATGAAAGCGGCGCGAACGAGGTCTTCACTGATGTTGCCCAGACTCAGCTTCTTGGAGTTGAAGCGGGTGATGAAGTCCAGTAAGGATTCATCCTCTTCTCTCACACAGTTGAGGATCGTCCACTGCTCCTCAGTGTGCTTCCTCTGTTGACTAAACTGTTGACTGAACTTGTTCTGGAAGTCTGCCCAGTCATAAATGTGGTGGACCGGTAAACGGTCGAACCATGCTCTGGCTGCTCCTACCAGAGTCATCTGGAACATGTAGCACCACGTGGGTTCCGTCCAGTTACTGACGGTTGCCCCCGCAATGAACCTGTTCAGATGGTCATCTGGGTCGGATATACCATCGTATGTGCCAATATTGGACATTTGTTTGGCACTCCTCGGGGCGATTGCTTCTGCAATGTCCCTTGCAAATTTTGACCTTCCTGCGTTTGTGGCAGTAGGTCTAAAGGCCTTGGAGAAGTCACGCGAGCTTTTTTCCGTGACTGGTTGGAATGCTTCCCCAAAATTCCTTTTTGGCTGGGGATCCGTTTCCTTACGCTTCCCTTTCGCCCTATGGCGAGGGTTCGCGTCGGTGTCGGAGTCTTCCCTCTCGGCGTCTGAGTACTCGTACTCACTACTCATGTTGAGGTGCTGGCGAGTACTACCGAATTCCTCAGCTTGTTGGACTGAACGCAAGCGTTCGTCCAACTCAGCCTGAAATTCTCTTTGACGTGCCTCGGCCCATGCCTTCACTTGATCAAGTGTTTGGCGAGGGGCTCGAGTTCGTTTTTCCAGCTGGGCATCAGTGAATCCCAGTGGAATATTTACTCCACTTGCCCCTACATGAGTGACTGGGGTAGTGTTCGTAAAATGTACTTCACTTGCCCCAGCTTGGGTGGCTGGGGTAGTGTTTGTAAACATTGTGTTGCCGGTGTTTACCCCAGTGGCTGGGGTTGTGGTTACCGGAATTTCTCTAGTCATCTTGGAAGTTTTGAAAAACTGGAGAAAGATGTAGTTCTAGCTTTATGCACGGATGGCGCCAATGAAGAAACACTAAGTGACCCCGGGCAGATTATGGGTAATCTGGGGGCTAAGTAATGTTTCCCACGAAGGTTAGGTCCAGCAGAGTAAGTTGTACTTCAAGGAACCTGCAAAACAGACACCGTAAGCTCGTCACTGAGAAGGGGGGGGTTCCTCCTTGTGACCACCCTCCGGCGTGAGAATCAGTCTATATTGCTCTTTAAATATAAAAGTATATGAATACTATTAGAGCAATTATCAAGTAAGTTATACGAGATAGTAGATGATGAAATGATAATACCATTTGCTGTCTTTTATAGCCGAAGGTGGGTTTCCAAGGGGTTTAGCCGGCCCAACACGCTACCAACTGTAACCTATGCACGTGCCCTACCTGTGAGTGGTGGATAGGTAGCGGCTGACACAGAGCAGGCGTGCCGTGCACTCTTCGTCTTCTACCAACTGCAGGCTAGGCACGTGGTCTGGCAGGAGTTGGTGGGCAGGCGGCGGCTATTGGTCACAGTGCTGTGGCGTGCTGTCTGCCACGCTGCTGTCAGTGAGCTGTCGCATTCTTGGTCAGATCTTTTGTCTTTACCTCGTCAGGTATCACGCAAAAGATCCTCCATCATACAGACTGGCCCATTTTGGCGGGAGTTTTCCCCCTCCCGCCTCTGCTCATTCTTTCAGGTGACACTGAATATTTGTAAGTGTTAAGCCTTATGCGTGTAGCTATGCTGTGCGGGTAGCCTTCCCTGATGGCTTGTATCCGCAACTGCGGGAACAGGCGGGTTACTTTACCATTGGGAGGCTTTTCCCTGCGTATGCAGCTTGCATACTGCGCGTAGGCTTCTCTGAGCATGGTGGGTCCTGCGGGAGTAGATGGTCTTTGCGCAGACATTAGGAATGGCAACGGGGCGGGTTTGGGGCGGGTTTTGCTTAACCCGAACCCGAACCCGAAACCAAAAACCATCCCCGTACCCGCCCCATTACCCGTCGGGTTTAATTCGGGGATTCCCCGTTTGGTTTTTTGTACCCCCCCGACCCGCCCCGTCCCCGAACCCGAAAACCCGAAAACCCGAAACCGATAAGAGAATTAGGGATCTTACATTACAGGTGGTAGCCTGGTAGAGTGGTAGGATGAGAACGAGGAGGAGGAGGGTGGTCCGGTGGTGCAGACGGGGCGATTGAGTGGATGGTGATGGTGGTGCAGACGGCGATTGAGTGAATCGGGGGCGGAATGGCGGTGGCGCACTGGTGCTGCAGATTGATGGTGCTGCGGACTGCCGATTGGTGGTGCACTGGTGCTGCAGATTGAGTGGTGCACTGGTGCTGCGGACTGCCGATTGGTGGTGCACTGGTGCTGCGGACTGCCGATTGGTGGTGCACTGGTGCACTGGTGGTGGATTGGCGGTGGATTGGTGGTGGATTGGTGGTGCACGGTGGATTGGTGGTTTAGGTACTGAGACAGTGGACGGCGATTCACGATTGTTAGGTTTAGATTTGAGATTGTTAGGTTTAGGTTTTTAATATATGTATATATATATTATTTTTATTTATATTTATATATATTATATCGGGGCGGGTCGGGGCGGGGGTACCCAAACCCGAACCCGAACCCGAACCCGAAACAATCCCCGAAACAATCTCCGAAACCCGACCCGAAACCGAAAAAACAAAACCCGACCCGACCCGAAATAAGCCGGTTTTCGGGTTTCCCCGTCGGATTCGGGGATTTTTGCCATCCCTAGCAGACATCCCTGTTCAAGGTGAGTCATGCGGGACCAACTGAGCCCTGCTGGGACCTACCTCTTCACGTACCGAAGCATATGATCCGTTGCCTTTTGAGCCATCTTTCGACTAAATTGCATCAAATTAATAAAATGATTTTTGGTAAATCAAATTCATACAATTAAACTAGCAAATCTAAAAGTCCAACAAAATTTACACGCTTGTTGCTGCTTACCGACCTAACTATTATAATTAGATCCTTTGTGAAATTAAATATAAGCTGCTTATATATACGAAAAATAAAAAAATTGATAACACCCCTCTCATTCGATACTAATGTTCGGTTAATTACCAAATTCCCACCGACTTAATATATATTAACTACAAAATTGATTTGTATGAAACTGAAATTGCTTCTCACATTTCGTATTCGAATAAATATAAAGATTTATGTGGATTAAGATTGAAGTGCATGCGTACCTGCTGCTGCTTCTTTTGCATGAGTCTCTTACGGTACCTGTAGCCCTGGTAAGAGTACAAGACAGACACAACTAGCGTCAAACAATCATTTTATATATTTATTGTATATTTTTAATTATATATAAGGATAGTTTTTTTTTATTTACTATATGTAATATTATGATTAGTACATTTATTATTACAAACACATGTAATTTATTATTACACGTATTACTCGTCCAGAGCCGTCTCTAGGGATAACAAAATGAAGCTAGGGCTTTAGGCCTCCATTATCTAAGGCCCCCAATTTCCAAAACCAAATTAATAACTATACATTTGTAATGGATTTGGATTAATGCATGCAATTTGATCGGCGTTTAAATCGAATTAGGTCTGAAAGGGGTGAAGAGCTGCATTACTTATATATTTGCAAAAAATGATGACAGCATTTTGAATTATTTGGAGAAAAAACATGATAACTTTTTTTTAACAAGGACTCGTTTTTAGACATCATTTTAGGCCCAAACTGAGTTGGCCCTGTATTCGTTCCTAATGTTTCGGGTTTCATTGTCATCTCAATTAAAAATAGAATTTGTGAGTTGAGGGAGGAGAAACGAACTTTTTTTAGCACCTTTTTTTTTGTCTGTTGAAGATGCTTTTATAGTTTAGTTACCTTATCAGTTCCATATAAGTAGTCACAATAAGTGAAGATGGGTGCAAAGTTGCTTTGGCTTTGGCCTCCAACATAATGGTGATAGTCATGGTACTCAGCACCAGCTGAAAATGGTATGTATTTTTTAAATGTCCATGGAAAATCATACCTACATAGTTAAAACACATCATAAACTTAAACTTGGTTAATCATTAAACTTATTCTTACCTTAACATTAATATTAATGTTTGTAACCCTTATTAGTTATTACTTACCCACTATGATTCTCAACGGCCTCGATTTGCCTCAACGCAAGCCACAACAAGAATGTAACCATATGTCCAGGAACAATTGCGGGACCCAAAAACGATGGAATACCGAACACCAAGTTCTCAAACCAGTGCGCATGCTGAGTAGCAAACCCTGTAGGCGCCGTGTATTCATGATGAACCTTGTGAATGTTCTCATACACCCATTTGATATGAAAAAGCCTATGGATCCAATAATTTGTGTAATCTTCAATAACAAAGTAGATTATCAATTGTAATATAATCTCAGTTGATGATGGTAACGGCAAGCTTGTTCGAATACCAACCATCTACATTTGTTAATCGCAACGTGTTACATATAATAATATGATAATATGAACAATAAGATCGTTTAAAAACAAAATATCTTACTTCTATGGAAGGATAAGATACAAGTAGTACAGGTACAACAATGAAAAAGTACGTTCGTTGCACAACCAAGTAACATTTAAAGTTTTCGTATAACGAAACCTTAATCTTGGGTTGAACTTTGTAAGGCGCGACGTAAGTGGGAAACATGAGTTCCATAACAAGGTAAAAGAGAGGTACTAGAGTTGACAAGAGAAATATTAAGGGAATGTTGTGGCAGTACAGGATGTAGTCAGACTTATTGGCGGTGTAGTTAAACCATAAGGTTTCGGCTAGGGTGAGAGGCCGGCCGATGGCGGTTTCAGCCTCTTGGAGAGTGGCACAGGGCAACATTTGTGATGTACTCTAAGAGATGAGTTCAGCTTGTTACATTATTCATATATATATATACAATGTAAATTGGTTTCATAATATTTCTAAAACTGGCAAAAATGATATTGTTATTTTGTGACACGTGTTTTTATACTTTTTATTGCATGGCAACACACAACTTTCTGATTTCCTATACAAAGTTATGTGACATGAAAATAACTTTTGGCAAAACCTTAGGATAGACGTAATGTATTTTGCACAACTACTTATACTTGTGACACCAAAATTTCAGATTTTATATTGTGGTAGCACATGGTTATATGTCACAACCATATCATAATATATTGTTTGATTCAATGTGATCAAGAACCATGTGATTGGGTTTGCATAGTCATGTAAGTTACTGTTAGTGTTCAAAGCTTTATTCTTTCATGTGTACAATTGTGCATAACCTTGTGCTTTCAAATTAAGATTCTTTTTCCGATTTTGAGAGACTATCCAAGGGATGGTTGATGATCGTTTATTTAGAATAGTCGTTAGGACCGGCTCTTAAGGAGGGCCGGGTGGTCAAGGGACCCCGGTGGCCCAGTCCGATACCTCGTTAGGCCCGATTTTTTTTTAAATTATATATATTTTTATGAAAAGCATTATGTATATTTAATGGTTTAACTCAATTACATTGACCACTAGCTTGGTCTAGTGGCAAAGAGTGTGACTCCCAACCAAAAGGTTGTAGGTTCTGGTCATGTTTAAGCCTAAGTTTGTACTAAAAGTTTTGTATACAACCCAAATCATAACCATGTAAGCGCATTTACAAATTAAATTGTTTAAACCTAACAAAAAGACCCCTTTTACTTAGGGCCCAAGTTTTTTCCGCATTCGGGTCAAAATTTTTAACAATTATCGGAGACTGCCCTGATAGTCGCATAGAGGAAGAGGCGCGATGGTGCCATGTTAGGAAGAATGAAAGATGGTTTAGGATTCTGAAGAGGTAGGTCCCAGCAGAGCCCAGTTGGTCCCGCAAGACTCACCTTGAACAGGGACGTCGGCACAAAGACCATCTGCTCCCGCAGGACCCACCATGCTCATAGAACCTTACGCGCAGTACGCAAGCTGTACACGCAGGAAAAGCCTCCCAATGGTGAAGTACCCCGCCTGTTCCCGCAGTTGCGGATACAAGCCATCAGGGAAGGCTACCCGCAGACAGCAGGGCTACACGCACAAGACAATAGATACTTCAGTAGTCACATGAAGGAATGAGCAAGGCAGGAACAATCCCGCCTAAATGAGCCAGTCTGTATGATTCTGAAAGATCTTTTGTACTATACCTACCAAGGTATGGATAGGACAGACGATCTGACCAGAACAACCCATGAGCCAATCACAGGGTGACAGCTCACCGACAACAGTGCGAGGAGGAGCACCCTCTAGTACTGTTTGTCACTATTAGCCGCTGCCTACTCACCAACCCTTACTGTGGGACATGCGCAGCCTACAGTTGGTGGAATAGTGTTACTATTGGCCGTAACCTTTTCACCAACCAGCATGGCCTGCGTACAATCCACAGTAGGTGGGACGTGCATAATCTACAGTTGGTGGAATAGTGCAGCCGACTTTGTCACTGTTGGCCGTAACCTACCCACCAACCAGTATGGCCTGTGCATAGTCCACTGTTGGTAGAACAGGAATACTATTCAGCCGGCTGTACCTGCTTGGAAACCTACCTTCGGCTATAAATACTCCAACATCTCGGAATGGTAAGATCATCTGCTATCCAGTTATCTAGCAATCTCTTAATATACACTTATATTCAGAGCAACCTAGTCTGATTCTCACGCCGGAGGGTGGTCACAAGGAGGAACCCCCCCCCTTCTCAGTGACGAGCTTACGGTGTTTGTTTTGCAGGTCGCCTGAAGAACAGCCTTCTCAGCTAGACCTCATCCGTGGGAAACATTACTTAACCCCCAGATCATCTATAATCTGTACCGGGTCACCTAGTGTTTCTTCAGATTCATATAAAGGTGGCGAACAAAGTAGTTTATATTAAGTTATTAGAGTAAATTACTACTTGGTTCATGTAGTTTGGCCCATTTAATTCTTTCAACTCAAAAAGGAATCTCCTGATGAGTTGTCCAAGCCAATCCGGCCAAAAAGTAATCTCTTGGTGAATGTTATTCGTAAATGATACTGTTTAGAGCGTAAAGGTTTAAAGATAAGTTTCGCATAAGGAGTGGCGAACAACCTTAGAGCGTGAAGGTTTAAAGATAAGTCACTTTTAAACCTAGAGGTGCACAAATCGGGTTTTTCAAATACCCGGGTTCGGGTATGGAACCGGGTTCGGGTATTAGAAAATCGGGTATTGGCAATAACCGGGTCGGGTTCGGGTCCGGGTATTGTCTCTAAAAACCATACCCTATGCATCGGGTTTGGGTTCGGGTCGGGTATAGAACCGGGTATTCTAAAATCGGGTATTTCAATACCCTATTTCCGGGTATTGAATAAACCTTATTTTTAGGTTTTTTCGGGTATTTATCGGGTATAGATTGGAGTTTTTAAAAGGTTGCACTTTTTAGGGGTATTTTCGGGTACTTTTTAGGTATTTTTCAGGTATTTCGGGTATTTTTAGGTACTTTTCGGGTATTTTCGGGTAATTTCGGATATAAATCGGCTATTTTAAAAAACCCGGTTTCGGGTATTGGAGAAACCTGGTTCCGGGTATGAACCGGTTCCGGTTTTCGGGTACGGGTTTTGGTACTAAAATGCATACCCTATCCGTACCCAACGGGTAGGGTCGGGTACGGGTTCGGGTATCAAAAACCCGGGTATTAAAAAAACTGGTTCCGGGTTTTTTTTACGGGTCCGGTTCCGGGTTCGGGTTTTTTGTGCACCTCTATTTAAACCTAGAGGCAACCAGTAACTAACATGGGATGTGTGAATATTTGTTACACTTGCACCACTCTTAGTACATGATCGGAGATAGGAGTCATTGGGGGATGCTGTCTTTAGATTTGTTTTAGGGCCTTAGCCTTAACAGTAGCCCTTCACTGTTAAGTGAATCACTTTCTCTTATAACCGAAAAACCAAACTGTTTGTAACCAATATGAAATTTTAAATACAAAAACATCACCTATCTGTTTGCTTTTGGCCCAAACTGTTTATCCCTAGAGTTAGGGGTGTTCAAAAGTATCCGAATCCGAATCCGTATCCAAATTATCCGATTATCCGTATCCGAACTATCCGAAATTTCGGATATCCGAAACCCGGATATCCGAAAATTCGGATTCGGATAGTATTTTTGGGATATTTCGGATAGTTCGGATATCGGATATCCGAAAATTTGGTTATATTTTTCATATTATTTATTATATATAATTATATTTATATGATTTAAGAGTTGTAAACTGCTTGCATTCTCAATTCCAATTTCTAATCTTCTCTCTTACCAACTATTTTCTTACTCAACATTCAAAATCCAAACACTGGAATCCGGCCATCAACGCATCATCTCCGTTCACAAGCCCCAAACTTAGTTCACCATCACCTCCATGAAATAGCCGTCACAAGGAGTTACTCTAGTAACAGGTCTGTACCGCCTTCACTGGTACAGATCTGAAATGAAGACAGAGACGGAGAATGATGGTGGTTGGTGGCTGACGGTTGTCAGTGGTTGTCTCCAGAGTAAATTTGCAATCTTTGTTATTGAAAGTTTGAAATGAGGTATTTTCATGCTTGTAATTTGCTGGATCCTTATTTTGTTGACTAAATAAAATCATTAGATTAAATTGTTTTTTTTTAGAATTTCGGATATCCGTTTCACTATCCGAACGGATATCCGAAATTTCGGATATCTGAATGTTGGATATCCGAAATTTCGGATACGGATTCGGATAGTGAAATTCACTATCCGAAATGTTCGGATATCCGAAACTCCGGATATCCGATTTTGAACACCCCTACCTAGAGTTCATCATCATCATCATCATCATCATCATCATCATCATCGTACTCAGTATATCCAACCAATAGCAAAGCTATGGTAGGGTCTGAGAAGGGTAAGATGTAGGCAGCCTTACCTCTACCCTATAGGGATAGAGAGGCTGCTTCCGGTGAGACCCCCATAAGCTATGGAACTCATGGGATGATTTTGGAGTCGAATCCCACCTTCTTGTCTTATTTTACTCTTTGTGGTTTTTATTTGTTCGTTTGGACTTTCATTTGTTCGTTTGAAAACTGTAGCTTATTTTTTCACTAAACGGGGCTAACAACGACCCGTGTGACTTTGATTTTACTTAACGGATCTGTCAGGAACTCATGGGATGGGATGATTTTGGAGTCGAATCCCACCTTATGGTCTTCTTTTACTTTTTGTGGTTTTCATTTGTTTGTTTGGGCTTTATTTGTTCGTTTGAAAACTGTAGTTTCTTTTTTCACTGAACGGGGTAAACAACGACTGTGTAATTTTGTTTTTACTGAACATGGCTATCAGAAACTCATGGGATGATTTTGGAGTCGAATCCCACCTTCTTAGCCCGCAACCTATTTAAAATATTCGTCGTCGGTTGTTAAGAAAATTTAAATTAAATTCTTTATTATAACATTGTTATATACAAATATATATGTTATATACAAATATATAACTATATTTATCAATACAATTGTTTACTACCATAAGACTACCCACGTGACCACAAAAGGCAAGAGTCAGGCAAACAGCTTTCTCTTTAATGTTGTCACCAAACCATCCTTTGTGGGTCACACTCGTTATTCTATACCCGCCTCTATTTACGGTTGGTGTGTTCGATCACGTGACATCGTATCGTAAAACACGTTCCACGCTGTCTCTGCTGATGATTAATTAATATTAATATTCTTAACGCGGTATACTAACCTTAAACCCCTTCATATGACAACTGTATTAACCGCTTTTCTTCATAGATCCTTCCTTTCGGAAATATTATATAGTCTTTATATTTGTATATATTCATTACTAATGTTTTTCATTTTCGAAATTGTTTGGATGCCCAATAGTCTTAGGGAAAATTCCTGAAATGTTCGATCGGTAAGAAAGATTCCAAATATATTCCCTTAACATTTCAATTCCTTCATCGTCCCTTTACTAACATGTCGTTGTCGCTATGCTAGAAGTTTGAGATGACATGTTTCTAAACCTGTCGTCCCCGTCATGTTAACTAAAAAAAATTATACCTTATCTTTACTAAAAGTATGGATCATAAACTAATTTAAAAAATATTTTAATATTTTTATTTTTATTGGTTTTAAGTTCTTGTATATAAGATTTTGGATAATAATATGATTAAGAAAACTCATGCATACCATCAAAATCAGTTTATGTGTATATTGTTTAGATATAATTTTTTAAATAACAAGCTTTATTATATTAAAATTTTAAGCTATCATAGCAGGGAGACGATGGGTTTTCAGCTAATACGGCTCGGAGGTAACGAGTTTTGAGCTAACATGGCGGTGAAGCGACGAGTTCTAAGCTACCATTGTGGGGAGACGACGGGTTAGTAAGGGGACAACGAGAGAATTTGAACTTTGAAGAGACATATTTGGAATATCTCTCTAACTATGAGACCTTTAAAGAGTTTTCTTAAAGCCCTTCACGCCATCGCCATATAAGAAACGGGGCTTCGAAACCCTTCTCCATAATGCCCTTTTACTGCCACAATATATATGTATACATATATATCGGTATGTGTGTGTATGAGAGAGAGAGAGAGAGTAAAAAGCATGAGGGTCCACACCATCTACTCCTTTATCACCGGTTGTCCGAAGGCCGCCCCCTCCAATAGCGCCCCAAAATTGTCCCCTTTACCGCCCATAGCGTCAAGCCTCAAAGAAGAATCATCACATTTGATGCCACGGTGCATAGATAGTTATATCGTTAAAGATGAATTTGCTTGAAAATTCTATTGAGATTTTCTAGTGTTCTCTTTCATGGCATCGTACGAGAAACCTTCATGTAATTCAAGTAAAAAGTGACGCAATAGAAATATTCTTTCTTTCCTCTTGACTTTGAGTATTTCAATTTTTACAACATATACAATATAAATTAGTGTTTAATGGGAGGGCAGATTTCTTTAAAACACTTAGAAAGACGTTAGAACCGAACAAATAAAAAATTTATAGAAAGAAATTACACCAAACCCATATCATCGAATTACTTTAAAAGAGGAACGGTGTTTGATCCACCACCCCCCAACGACTTTGTGTCCATTGTTTTGAGCAAGCAAAATTGGGTTGTTTCGAAAAAACAAGCTCATTTCTTGTCTTCCATATACAAAATGACCTCGTATAACAAAATTCTTTTGTTCTTGTGGCAGTCAAAATTACTTGTTTCGTTAATTTTAAGTAAATCAATCACCGAGAAAGCAAACCAACGTGGCAAAGTAACAAGAACTAAGAAGATGATCACTCATTTCCTCAATTTTCACATAATCTACAAACCACCGACCCCTTCTATATTTCTTTTAGATAGCAGTCAAAGGCTAATAATATCACATAATCTACTAAGACCAAACATACTGGGCTCAACACGTCGGCACACCGCCCTTGTTAAGGGCAAAAATGGCTTGAGCGTTTTGTGCAAAGCGCCTAGTAAAGGTTAACTTTGTTTCGAAGCAATGAAGAACAAGGTGGAGAGGCCACCACTATCTATGGTCTAACAAGTAAAAAACACAGTGATATTATATCTAATGACAACAAAATTTATTATATATAGTAAATTAAACATTACAATTAGTTTTATGTTTCAAACTTAAGTGGATAATCGACGTTGACAGGTTCAAGTTATACCAATGAATTTCCCGCGAAAACACAAGATGTGGGACCCACAAAGAAAGGAATGTGGATGACAGCTCAGATATGTGTAATGGTGACATCCTGTTTTACCTGGTGGCCGGAGTAACATAACCATATATGGTATGGATTTTTTTACTTTTTGACCAGCCGCTGGTTTGTTGGCGGCAAACTCAAAAAATAAAAGAAAGTGACATCTTCTTGAAGATTATTTTCAGTCTTTTGAGATTTCATCCACTGGTACGGGCCCATATATCCCTCAAATATTAATCCATATATTTTCATATTGCAAGTTCAATATTTTTTAAAAAGACTACTATATGCTTGGTGTATTTCTCTATCTGGATTATTATTATTATTATTATTATTATTATTATTATTGTAAGTGTTATTATTATTATTAGAGCATTCACATACCATGTCATATTTTGTTAGTGTTGTATTAGTAATGTATAGAGTGATTTAGGTGTTGTGCGTGGATGAGATAGAGCATGCAGTGGATTTGTTTGTATATTTGAAAAATTACCGCTCACTTCATATAATTTTTTAATATTTGTTGAAAGTGGTTGTGAGTGAAAGAGAAAGAAAAAGTAATGATTAAAGTATAAAAAATATTATTTAATTGAAAATAAAAGAGAAAATATAGTGTTTTTTTATTTAATTTTGGATTCAAAGATAGAAAAATGAATAAGAATGCTCTTATTTAGGAATTAAATATGTATTATATCACAATGAGAAACCTAAGTTTTGTTTAAGTTTCATGTTGAAAGTGTGAAGTGTTATTCTTTTGATTTGTATCCAAAATATGGTTGTGCTTGTGTGTGGAGGTGTACAAAACCGGTTTTAATCCTAATCGAACCGGTTTATAAAACAAACAGGTTTGGTTAACGGCTAGTCAAAACTGGTATGACTTAAACCTATTCGGTTTATAAATCGGTTTAGAAGCAAGATAGGCCGGCCTGGTCTAGGTCGGTTTGGTCTGGTCTAGAACCGAGTTAACCGGTTTTAACCAGTTTCCTCAAACCGGTTTAGTTGTTCAAAAAGGGGAACCGGTATCAACATCAGCATTTTGGGTGAAACCGATTTCGTTATCAAACCGGTTCGGATCAGTTTGCCATGAACCAGTCCCAAATCAGTTTTTTTATACACCTTAACTTGTATGTTTGTTTTGCATGGCCTTGTTTGATAGTTAATTAATGGGCTTCGGTGCAAGTAAAAGAGAGATGGGCTTGTAGTAGTGTTTGTGGGCTGGAGATTAATGGGCTGTTGTATGCTTATATCTTCAATTCAATTCATGTGTTATGAAGAGGAAATATGATGGATGTTTTAGCCTCTCGAGTCTGACATCAGATATCGATTAGTCTTCATCATCGGCACAGGCACTCATCTTCCTCTTCAATATATATAATATAATGTTCGTTCACAGACGTCCGTAACTATTATCTAAACCTATCTTTCGCCTTCATCACGGTATAGAGTTTTCATCATGTTTAAGATGTCTATATAGTTCTTTTAAACATGTATGAATAAATTGGTCAACACAATAAACGGTTTAAACATGTTTATTTTTCACTTTTAAAAAATAAAGTATGTGTTAATAACCCTTGGTTATCCCATAATTGTTTTAAATGGATGCTACTATTTGATTTTAGACTTTTATGGATTTCCGTTTCAAATATGTTAAGAATCATCTATTATTCAAGACTTTTATGGACTTATGACAACTCTTGTTTCACCATACACACGTGATATTCATCGTGTCCGAAAACTAGTTCATGCTTGACAAAAACTACACAATTAATTATCGTGTCGTTTTTGTGTCCTTATCATGCCGTGTCTGACTTGTTACACAACTTTTTTTTCAGTTTAGGAAAGTGCCAATTTTAAACCGAGTTGTAGACACCGGTAATGTAACATCTATACAAATCCCACATCGTCCATCAACAAAAGTGATCCTTGGTTTATAAGTAGATGCCCCACCTCTTAAATCACCAACACGTTTTGGTCTTAATGCTAGTGAACGAGATGAGAGCTCTACAATTAAGCGTGCTCAGGGTGATGTAGTAACAGGACGGGCGATCAAAAACAAATCCGTAAGCTCTTTGTGAGTAAAGCGGATAATATTAACGGTACGAGAAAGCGGATCAAAACTATTAACCAAATTTCCATATCTACTCATTTTTTTCTTACCCAAAAACCTCACAGTGTTCTCATCAGCCAAAATGGCTTCTTCTCATACTCTCTTTTCTTCATCTTCTTCCACTATATGTACCCATCATCATCAATCCATAAACAAACCCGTCCCGTTTTCCTCAAATACCCATATACCCATACCCAAATTACACTCCCAGTGGTTAGGTATTACCAAATTATCCCTTAAATTCTCCCATATCCGACCCAAGACCCGACCCGTATCAGCCACCGTTTCTTTCAGTCTCCCTACTGCGTTAGTTGTTGTTGTTGTTGTTGTTATTATTATTTTGGTGAAATTGAGTTTTTTTTTTTTGGGGGCTGCAGGAATCCAGAGAGGGTTGATTCAGCTGATAAAGTTCCAAAGTATGTTTTTTTTAGTTTATTTATTAATATTTTAGTATTTTTTTATTTATTTTAATTGTAACTGTGATATTGAAAATTAGGGCCTTTTTTAGGGGTGTAAATGAGCCGAGCTCGACTGGTTTTGACTTACGAGAGCTCAAGCTAGTTCGGCTCGGCTAGTAAGTCGTTTTCCCAAGCTCGGGCTTTGGGCCCGGCTCGTTTACTATTTATTAATCATTTATATAAAAATACACAGGGATGAACGGTATTGGAACTTCGGCGCCTAGGCCCGTTCTGCAGCCATGATTTAAATACATGTTTAGTTGTGTTTATATAATTTGAGAAAAAACCTTAAACGAGCCTAAGCTTGGCTGGAGCTCGTGTGGTACGTTAAACGAGCCAAAGCTAAGCTTGGGTTCGGTTGTGTGGTGTGAAATCAATACATAGAAGTACAAAAGAAGTAAACTTAAAAATACATAAGGCTCAATGAGTCTAATCCATACAAGGCTCAAGCTTGAAAAAGCTCGGCTCGTTTTGAACTTTTTATCGATCAATCTCGAGTAGCTAGTGAGCGGCTCGGCTTGTTTTCACCCCTACTTGTATTATGAATGATTTGGGCGTAAATTTGAATTGTTTTAGATGGTCGTTGAAAGGAATAAAGTCGTTTGCAATGGGCGAATTGGAGGCGAGAAAGCTAAAGTTTTCGAATACGGGTACCGAAGCGATTCTCATGGGGATTTTGGTTGAGGGTTAGTTCAATTTCTCCCTTTTTGTTAATGAATTATGAAATTGTCGTGTTTATTTGATGCATTTTGTGTTTATTCATAGTTGTATGTGAAATTTAATTGTGCACTAAACAGAAACAAACATACTAAGTAAAATCCGAGTAATAGCAAAAGATACTAGTAGGATGGAATGACTGCTCCCACCGAAACCCCTGACTCTAAACGGACCGTTTTTTTCAAAATGTAAAGTGTAGTAAATCCAGGTAGCATAAAGTGCGGCTAGGCGAGAATAAAAAAACTTAATGACAAAATACGGCGAGTGCTAATAATATTAGTAGAACACTACCTAGACATAAAGTGGTGAGAGAAGTATATTAGTAACTCCTTGAATGTACGTATAGGCTTTTCTAAAAAGTCATTTTGCTTGACATAGATGGCATCAATTAGTGGTTTATGTGAGTGAAGGTGAAATAGTTAGATATCGATGAATTCGTGCTCGGTTAGGAAAACCCATTTTTAATTAAATCCAAAATGAAATGTGTATGTCGGGATTCGAACTTGGGTCATTTCATAGATCGAAGCTTTAATAATTACCCCATGAGCCAACCAACCAAGCTTCATTGATGTCTCTATTGATCAAACATAAATCATATATATTTAAAAAGCAATGTATAAAACATAAACAAACATTAAAGTTTGTTATTATTATTATTTTTGGTTATTATTATTTTATATATGCATATGAATTATATATATATGTAAATATATATCTAAATTATTTATGACGTCATCCGGGTCAAACACCGGTCCGACCTCCCGGGTCGGTCCGACCTTTGACCCGGTAAGGCGTCCGGAAAACATTGATTATGATGAAGATTGGTAGGGTACTAGGATTTAGATTAGAGACTACAACTTTATCACCTTCATGATTGCTTAGCACTTATTTGATTTTAGAGTTTAGGCTATTTGGGCATCTAAGTTAAGGATTTCTATATTTAAATATTAACATGGTAAAGAATATCATGTATAATCTATGTACGCCTAGGCGCTGAGGGGCGAGGAGCATGAAAAGCGCCTTTTGGGCATCCAGGCGTTTCTGAGACATTCCAGCTAGAGTAAGGCCAAATCTTGTAATTTCCGGCCAAAATGGTCTGAAACATCTTAAAGTGGCCTGTAACCAACCTAAAGTAGCCCTAAACACGCCTAAAGCAAGCCTAAAACATATCTAAAATCCTTAAAGAAAAGGTATGTTTATGCTATGCGCCTTGCTTATCTTGGGTGCTCATTTTAAGCACCTTGCACCTAGGCCCAAGGCTCACCCTTTGCGCATTGAGTACACCTTGCGACTGTGGCTACTATGTGTATAATTAGTTTATAAGAATGGGTGCGTTTGACTTCCGACCGTGGTTTCTGGGACCATAACGCTTTAATTTCTAGGATTCTAACTTAGGGACCCGGGGTGTTTGAGATTGCTTATTTACACACCAAAAATGATCGTCGAAGTGTTCAATCTCAATCTGATTATTGGGAACAACTTATTTCCCCTTAAAATAAACATAGATATTTTTCTTCTTCATCTAACCACTCATAAGCCTTTATTTGCTTTTAAAAAACTGCAATAAGCAGATAATTTGTTTAAATATCAATCCTGTAAAAGAGGCTGGCATAATATATCTGATAGCTATAATTACAATGCAGGAGGAACCCTCAGTAAAAAGGAAACAAACCTAACGGGCCCGTGGGCCATAGACGGAAAATCCTAATAATAAACTAGTGAAATAAATCTGAATTTTATTCAACAAATACCAAACAACACCATAGGGAGTATTAAAGTTACTTATCTACCCTTATTTTGTTATTAGCTTCTTAAAATCGTTTTTATTTTCTGTTAATCTGCAGGAACAAACAGGGCTTCAAAACTGTTGCGTGCAAACGGGTTTACACTTACCAAAGTGCGCGAAGAGGCCATCAAATTGATTGGCAAACCCGACTATTTCTACTTCAGTCCCGAGCATCCTCCTCTAACTGAATCAGCTCAAAAAGCCCTTGATTGGGCTGTTGATGAAAAACTCAAAGCAGGTAACTTTCTATAGATTTTGCTATTCAAACTCAACCGCAACGCTAATAAATCCAAATATTTTAATTATTAATAATTTACAACGATATAAATGTAGGCGATGATGGGGAAATTACGACATCTCACTTGCTTCTTGGAGTATGGTCTCAAAAGGAAGGAGCAGGATACAAAATAATGGCGATGCTCGGTTTTGATGACGAAAAAGCCCAACAACTTCACTCTTTGGTTTCAAAACCGGGGTTTGTGGAAGATTAATAAGTTCGTTGACATACATTGTTATTGGTCGTTAACTCTTTTCGTTCCAAACCGTTTAAATTATCTGGTAAATGTTGTGATAATTTGATTCTTGAATAATTAGAATCCTATTGTTGTTGTTTCTTTGTTCAAAGTTATCATTTTGACTTTTTAAGAGTCCAAATTGCATACTATTTATGATAGATTTATTGAGCTAGGGACAATTTTCTAACCTTTAGTGTTATTTATACGCTAAAATTCTAATCGCCCTTGATAAATTTTTGGGTGAGCCCCTTGATCACCCCTCATAAAAAGAATCTTGGGTCCATCACTTGGGGTAACAACTAAAGTTGGATGCATGCGTTTCCAGTTGTCAATAAACTCGGTTTGGTACATCTCTAAAACACCGAGAGCCTGGGAAGTGGCATCTAACCAAAGTCGTTTACCGAGTTTTATTCATCCATGCTCTCTCTAGTTCATATTAAAAGACTTAAACACTAATGAAAATTACTAATAACAAAGAAGAGCATTAAAGACTAATGTCACGGGAAATATTTACGGAGTCAAATGTTGAACCCTTGAATTATGCATCTTTGACTTGACTTATTCTTGAATTCAGAAACCATTTTAACCGGGCTGTAGACTCTTTGATAGATCCTTATTATGGGTCGGGTCATGGACATTGGATTAATGGCCTAAAAGATCATATCAGAGTGGTTGGACACTTGGACTAATCAAATTTCCAAAATACCCATTTAAGTTCAAAGAAGCCCAAAATGATTGGGCCTCGTACTTTTGTTATACAAAATGAGCAGATACAAAACTTGTATTTAGACTATTTACCATGTAATTTGTGTCAAGCTAAAGCCAAAAACCCGAACTGATTCATGATAAAAAAACCCGGTTCCCAGATCCTATCCAAAACCGATTATGAAACGTGTTTGAGAACATCCCCATAGAAACATGCTTGAGACCGGTTTAACCGATCCAAACTAATTTGAAATCGGTTTCAAAACAAACTGGTCTTTCCTTCTACAAACCAGTTTGGGCAATCCACTTTTTAACAACCTTTTACTTGATTTGAACAAGTTTGAAAAACGGGTCTGGTTTGGGCAAAAAGTTGATTTTGTACACCTCTATGCGAAACCATACAACTCAAATTGGTTTTGTGAATATGTGTGTTGTGTTCGCATTCATGTGCTTCATGTATTTTTATAGGTCTATGTCGGGTTACCATTAACCCTTCATGACCACAACCTCTTTAATACACCTTCAAACAATTGAGCCAAATTGAATCGAACTGACCAAATATGTTACAGTTACTTACAGACATATATCATGTCTATAAAATATAACATAATTATAAAATGTTTGTCAATAAATTAATATATCTTATTAATAAATAAAACAATATTATCTAATCTATTAGCATTTAGACTTTCCAACAAATGATTGAACATAAGTTTAATATGAGGTGGACTTGGTTGTATTTAGATGAATGATTGGAACAGCAAATTAAAAAAATGATTAAAGAATTAAACAACTGTTAACCAATCATTATCAACTATCATGTTGATCCAATTCAATCTAGTATAAACTCAAATATATATCGCCGTATTTATATATTTTCCTTAATTAAGTTTTCAATTGTTTGCTGTTTAAACTTAAATCCCAAAAACATGTGACAAAATAAATTGTATAAAATTAAACACTTATTATTAACTATTATGCATACAATATAATATTACAATGTGTAACAAGTGCTATTACTTAATTACTAGCAGTTAACAGTTTATTATCAATATTATTTTATACTTCATTTATTTAAAACTGAAATTTGATATGTCTTATCAAATTTGTATCAAAATTAAAACTTTTATAATATATAAAATATTTTCATATCAGACATACTTTACAATTTACATGCAATCTAAACACAAGAAACTTCAACTGATGACCAAATATTCATAGGTCAATGGATGACAAATTCAGATGTGAAATCTTTTTGATAGTTTCAAACCTTTTGATCAAACACATGTATCTTGATACATGTTTCAAAAAGAAAAACATATAAGAAAAACCTTTTGATAGTTTCCTCCACTCTTATAATTATCGAACTGTTAATTAACAATTATAAACGACAACTATCACAATATTTCACTAAGAGTAGCAACGCCTCATTGTGTTGGTTCTCACACCCATATAAGAACGGTCTTTAGCATAATATATTAATATAATAATTAATATAATAATACCTAAAAGATAAAAATTAAATGGAATTAAATTAATTTAAAGTCTCAAAAAAATGGAGTTACAGCGTGAAGGGTGGAATGGATTCCATGGTACGCTTTTAAAACATAACTTGCATACTCATTCTTGGATTACTTCCAGTTATCCGATTAAAGAACTAAAGTATTGTCAAGTGATTATTAAACGATTCAAAAGAATTATCCCGAGAATTCAACTTCAACTATAAAAAACCTACATAGCATCATGCGAGCTTATCGTATACTGAAATCTAACGTGAAACTAAGACACTATTAATCGGCTGCACGCGATAACCAAAGTTTTTGTCACCATTATCCTTCACATGGGGTTTGTAATATACTTGTGATTAACCACGTTAACAAAATAATTAATATTCTCTACGGTTTATAATATAATAATACCTAAAAGATACAAATTAAATGGAATTAAATTAATTTAAAGTCTCAAAAAAATGGAGTTACAGCGTGAAGGGTGGAATGGATTCCATGATGCTAATCACATGGCTATTGTTTAATTAATGTCATTAACGAATTAAATATAGACAGAACATGTTAATTAACTTCCTTTTAATTAAAAAATAATAATGAAAAACGACTTTGATATTTGAATATTATTATTATTATTATTATTCAAGCCATCCATAAAAATCTTTAATTTTCATTTTCAAAGTTTGAAATAGTTAAAATCAATAGAGGGCTAAACATGTTAATTAACTTCCTTTTAATATCATTTATTCACTTAGTTAAATGATAAGTCAAGTAGTTAAATAAACTACAACACTTGTTTAACTAATATTTTTGGCGTTAGTCAAATGTGAACAATGTGGTAGATTTATTATGAACACATCATTTTATAAGGTAGCACAAAGAAATTGAATTTTAGTTTATGATAATTAAAAAATGAAATACTTTATTTATTCAATTTTATCATATGATTGTTGGTCGGGGTATGAGAAATATATAATATAACCTATAGAATATCATTTAACCAACCAAGCGCTTGTTTACATCGTGTCATGTTGAATGGTTTAAAGACGACTTCGTAATCGTCAGATCTCTTATTGATTCAGCACAAGATTGTCAAACAACCCCTAAGTCAAATAAACCTTATTATTATTATTATATACTTACCATTAAGATTTGTCATTTCATGTTAAGTTATTTATTCATTTTACCCAATCTATATATAAGTTATTTGATCTACACGTTAAACACATGAATGAGCCTTCCATCTCTTCCACCAATTTATGCATGATATACTCTTATTATTGAACACCCAATCGTTTCTCGTTTTTCATAGTACCAACACGTTATAAACATAATTGCTTGAATGAACTTCTTACGGTCTTTAAATTCTCCCATGTATGCCACAAACATAATCAGATGTTTAACCGAATTTAGTGTTTGTTGGATTGATATTTTTAACCAAACACATATTTGCCACAAAGCTAATCTCGCCAACAAACAACACACCAACACATGATTTTGCCGATTCTTGTCCGAAATCACAATTTAGGTATATTAGCGATTGACATAACTTGCCAATTTAAAGCATCGTTTGACGAAAATCTTCCTTGTTCCGCTCGTCATACAAAGTAATTAATTAACTTTAAGACGTATCCAAGTATCCAATTGTTCCATAGAATACCCTAAACCCATAACCAATTATGTCCCAAATAAAGTTGATTTGCCCTTAATGGAAGTGTTAATGTTTAAAAGATTAATTTATCTAAAGAAAGATCATCATAAACCCATGTTTTTTAATTAATAACATAATAATAGTGGATTATATTATAGTTGTGGTCCATCTTGGTAATTAGTGGGAACTGCATGCTATGACCAAAGCCCAAAGCCACCAAATGAGGAGTGGTGATGGTGGTGGTGGTCAGAGGAGAGTCCGCCGGTTAGGGTGGTGGCTGCATCCTCATGCTAACTTCACTTTTTATCAATAATAATAATAATAATAATAATAATAATAATAATAATAATAATACATCTTCAAATACATCTCTCTTTTTTTTTCTTTTCTGTGTTCTTTTTTAGTTAGTTACTATTTAAATTTAGTAAAACCCACTTTTAACTTATATCGCTAACATAAAGGGGAAAGGGTCAACAAGGCCCCATTGCCAATTGGTCTAACGGTTACTTTATGACTTTTCTTATAAGACATCACGGTTTAAGTCTTGTGTATGGAGCAATTTGTTTTATGTTAACAAGTGAGTTCTTTTAGTTGTGGGTTTCTTACTAGATGAGTAGGCTGGGTCATCATGTTTTGTTCTTCGGGCAAAATGATGATCTATTTGTCAAGGCGATCTTGGGTGTATGGGCTTTTGTTGTTAGAGAAAAAAACGGTATAGGGGTTAAAATAAGAGGAAAATGATCAAAATGTCCAACTTACTAGTAAAGTAAATAAAATGTTTATTTAACCACTGTTTTCCCAAAATGTTTACTTAAAAACCAGTCGGACCCGTCAACTTAATAATCATCACTCGACGAGACTTTCAACCAACAACATTTGGCCATGTGTCCAAAAATATATCGGGCGAAAATCAAAATAAATCTTGACAAGATATTGATATGTGTCGTGACATGATTTATTTAAAAATTTTAATCAAGTGATGATTATTAAATAAATGGGTTAACTGAATAACTGAGATGAACATTTTGAGAAACTCAGTTAACCAACGACATTTAATTTGATCAATGTTTCATGGAAGAGAAGTGACCAGTTTCTGCTTCTTTGTCCTCATCATTAACTTCTTCTCCTTTTTTCTTGTGGGTGGGGTAGTGACACGTGTCAATAAGAAATAAGTGTATCGGGTCCTATCCAAGGTTGTTAAATATGGAAGGGTAGTGGTGCATGTGAATGACATCTTGATAACATAAAAGAAAAACATATAATAGTCCGATAATATGTTGCCTTCATAAACCTTATCCATATATGTAAGTCATGAATATAAACAAATAAGGGAAATCATCTTAATACTTATTTTGAATCACTCAAATAAACAAGTGAGGATTTAACATAAATAGATATTACTAGTTTTAGACTATAACTTAAACTAAACTAAAAAACGGGATGACATCATATCTTCGTAATAGCATTCTTATATAATTAGAGTTTAAATCAAATACAAATGAAATTAACGTGTTAATTGTGAGAATCAAGCAGAGTAATTATATATACAAAGTAGAGTAATTATAATTATAATCATATAATTATATATACAAAGTAGAGTAATTTATAATCATATAAAGTAGAGTAATTATATATACAAAGTAGAGTAATTATAATCATATAATTACTTTACTTTGTATATATATAATTACTCTACTTTGTATATATAATTACTCTGCTTTATTTTCACAATTATCACGTTAATATAATTTGTATGTTAACTTTTCTTATATAATTATATACCACCCACCCAAACTAGATGGAAAAAGACTTCATGACACCTAATTACCATGGTATATGTTTTCCGTTGTTAGTTTTTTACACAAAACAAAACCGTCGGTTCTTATTTCGTTTATTTTATTTGATTTCGAGTTGTTTTTTTGTTTGCCTTTTGTTCTAACTAGGCCTGCAAACGAACCGAACGTTCGGTGAACTATTTGTGAATCGTTCGACAGGAAGTTCGTTTATTTAATAAACGAACGAACATGAACAAAAAATTTATGTTCGTTTAATTAAATGAACAAACACGAACACATGTTCCGTTCGTTCATTTATGTTCATGAATATTTGTTTATGTTCGTTTATATCTGTTTATTTATGTTCGTTTATATCTGTTTATTTATGTTCGTTTATGTATTAATAAAAAATAATTAAATATTATCTAGATAGGTCATCTGCATGAAGGTTTTTATATTTATTAATTTGTGTTCATTAAAGTTTTTTCATTTAAGTTTGTTTATTTTTATTTGTGTTCATTTACATTTGTTCATGTATGTTTGTTTATCTTTGTTCAGTTATGTTCGTTTAGATCTTAAACAAACGAACACAAATGTCCATTTTTTAATAAACGAACATGAACATAAATATTTGTTCGATTAAGTGTCCGTGTTCTTTAAAGTTAAATGAGCGAACACGAACATTCCCTTGTTCGTGTTCATTCGATTCTTTTACAGGCTTTCATTATTCACATTGATGAATACATCGGTCTAAATCTCTAGGCTCTGACGATTTTATTTGTGTTTGTTTTGTGTTCGTGAACCGTTCGAGAACACATTAATTTCCTTAATGAACGAACACGAACATAAAATCTCGTTCGGTAAGTGTTCATGAACTGTTCGTGAACACATTATTTTCTTAACGAACGAATATGAACAAGGCCTTGTTCGTGTTCGTTCGGTTCGTTTATACCCCTAGCTAGTTCTAACACACGTTGAACTATCATGGTTTGTGAATCCCGTGTGCGGACACCCTATAGTATTATATATCACACCCACCCAAAGTAGATGGAAAAGACGTTCACCACTTGTTGACAGATGGGTCAAGCAACTTGCATGTCGTGTTTGTATGATTAATGACTCTGCATACTTTCTGTTCATTATCTTTTTAAGATTCCAAATACAAAATAATTTTAAGAAAGAACCAAACATATAATTTATACTGATACATGTAATTTGAACTGTGATATAGAACCAATTATATGAGTGCTTCATCCACTTATTTTTTATTTTGTTATGCATGACTAACACTATATACTAGTCTACTTAAGTAAAGCATTGCTATCTATCTTCGATTTCTTTGTTTCCGGTTGGTTACAAACAAACATATAAAAGTATATAGCATGTGGAGACGAGCCGAGTAGAACCGGTAGCTTACAAACCATGCCTTCAATTGCATTTACCAATACACCATTAAGATTTATAAATATACAATCATTGTGAACAAATTAAGGGAACATTTAAGCATCAGTAAAGTTGTTGTCATGATCACAAATTCACAGGTTCAAGTTGTTACAACAATCTTTTGCGGAAGCAGGATAGGAAACTAAGAATGCGTACCAAGTAGGTCTATATATAAAGGAACCGAACGAAAACAAGGGCATGTGTCGTTCATTTAACTTTAAAGAACACGAGCATATAATCGAACGTTCACAAACATAAACAAACGTATATAAAGCTAATATTAACGACCGTTAATAATAAATAAACGAATAAAATATATGTTCATGTAAGTTTGTTTTAACTAAATAAAACAAAAAACTCTGTTCATATTTGTTCATTTATAAAATTAACAAACATAAGTAAATTACTTGCCAAACAGTTCAACAACTTATAAACGTTTGATTCGTTTACAGTCCTAGGATCAAGTCGGCCTAACACCCGAATAATACAAGGGTAATCATGACTAGAGAATGACAAAATATTGGTCCAAATTAGAACATGTGTTGTCAAACATGAATGATGTGAGTTGAGGATCCAATCCACCCCCTCCATTCATCCCCCCTATCTAAATCCAAATCTAACCTTAACCCATAAATCCTCTAATCTTTATCAACATTCAACCAAGAGAGAGAGAGAGAGAGAGAGAGAGCACAAAAACCCCACATCATTTTCTTCCTAACTCTCTACCACATCCAATCTCTTTCATAACCTAGATTCCCTCCTCTTCATCTTCAACTTCATCATCCACTCATCAGTTCATTAATTGGTTTGTTTTTAGATCTTTAAACAATCCACTTAATGATCTTGTTAGGTTAAAGTCAATATCCCACAAAAAATCTTGAGTCAAAACCCTAAATTTCACAACTTTTTTCTTCTTGTTAAATCTTTAATCTAAACATCAATCAAGATTTTTATGGATCAGATAACACCAACATCTCTCCCACCACCTTTTCACACAAGAAACTTTAATCCCCATCAGTTTCAACATCAACAGCCAAATTCTGAAGATGAACAAAGTGGTACAACTGGTCTCAACATGGGAGGTGGTCAAAAGAGAGACCGTGACGACAACGACAACAACAACGACGGTGAAGGTAAAGAAGGAGAGATATCCCGCCGGCCAAGAGGACGGCCAGTGGGTTCCAAAAACAAACCCAAACCCCCAATTATTATCACTAGAGATAGCGCAAACGCGCTTCGAACCCATGTCATGGAGGTTGCGGACGGATGTGACGTTATGGAAAGCATAGCCACGTTCGCGCGTAGGCGCCAACGTGGCGTATGCATTATGAGCGGTACTGGTACCGTCACAAACGTCACGCTCCGACAACCCTCGTCACCAACCGCAGTTGTGACGTTGCACGGTCGGTTCGAGATTTTATCATTGTCGGGTTCTTTTCTGCCCCCCACCAGCTCCACCTGCTGCCACCGGCTTGACTATTTATCTAGCCGGTGGTCAAGGCCAGGTGGTTGGTGGGACAGTGGTCGCGGCCCTTCTAGCCGCGGGCCCAGTGGTTATTATGGCGGCGTCATTTAGCAACGCTGCCTATGAACGTCTTCCTCTCGAAGAGGAAGACAGTGGTTTACCGATCCACGGAGGATCTCCGGGAGCCGTTACTCCCCAACCGCAACAATTATTAGCAGATCCTTCATTATTTCATGGGGTGTCTCAAAACATGCTCAATCAAATTCAATTACCAAATGATGGTTATTGGAGCAACAATGGTGGCGGCGGTGGTGCGCGTCATCCATTCTAACTTTAAACGAGAATTGGTCGAATTTCGATACTTATGAACAAGAATTAGGGTTGTAATTGCTGAGGATTTGAAGTGTTGAGCAAGATTTTATCAGGTTTCATTCTTTTACTACCCTTGGTGTAATATTCCTAATTTGTGTCAACTCTTTTGCTTCTTAATGTATTAGTTAATTAGATAGAAACTTTGTTAATTGTTGTGAGAGTTTGATATTATTATTGGCGGTTAATAACTTATGGAATAATATAAAGTTGGATTGAAACAGCTATGTAAATTGTTGTTTATGTGGTAATTAATCAATAATCATGAGGTTGATTAATATTTTCACATAAATTATTAATCATGAGTTTGATTTTGTTGAACGATGAAAGTGAATAGAACCTAATACTTCTCTACTCTGCCAAGTTTCTAATTAGTTTTGGATAAACTTAAGCTTTTTTTCTTTTGAGTCTTTAAGTAAACTTGGGTTCTTTATTTTTTTAAGTCATTACTTGCACATATATGATATATTTAAGTTATGAAGCTAGCTTAATAAAAATTTGTGAACTACCTTTTTTTTCCTTTTTTTTTTTTTGAGAAAATAGGGAAGTATACTTAGTGTTATACATTTGCTCATTTAAACCAACAATCGTGTATTTACTTATAATAGTGTGTATGAAGAACAAACATATATAATAGATTTATTAGGGCCTGTTTGACAATCTTGTGCTGAATCATGAAGATGTAGTCTCTGAATCGTTCAACATGATTATAAAACTTACCCGTTAATTAGCGGCTTCACTAACAATTAAGAGATGTCTTTTAATTAAGTGAATCAAGCACATTCTACCCCTGAACGGTTCAGATGTAGCGTAGCTTCTTAATGGTATAACATTAAAAGTTACAAATTTTGGTATGGCATTTACTCTAGGTTAATATCTCACTAATTGTGTTAATATTGTTCATATCATTTGAGCGAAGATGTGTATCCATAGCATTTAGTTTTACTTGAGATTGTTTGACGATATATTTTGTGATACTTTGCAACATGCATAGATGACATGGTGGTCACACTTTCAAAATATTTTTTCTTTTGAAACAGGTCCCAAATATTATTATACGCTTTAGCCTCCAAATTAGAGCTTGAGACGGCCTGTTTTTAGAAATACTGTTTTGAGATTAATTTTCTGCTAATATTTAGCCGTGAACTAATCACTTTTAAATTAACTAACTATAAAATAGTGATTCCAAATTAATAAAAACATTAGACGCATTTATATCTATATCTATATCCAATACGGCAACACACAAATGAGTTAAAACGATATATTATTTTTTGTACAAGAATCCTAGAAAACGTATGAAGATTTTGAAACTGCAAATTTCTTCTCGATGACGTATAAAAGACACAATTATAGTCTCTTTGATGATGCGTACATGCAACACAGACAACTGAATATGTCATTCCCCAAAACACAGCTTGCATGATCATATGAGACATGAGTTGTGTAAGGTGCATTAGCAGTTGTACGTACTTTGAATGCACTTGTTGTTCATTTGAATGAGAAGTCAGTTAGATGCTTCGAACTGAAGCAAGCACACACCCTTTGTTATGCTTTAAGGAGACACCTCATTTACTGTCGGCTTATGTTTATCTCCTAGTAAATTTATGAAAAAAATAATACATATATATTTATATACATTTATAAAACTTAACTTTACTCTTACTCTGATAGTAATGAAATACATAAAATGTTAGTGTGAATCTAATTTTGTTGGGATGGTAGATTTGGTTATGTTAACTGGCATCGTGTATGAGCTTTTCGCTCGCATATCCTCTTTGCATGCCCCTTCGGTAGCGGTTTGCTTATGTTGATGACTTGATTCAACATATATGCGAGTGCAGCAACATAATACTCATTTTCTCCATGCATCTATATATAGTAGATGCATACATAAATGATAACACAATACTTCAACGTTAGTGTTTATAGACAATTTTATTCTATAACGAGTATCAATTAAAGTTCGAGGGGTGAGAAGAGAGAAAATGAAGTATACAAGGGCTTTTTATTTTATTTTATTTTATTTTTAGATACTAATGATGATGTTTTGAAGGTCTTAATTAGAACCATAAGATCTATCATTGCTTTTGGTTGGTTAGTGATGCATAGACCAACTACATTTGTGAGCGATATGAAACGTTGTTAACTTATACTTATCAAAAGACAAGACAACGAATGTTGCAAGGCCACTGTTGCGAGTATTGATGATGCTTGCATAAAAGGTTAGATATATATGCAATTTAGTGCCAGTATTAGGAGGATTGTGTTGTCTCAGATCTTTTTCAACGAGTATCATGATGCCTTATGTGTTAGCAATGTCTTTCTTGTGGTTATTTCGACATATACATATACGAGAGCACAATTGACGGATGACTTATGTGTTAGCCATAGGTTTTGGTCGATCTCATATTGCACTTTTTTGTCATCCAAGATACATCATATCCTAATGATAACCACCTATAAATCATGTTTCCATGTTATAAACACTTGCATTCCTTTAGATATACTATACTTCCTTAACATAAGAAAACACTTAAAATACTTGCAAGTATCTTTCTTCTTAATGTTTGTACCATGTCAACAATATTACATTAAATATGCTGTTGATTTTCAGATGTCCTAGCTAGTCTTTTGACAAGTTAACAATCTCTATCCTTATTCGGAACATAATAATTTAGCGAAACATATGTTAATTATACGAAACAGTTTTGTAATACAAAATTCCCTGATATATAGATCAGCGTTAGGGTAAAAGACTATAAATAATATCAACCCGGGGCGGATTTAAGGGGGTTGAGGGGGTGTTCGAGATACCCCTCAATTTTCATGACGAAGTGCAAAATCAATATAATTTTTTTTTCTTTGTTTTCATGTATTCGGATACCTCTAAGCAATATAATATTATCTGACTATCTGTTTATTGTGTATAATATGATTTGGAAAATACTACTTACTTTTATGTATGAAAGAAGTTTTAGTCGTTGAGTATGCTAAAATGCCAAATATATGTATTTATTATATTATGTGTAGTTTATGTTTTAAGTCAGTTGGAGGCATGACCATTTTTTTATATTATCCTACTAACAACAACAATATATTAATTAAATTATTTTTTTAATTTTATTTTCAATTCATAATATTTTAAGTGAGTATGAAACTCATGGGGGACAAATGTATACATGGTCCATGACTTTCTGTGTTTTGGGTCTTAAGTTTGACACTATATGTCGGTATACCAAATTTGTACACATCCATATGTACGCATGTATACCATATAGAATGACTGATTTGACAAATGAAAAGATGCATTCGGTTAAAAAAAAAAAAAAAAGAAGACCCTTTTCAGGGTGTACATATACCAGAACCCTTGTTTATATTAGGTGTTAATTGTTGAGGCAATTCAAATACGACACGGGAAAAGGTTTTGGTTAGCCAACATTACTTGTTTCCTAAAAAGGTGAGTATGAACACACAACATGTATGTTTAATAAATGGGATAACACGAACAAGACTCTTTTAATAAGTGGGTTAACATGTTAGTTTTTAAAAAAGTTTATATTTAGATATAAAAGAGGTTATTTATATAGTGTTGAAATTTTATTTGTTGATTTTCTATATAATTTTCTGTAGTATTAGTTTTCGAAATTGAAATGTATAATTTATCACCTCTGATTTTCCAAAAACTTTGTGCATTAGTTCCAACTATCAACCATCTAATTATTGACATTCGCGCCTTCTATCTTGAGCTAAATATATAAAAGTGCTGTTTATTAATTTGGAATGAAAGATAAATAACGACGATTAAATGAACATCATATGTTTCACTTGAGGAGTGAATGGTTGTTTCAACTTAACAAAAACTGTAAGGATTAACCTAAACGCACAATGATTAAGGAGAGCCAGCACAACACTAAACTTTTCTACCCGCCCATTAGATATTCATCGGGTTTGGGTTGAAGTTTAACATGTTAACCCGAACAAATCAACCCACCATTTACACATGGTAAACAAATCAACTAGTACCTGGTAAATACAATCATCCATCTTCATATAAAGAGCTAAAAAGTTCTCAAAATAACACTTCATTATCTATTTAACACTGTTTTAAGTTTACTTCAAAATAAATGTATATAAACATTGATCTTTTAACCAACAAAATATTACATATGTTAAAGACATAATAAAAGAAATTAAGCTGACACTTTTCTTTGGTTAATTAAGACGGCATTTGATAAACATATCAACTCGACTAAAACACGAATCTTTAAGCTTGAAACTCAAAGCTCCAGTAACGAACCGATCCTTCAGAGCTACCGACTCCACTCAATTATCTTAAACAATATCAGTCTAAGTTTGTAACAGTTAGGAGTTGATACATTCAAGCTTCCATCATATAACTCACTTAATTACAACTTACAAAAACAAGAAAACCTTAGCTACAACCAAACCGAAAACCTTCTATTCTCGCCACAACAATCCAACGACAAAAAATCACAAAATTAGTTTCCAAATAATATTAACCGGGCGTTTCTCTGTCTCGTCTTAACCAGAGTTTAATCTTAACCGTTTTAACTCAACCTGAAAACTAGGACTGGAAGATAATGTACGCCGTGCAAGAATCCTAATGTCCTCTCGTGAACAATCCCGTGATATCCGAACAAGCTCCCATAACGCACCACCGGATATCATATCTTTAGCATTCACTTCTAAAATTCCAAAACATAAATATAGTAAGAATCAAGTAAAATGAAATGTGATTGCTTTAACTTTTAAGTTACTAATAAACTATAGATATACCATGCTGTGCCAGGTGGCAAAGAGCAAGCTCGATATGCCGCCTAATCGGTGAAGCTTCGTTGCTAGCGTTTTTCACAATCCACGCAAGTGCACCGTCCTCGATAAGAAGAGACTTCCCGCTTTTAATACCTTTAATATGAAAAAGACCGATTTAACCTTATAAGTATGTGGTCTAGATTAAAACTTGCTGACATGGCAAGAAAATACCTTGAGTGGAAGCTCTCGACTCACATTTAGCAAAATTAGCAATCCCACGCGCGACTTGAGCGAGAACATCGGGATGCTTACATCTCACCATACTTAACAAGGCCTTAATACCACCTTCCGCTCGTAACACTAGCTGCAATTTATCTGAATTTTAACAAAAACATTAGTATTTTGGAAAGGAAATAATTGGTTTGTTACATAAATTTATATTATAAAGTTTGTAATTACCATTGCCGCAAAGGTTAGCAATGGCCCCAGCCACCATACGAAGAGTTTGAGGATCGTCAGCATTTTGCGCGGTCATTGCTAGCAAACTAATACCCCCTTGTGACATAATAAGCTCTTGGTTGGCTTCTGCAAATGTGATTCATTATTGAACTTATGAGATATATAAGTTAAGTTGTAACATAAAATATTATTAAGAAAAGAAAAGATTACCATTCATTGCTAGGTTTGCAATTGCGCCCGCAGCGACTCTGTGGATGTTTTCGTCATCAGAGCTTGAAAGAAGGTCTAACAAGGATGCAAGACCACCGGCTTCTACAATCTTTTCCTGGTTGTTTGCTGCTCAAAAATAACAGATTTAATAGTCAGTGTTTTGAGTACTTGATAAAAACATATAACGCTTCTTTTTATCTAATTATGTTTATGGTTATATAATGAAATCAAGGGTGGACTAAAGTTACTAATTTACCTGTGTTTTAAGTAGGGGTGTAAACGAGCCAAACCGCTCATGAGCTACTCAAGATTGATTTGCTAAAAGCTCAACCCAAGCCGAGCTCGAGCCTAAAGATAAGCTTGTTCAATAAACGAGCCCAAGCTTGAGTTGTCTCATGAGTCTAAACGAGCCTATTATGTATATAAGTTTATTATATCAAATATAAGTTTTATTATAATTATTATTACATATAAAATTGTGTTAAAAATAGTTAAATAACATATTATTGTTATAATATATAAAAGTTATAATTATTTAATATACATGAAATAATTACAAATGTATATAAACTAAGTGAAAAATAATAACGTGACCAGAGATCAAGCTTGAAAAAGTACTCGAGCCGAGCTTCGGCTTTAGAAATAGAGATCGAAACAAGCCAAGCTCGAACCAAGCTCGGTTCCGCTCTACCTGTTTACACTTTACACTCCTAGTTTTAAGAAAAATTTTGATTCCGTTTCACCAAAGAAAAACAGTTTTTTAACACCAAATACGACGTATTTGGTCATTTCATCTATCAATTTCTTAAATAACGCAAAACACTCAAAATATGATAATCTAATTATTAAAGTTGGAAGCAGTAGAGCGCATGCTGACCCTATCTTCCATGATTTTTTATAGTTAATTAACTGATCTGATTATTTAGCAACACAATCATTTTGAGAATAGCTTTAAACAAAAGTATACCTTCAGCTGCTAAATTTGCAATAACTTTAACAGCATGGATTCGTACATCGGGATCTTCCGCTTCCAGTAATGATAAGATTTTTTGCAGCCCAACTGTCACAAAATATATTTCATTGATAACCGATATGCACACGCATTAATTACCCTTCGTAAAGAAAATTTAATAATCACCTTGCTCAAATAATGTGGCCACGGATCCCTTTTCTTGCTCCCCTGAATATCTCATCTGTGGCTGCCTGACCGGAGAGATGAGGGAACCCATATCTCCAGTCATATCCACACTACGATCACCACTCTCCAGCAGTTTTCTTGTCTAACAAGTAAAAGATATACACGTTAACAAATCATACTTCATTCTTATGCATATGCACATACATCATTATCAACATCAAATACCTCATTGGCATCAAAGCTTAACTGCAGCAGCTGATTTTGCAACACCGATATTTCCTCCTCAAGCTTCTCTCTCTGATGAACCTCGTCTTCCAGCATCTTCCGAAGCTTTAAAATTTCAGCATTTCCCGCCACCTGGCAAACCGGAAATATATTATCCACAGTCATATAATAAAAGAATAAAATGGATTTACATCATTTAAAATAACTGTACCTCTGATCTTTTCCATTGGGCTACTTGATTTTGAAGATTTTTAACCTCTTCTTCTGCAGTTTTCCTTAAGCGTATTTCATTCTGCAGTAACTTCTTAACTTCATTGAGTTCTTCATTAGGTTTATTAAGGCTTTCTTCTTTAAGCTCATTTACTGCCAGTTGTGCCTCGAGCTTCTTTATTGACTCCATACAGTCTCTTTGATATTTCAATCTTTCCTTCTACATAAATAAACAATTAATAAGATAAGAAAGAAGGGTATAATTTATATTCATATAATTAGTTACCTCCAAAGAATCTGCAAAACTTTTTTCGGCTTGAGATATTTGTTTTTTTGCTTCAAGTGAGATTTTTTCAATCTCATCTTGATACGCTTTTTGTTGTCGTTCGTGCTGTGCAATGAGAGATTCCACTTGTACATCAAGCTTTCTAGCCAAACTTTTGTAATCAAACTCTTCCTTTATCTTCAGCATGTTTTCCACCTTCATAGCCTATCATAACAGTTATTTAGTAAATAATTGGGCGAAAATCATTACAAAATATATATTAACAAGTTTAAGCTTACTCTTTGTCCAAACATTATGGTACTTGATGTCTCTCCTCTATGACGAGGAGACGGACCAATGGTTATAACAAGAGAAGTTCTTGCAGTGCCTGCAATCGATGTTTACAAGTTTTTTACATTAAAAGAAAGTCAAGCGTATATCAAATGAAGTCAATGTTGATAAATCTCACCTCCAAATGAATCTCGAAGCAATCTTGTAAGCTTGGAGTCACGAACGGGAACATGAGAACTGTTTTCCGCCAATGCGTTTATACATTTTCCAAGCGCGCTTAAAGAAAGATTTATCGATTTAGCTTCCTCTAGCGTATGCCCTTCACTACCTGCAAAATAACACCAAAGTGGATATTATATAGTTAGTAACCACTGCAACATATTTATGGATATTAAATACAGATAGTTATGATTTGATACCTGACTTATCAATACGCTCAGAGCCTGCAAGATCCACAACAATAAGCTTGCCTTTGCGTACAACCGGTGGCTTCATTGTTCTATTCATATGAGACTTGCTGCCAACATTATCACCTGATACACCCACAGACTTCTTAACATGCACCTGCAGCAAGAGTGGAGTTTTGGTCAATAACAACCATTTCCTGATACAGAACAATGAATATTAATTGATAGAATATAAATATTTTCACCATTAAAATTGCATGACTACGCGAAGATTCAGTATTAAGTTTGGTGTTTGTGGCAAATCGATGTGCTTCCCCTAACCGTAACAGCTCAACAAAACTTTGTTGGTCTTTAACCTCAATCAAGCTAGTACCTGGAAGTGTAATATCTCCACTTTTTGGATCTTCCACTATGCTTAAGTTATCATTAGCTGGCTCAAGAAGATCCTGTATTGTCTCCATGTATAGCTGTATATATGAGACAGATATAGAATCTGTTTCAGTTGCTTCAGCAAATATATCTTCCATTGCACGAACCATAATTCCACGTGCAGAAGTATCTTCATCTCCAAGTTTTCCAAGTGTGTACGTTTTCCCGGTACCAGTTTGACCATATGCCATGACTGTTCCATTATATCCCTCTAGAACACTCTGCACAACAATAACAGAAAACATTTGCATAATTGCATTTTCTCATAATTCATTTTTTGTTAGTTTATAAGTTAAGAGCTTAAGATAAAGTTATAAACCTCCACTACAGGCTTTGCTACAACTTCATAAACACGCTTTTGTGATGCAAATTCAGTAAGAACTTCATCAAATTCAAACGTATCTGAATCCCAGTTATTCTTTCTGAGTTTCAACCGTTTAAGCTGAAATGACACAATAAGAATGTAAAATGAATTTCATAAATTTCTTAATTGCAGAATAACAGTTTAACAGAAGCTCAAAACATGCAATTAGGTTACCTCTGGTTGCAATTCCACACAATCAGCAAAATCAGCATCCGTTGAGAGCTCCTCACTGTTTTTAGGTCTCAATCTTACAGCCACTCTAACTCTCCCAGAAACTAATGTGTGAAAACAAATATCAGAAAATTATCAAGATGCGAACAATTTCCGCGATTATTAACAGAAGCCCTCAATTTTGCTAATTAGGTCAACATATTCTCAAAATTCTACACAAATTCAACTCATTAATCACAAATCATCGTTAACTTTGCTAATCAGGTCAACATATCCCCAAAATTCTACAAATTAACCACAAAAATCATCGTTAAAACGATAACACAAACCTAAATCCATTCCATTCTTCACAATTATAGATACATAACCATAGAATAAACACATAACAATAACCAGATCATACACGTGTAAATGGCTAATTAAGTCAACATAATCTCAAAATTCCAACTCATTAACCAGCTCAACATATTCTCAAAAGCCTACACAGTTTTAACTCATTAGCCAAAAATCATCATTAATTTTTCTAATTATAACAACATGTCATCAAAATTCTACACAATTCCAACTCAATAACCACAAATCATCATATCATCAAAATTCCAACTCATTAACCACATATAATCATTAATTTTGCTAATTATCTCAACATATTCTCAAAATTCCAACTCTTTAACCACAAATCATCGTTAATTTTGCTAATTAAGTCAACATATTCTAAAAATTCAAAAAGATCACTCATAACCACATATCATCATTAGAACGATAGCACAAATCTAAATCCATCACAATTCTTCAAAATATAGATACGTAACCACACGATAAACGCATAACAATAACCAGATCACACATACAGCAAATTGCTAATTAGATCAACATATTCTCAAGTCTCAACATTCCACAAAATTTCAACTCGTTAACCACAAGTCTCCATTAAAACGACATCACAAACCTAAATCCATTACAATTCTTCACAATTATAAACATGTATCACACAATAACCAGATCATACAGCAAATTGCTAACTAAGTCAACATACTCTCCAAAGTCCACAAAATTCCAACTCAGTAACCACAAATCATAGCTAATTTTACTAATTAGGTCAACATACTCTCAAAATTCCACACAGTTTCAACTCATTAGCCACAAATCATCGTTAAAACTCTCGCAAGCCTAAATCCATCGCAATTCTTCGCAATTATAGATACGTAATCACACAATAACCAGATCACACACGTATATATCAAATTGCAACTACGAAACAAAACCTAACCTCCACGAGCATCCTTATGAGCTCCAGTAGCAAAATTACCACTAGAACCGGTACCGTTACAGCAAATAGCTAATTAAGTCAACATATCCTCAAAATTCCAACTCATTAACCACAAATCATCATTAATTTCACTAATAGGTCAACATACTCTATAAATTCCACACAATTTCAACTCATTAACTACAAATCATCGTTAATTTCTGAAGAAACGTAGATCGACTTACTAGTAGACGATCAACTTTCCTCGGGTATGAGTATGCTATATCACCGATGGTTTTCCGGAGTATGAATTCTTCCACCTACAAAACGAGCAGCACCGTGAACTTACCCCTCAGAAAGGGACAGAGGGGTCCTCTTTGGGGTAACCCTCCGGTGTGAGAATAAGATATTGTAGGAGAAGATAATAATAATCTGAAAGTGAGTAAGGATTTAGAATGTATTTTCTTGCTTACCTCCCCTTGTGGAGGTGGCGTGGTATTTATAGTGTTAGGGTTTCCAATGATTGGGCTCAGACCCAATCAGGGCCTTTTTGGCCTCCTCCTATTGCTTCGCGCCACGTGTCCTTAGGACACCTGGTGCTTTTTCATTGATTATTCTCTGACCAAGGTATTTCACCTGATCCATGTGCAATCACGTGGTAGCACATGGGTTTTGCTGAGTTGTCCACCCTTCATTGGCAGCTGTCAACATCAGCATATTCTTTATTCCTTAAAGGATACCTTCTGGAAGGTTGTCTGATGAGCACAATCATGGTTGTCCTTATCCTGATTTGGATAAGGACGTGGTTGATTATGTGCATGTGTGATAAGCGCCTATCCTGGGGATGCGCGAGGTCTTCTTTTTATTCTCACGCGCAGATGTTTCATGCGCAGATGTGATATGCGCAAGCATATGTAATATGCGTGAGCATATGTGATACGCGCCACACGCAGATGCGCCACGCGCAGATGTGATATGCGTGAGCATATATGATGCGTGAGCATATGTGATGCGTGAACATATGTGATATGCGTGAGCATATGTGATATGCGCCACGCGCATAGGTTTTGGCTTTGTGTCTTCATGACATCCTGATTTCAAGCCTCTTGTCTATATCTTGTGGGTTGACCCGCCCCGCTCGATGTTAAGGCGGGTGCATACCTCTTCAAGCCCCCCCAGTCTAATGTGTGTCTTGTCTCGCGCGAGCGAGGTAAGATAGATATTAGACTTAATAGTTTGCTCTTTTAATAGGGTTTGTCTTTACTTTTTTATTTCTCATATGTGCGTTGCGCGAAATTCTATCCTTTTGGTTGAAATGAATCGTCCATGTACGTGGTTGGTTGGTGCTGACATGCGTCAGAGATGGAGACGTTATGTGTCGGACTTTTCGTGTGCTCGAGGTGCTACAGTGGCCTTTCATGTCTCCTCATACAGTGTCAGGAACACGTGTCGCGCTCATGTTGGCCTGCACCTGCGAGTGGGGGCGCGTGAGCGTAACTCTGATCAGTACCTGTTTCTTTCTCTCTCCTGGGCCTATAAAAGCAAGCCTTTTGAGTGGTTTTTTCTTCATCTTCATTGTTATTTTCAGAGCTCTTTCTCCTTCAATTTTCATTCCGATTAAGAGCTTTTATCTTTTGCTTCCAGATTTCCGTGCTTAAAGTAACCGCTGTTTGATTCATAATTGTATGTCTGATAACCCAGACACCACAATTTCCCCCAGCAAACGCCGTGTAAAATCATTAGTTATGTCCACTTTGAAGAAGACCGGCAAGGGTAAACGGGCTGCCGAGGCCTCGTCGGAGGAGGTGGGGAAGAACAAAACAATGAAGAGATGGGATGAGATTCCCTGCAAATTGAAACAGTCTGACTTCGACAATCTCGTCGCCTCTCAGGGTTTTCTCCCTGAGTACAGCTGTCTGCTCTCGGCGGCCGGGCAAACGGCGGCAGATCCGCCCTCCGGCTATATCTCTTTATACTCTCACTTTTTCACTCACTGTAACCTTCGTCTCCCGATGACAAGGTTTATGGGTGCGCTCCTTCAGTTTTATGGGATTCACATATCCCAAGTCCATCCTTGTGGACTAGTGCGCATGACTCATTTTGAGTTCATGTGCAAAGCTCAGCGCGAGGAGCCCACCCCTCGGCGCTTTCAATATTTTTACAAGCCAAAAATCCAAGATTCTTGGTTCTCATTCATACCGCGCAGTCAGAAGGTTAAGTGTTGCACTGTTTCCTTCAAAAGCCTTCATGACTGGTCTGAGAAATTTTTTTATATTAAGGCTGGTGTGATTCCCATCCGCATGACCATGCGCACGATCACTTCTGCGCCCGCGGATGAGAATGTTCTTAAGAACCCAACGGGCACATGAGTTAACAAGTTAACTGCTGAACCATCCCCCGCCAAGAATATTTGCGAGGAGGCGCTGGTGGGGGTTGGTATGAGCAAGAGGTGGACCGACAGCGCGACTGAGCCTGTCGTCCAAGTTGATGGCTTAGGTGAGTTATTAGCTCATTGCATTATTTCTGCGCGAATATAATTCGCTTTGCTGATATCATTTGTCTTGTTTTATGCAGTAAGCAAGGAATACGTCCATGCCGCCTATGACGAGCATATGGAGGGCGGCTCTGTCGCGCTGAGTGCTGGGGAAGTTGCTTTCCCCGATCGCTTCGATGATATGTTCATCCCTGTCGATTTAGAATTTTGCTTTGACAGCGATGCGCCTGGTAAGCCTTTGTACTTATGCTTATGCCTTTAGAATACCAAATTTGGTTAACATTTCTGTCGCACGTATTGTAGATGCGCTCGAGAACTATGAGTTGGAGCTTGCGGAAGAGGAGGTGAAGGAGGAAAAAGCTGAGGCGCCCCAACTCAAGCGCAAAGCTAAAGGCAAAACTGGCGCAGGGGCCAGTAAAAAACAGAAGAAAAATGATGCCCCTGTTGCCCAGGATCCTCCTACCCAAGCGAAGGGACTTGAGAAAACCAAGGGATTTACCTCCAAGTTTTCCTCGTCTTCTTTGCCTCGAGGTGTGGGCAATCCTCCTGTCCACACGAGGTATGGTGCTGCCACCTCATCTCTTCGCGCGGCGGACAAGGAAAGCGGCGCTGCGCCTGCTGTTTCATCTTCTCCAACAGGTATACTTTGTTCATATTTTGTGGTTTTATGAGCGTGATTCCGATAGAGTTATTAATGAAGCTTTGTTCACTCAAATGTTTGTAGAGCCGGCGACTTTGGTGGCTCAACCTCAGGCGCAGCAAGGTACCGAGGCTGCGCCGAAGGTTGCTTTGAAGTCCCCTGTTTTACCCTCGAAAAGGGGGAAAATGGACTTCATGGCGATGCTCAATTCGCGGATGGCGGTGCGCCAAGGTATTTATTGCGCTTTGATTTTCTGACTTTTTTCCTTTAGATCAAGTCATGAATCATTTCTCTTTGGTTTTTTCATAGGAATTATAGCTGGCACACAAGCTGCTGGTGGCACTGCTGGCGCCGGCGCCGTTAGTTCTGCTCCTGCTCCAACAAGCACTGAATCTCCTCTCATTGGGATTACTAAGGAGCAGGAGACTATTTTACGCGCTGATCTAACGGCGTCAAGACCTCCCTCACCTCCTCCTGCGCGCAGCCCTCCTCGTGAGACTGTTTTTGATTTTTCCAAGTCGCAGGAGAAAAGACCTGTTACAGAGGATGATGAGGAGGTCAATTTTGAAGATTTCGATGGTGGCCGCGCAAGCCCTGTAGCGCCACGAGATTTCGTGGCGCAGCCTTCTTCTCGTGGGGCTGGCGCTGACTTTTCTACCGGCTTTCCGAAGGTATAAGTTTGTTTTGCTCCGCTGTGCGGACTTCCAGATTAGTGTTTAGATGACAAACGTTTCTTTTGCGTTGCTTTGTGTTTGCAGGAAGCCGATCACATATACCGCCCGAGCTGGAATATTACTGAAGATAGCTCATTTCAATCCATGGGCGTGTGTGAAGACTTCTGGGCTCACTCTGTTCCTCCGGCTGAAAGGAGGTTTCAGGAGGACCGCGCTCGCGTGGACTTGCTCAACGACCACCTTTTTGCTGGGTCTGCGTTCTTTGCTGCCTCCCAAGAGCTTCGCAATGATTATATAAAAGTGCGTGATGCCCTTGTGGAGGCCAAGCAAGAGGCTAAGATTTCTGCTTGGAATCTTTCTGACGCTCGAGAGAGAGCTGAGAAACTCCAAGCAGAACTTAGCGAGAACCGAGCAAGTGCCAACGCTGCCTTTGTGAAGCGCGGGCATGAGCTGCAGGCTGCGCGGGAGAAGCTGCAAGCGGCAGAAGCGGATGCGGCCAGGTACGCGCGTCGGGCGCGTGACTTGGAGTTGGAGGCAGAGGCGCGTGATCAAACTCTTGCGCAGGCTAACATTGACAAATCTTTATCAGAGAGTGAGGTTGCGCGCCTGAAGAAAGAGCTCGACGCTGCGCGAGCAGAAAAGGATGAAGCCTTGGCGGCGGCAGCGTCTGAGAGAGAAGAGCTCGATGCTGCGCGAGCAGAAAGGAATGAAGCCTTGGCGGCAGCAGCGTCTGACAGAGAAGAGCTAAAACAAATCAAGGAAACTGTTGAGTTGTTAACTCTCAGATTCCTGCTCTTGAGACGTCTGTTTCTTCCCTCGCGCGGGATCGTCAATGGCTAGTTTCACAGGGTGTGACTCGTTGCGCTTATGCGATGAAATACTCAGACGAGTTTCAGACCCTTGTGATGGATTGCAATGCTGCGTCGCGCTTGGTGGGTCGAGCTGAAGGGTTTAAGGATGGCTATGAATATAGCATGCTGAAGAAGAATCCATCCGACTACCCTTATCAGCTCGACGTTGTCTGCGCTGACATGGCCGAGGTGGGGGAGAAGTACTTGAATACTCCGATTCCCATCCTTGAGCAGGTATTTTAACCTTAATGAGTTTACCTTGACTTATTTTCCTAATCTTTTGTACTCATACTTTTCCTTGTGACTTGCAGATAGCCGCGCTTGCTGACCAGCCCGATCTTGGCGCGCTAAAGAAATTACTTGACGAATGTGAAGGGACTGGTGGCAGCGATGATGGCGCGGGCAATGCTGCCTCTGCTAGCGGCTCTGGCGTGGCCAAAGGACCTACTCCTGACACTATCGTGATAGAAGACGACTCCATTCAAGACGAACAGCTTGATTATGGTAAGTTTGGAGATGACGAGGAGCGGGCTGCGCCAGATGCTGAGGGAGGAGGTAATGATGAGGGCGATGAAGAGGCTGATGTTGATATAGAGACTTGAAAAGCCCTTCATGTTTTTTTTTGTTTGTAGTTTTTATCTCATCATTTTGTAAATTTGTAAACTTCTATGTTTTTGAATGAAATTTTGTTTTCCCCTTATTCGCATCTTGCGCATTCCCAATTCATCTCTTTATATTGCATGTGTTTGCTTGTTGAATATAAGATATGCTTGCATATTGAAACCTGAACAAGGTTGTAAGGAAATTATTTTACTTAATCCTTGTCATATTTCAAGTTATTTTGCAATATTCTGAATATGCTGACACGTGCCTTGGCATTTCATTATTCCTCTTTTGCGCGACGTTATCGCGCATTTATTATAGGGAATTATGAATGAGTTTTTTAGCCTTTACGTGTCAGTATGTGTTACTCTGATATCCATTACAATCCCATGCGCGACCTCGACCTGAGACCTTAACAACTATGTTTTGGCATGTGCTTTGCCTTAGCTGTGCTTAGGTATTTTTATGGTTTAGCTGCGCAGCATGTAAGATGGATGTTGTGAGTAATTTGAGCTAAGGCTCATATTATTGGGCTAAGGCCCTGAGCTAAGGCTCATATTATTGGGCTAAGGCCCTGACGTTTTAGAGTTAAAACTCGTTAACGCGTTTAAGCTTGAAGCTCGCGCATGTATGTTTTACTTCGTTTTATTTTTAGTTTGATGTCAATACAATGTTGTCATATTGCTCAAAATTAATAAAGGGAAGTGTGAAACATGTATGCAAAAGGTAATAGAACACACATTAAGAGAAAATAGCGCGCATCATTATTCATAATGGCTTAAAGGGCCTTGATTACAAACTTGACAACTTTTACATGAAACATTTTCTAAGTTGTGCTGCGTTCCATGTGCGCGGGATCTTCTTTCCATTCAAATCTTTTAAAGCGTATGCGCCTTTTCCCAATTCTTCCGAGACTTGATAAGGTCCCTCCCAGTTGGGAGACATCTTTCCTGGGGGTATTGCGCGACTAGCTTCATTGTTCCGAAGGACAAAATCATTCTTCTTGAAGTGGCATTCTTTCACGCGCTGATTGTAATATTTTTCTAGTTTTTTCTTGTATTTGGCTTCACTGATGATAGCCGCCTCTCTGCGCCCTTCAAGTAAGTTGAGATCCAACCTCCTTTCGCGCTCGTTATCCGTCTTACTCATCATGAGCACTCTATAGGATGGGCATCCAATCTCTGCTGGAATCATAGCCTCCGTTCCATAGGTTAGGCTGAACGGGGATTCGCCATTGCTGGTTTTGCTTAATGTCCTGTGCGCCCACAGGACATTAGGTAACTCCTCGACCCATGCATGGGATTCTCCCTCCAACCTTTTCTTCAGCCCATTCAGCAAGCTTTGGTTCGCGCGCTCCACTTGGCCATTCCCTTGAGGGTGGTATACTGAAGTGAATGCTTGGTTGATGCGCAATTCCTTGAGCCAACTGGATATCTTCCTGTCAGTGAATTGTTTGCCATTGTCGCTCACAATTTCCATTGGCAGGCCAAAACGGCATATGATGTGGCTCCAAATAAATTGCTTCATTGCCTCGGCTGTGATTTTTGCTAGTGGCTTGGCTTCAACCCATTTTGTGAAATAGTCTACTGCCACTACCAAAAACTTTACCCGCCCTTGCGCTTGTGGTAAGGGACCCACAATATCGATTGCCCATTTGTGGAAAGGCCATGCGGAGGTCACCGGAATCAAGTTGTTCTTTGGCCGCATGGTGTTTGGCGCATAGCTCTGACACGCTTTGCATTTTTGGATCTCTTTTAACGCGTCCAAGTACATGCCTGGCCAATAGTAACCTGCGTTCATTGCCTTGGCAACCACCATGCGCGGGCCAGCATGTATTCCACAGATTCCTTCGTGTATCTCTCTGATCACGTAGCTTGCTTCCTCGGCATCCAGGCATTTCATGAGCGGTCCAAGATAAGAGCGTCGATATAACGTACCATCAAGCAGTTCGTAGTTCTGCGACTTGTGTCTTATCTTCCTCGCCTGTGCGCGATCGACCGGTACCTTTCCCTCCTTCAAGAATTCCATTAAGGGAGTTATCCATGATGAAGGCGTTGTATGAATTACAAGGACAGACTTCGCTCCCACCGACGGGTTGCTCATTACTTCCACCCTGACATCTTTGCCAAAGTGATCGAAGCTGGTTGATGCCATCTTGCTCAGCGCGTCGGTAGACTTGTTTTCACTGCGCGGAATATGTATGATTCTGAAGAAGTCAAATTGCTCGGTGAGTTTCTTCGCCTGCTCTAAATACAGAGGCATAGTGTTCTCCTTGGCATCATAAAGGCCATTGACCTGTGCTGCTACCAAGTATGAATCGACATGAGCCTCTAGCTTTTTAACTCCGAACTTGTGCGCGATGCGCAGACCAGCCAGCAGGGCTTCATACTCAGTTTCATTGTTGGTGCTCTTGAAATCCAACCTGATTGCGTAAGTATACTCGTGACTTTCTGGATCCACCAGTTTGAGGCCTGCGCCGGACCCTTCGTTGTTTGAAGCTCCATCAGTGAATAATCTCCAAACATTTTCTTCATTATTGGCTTGCGGAGGGTCTACTTCGCGCTGAGCCTCTTCGACTTTTCCTTCAGGGATTTCTGCAATGAAATCAGCTAAGACTTGTCCCTTGATTGCTGGACGAGGTTTGTAGGTGATCGTGTGCTCCCCTAATTCCAGCGCCCATTTTGTCAGCCTTCCTGAGAGCGCGGGACGTCGCAAGACTTGCTGGATGTTGTAATCAGTCAGGACTTCAATGGGATGACCATTGAAATATCTATGAAGCTTGCGCGACGCGTGTGTTGGTGATAAAACTAACTTTTCTATGATGGTATAGCGCGTCTCAGGATCTGTCAGCACCCGACTTACATAATAGATTGGTGTTTGGATTCCCTTGCGATCCACCAACACTGAGCCAATGGCGCGCTCTCCTGCTGACAGGTACAACGTTAGAGTTTCGCCAGGTAGTGGAGCTGTGAGCGCAGGCAGATTTATCAGACATTCTTTTATCTCACTGAAAGCTTGCTCGGCCTCAGGCGTCCACTTGAATTGGCTTTTCTTTAAGCAATTTCTCAATGTGTTAACGAATGGGGTGGATTTGCTTCCATGGTTCGCTAGGAACCTGTTAATTGATACCAATCTACCATTCAACTTTCGGACTTCCTTCATGGTGGATGGCGAGGGCATGTCAAGGATAGCCTCCACCTTCTCTGGGTTCACCTTGAAACTATCCTTGGTGACCATTACACCGAGAAATTTCCCTTCTTCTACGCCGAATGTGCATTTGCTCGGGTTGAGCTTCATGTTTACTTCCTTTAGGCGCCAAAGGGTTTCTTCGATGTCTTTGAGCATTTGTTTTTCCTCCCTGCTTTTAATCACCAAATCATCCACGTAGACTTCTAAGTTTCTTCCAATTTGCTCGTTGAAAACCGCATCCATGAGTCTTTGGTAAGTGGCTCCTGCATTCTTCAAACCAAAGGGCATTTTTGTGTAACAGAAAACACCCTTGTCAGTTCTGAAGGCAGTCTTGTCCTCATCTTGTGGTGCCATTTGAATTTGGTGATAGCCCTTATAGGCATCCAGGAAACATTTGAGCTTAAATGGCGCCACAGAGTCCACCTTCGCGTCAATGTTTGGGAGGGGGTAACAATCTTTTGGACACGCTTTGTTGAGGTCCTTGAAATCAATGCACATTCTCCATGACCCATTGCTCTTCTTTACCATCACAGGATTGGCTACCCATGTTTGGTATCGTATTGGGCGGATGATATTTGCGCGCAGTAGATCTTCTACTTGCTCATTCATGGCCCTTGCCTTCTCATCCCCCATGACTCTTTTCTTTTGAGCAATTGGCTCTACAGACTTGAATGTGTTGAGAGAATGCTGAGCCAGGTCTCGCGGAACCCCAGTCATATCAGAATGTTGCCACGCGAAGACCGATATATACGTTGTGAGCAATCTTTTCATTCTCACCCTTGTGTCATCTGATATCGTAGCTCCAATTGTGATTGTTTGCTCTGGGAATTTTGGGTTGAGAATCCATTCCTCTGACGCGTTGTTTGCCATTGGAAGCTTCATTCTCCCTTCTCGCGGTATACTTGTTACTGCGCACAAATGATCTCGGTATACAAATGTTACTCCTGTCGGTGTTGGGAACCCCAACGCGCCGTGCGCTGGTGACGGTATGGCCTTGAATTGGGCAATCGTTCCTCTACCCAAGATCATATTATGGCATGAAGTGGTGGGCAAGACCAAGAAGTTGACAATTTCAGCTCGCTTGTGTTTCTCATCCCCCATAGTTAGTTCGAATTGTATCTGACCTAGGGGGTGAATAATTTCGTTTGAGACACCCGAGATTGGTGCATTCACAATTTCAAGCCTTGCTTGGTCTGCTGGATCCAACTTCCTGAAACATTGCTCATACATGATGTCTGATTCACTGCCGGTGTCCACCAGGACTTTTGACACCTCATAATGAGCGATGTGTGCAGTGATGACTAGAGGACTGCTGATAGACGGGCCTCCTCTGATTCTTGGGAAGATTACTTGTTGCTCGCGCCAATCCCCTTGGACTTGGGCGCTTCTCTTCCTCGAACTTTGCCCTTGCATTCCTCCTTCAGCTACACAGATTCTTTTGAATTTTTTACTGGCTGAGGCTCCGTCTGGTTGTTCATTCTCTGGTCTTGGGTTTTTCACCAGGTGAGCCAACTTGCCTGATTTCACATCTCTTTCAATCGCATCCTTCAAATGGTGGCATGCATCGGTGTTGTGCCCTGTGGACTTGTGAAACTCACAATACTTGCCACTGTTTGGTGGTCCCTTATGGAGTAATGGCTTGGGGCTTTTAAACTAGACATTCTCTGTGCTTAACACTTGCGAAGGCGTTTTGGTGAGGGGAGTCCATATTCTTGGTAGAGGTCTGTTAGGCTCTCTGCCGCCTTCCCTCTTGTCACCTTCTCCGCGATTACGAATGTCTTTTTGGGGCTGGGGTGAACTTGGTTGCGCTTGCTTTTCTGCGGGAGAATAACTGGTTTGTTGCAACCTGGACCATACGGAGTTTTGTTTGCCCCTCCTTTCATTGTTGCGTGGTGCTTCTGTTTGATGCCCTCTATCTCTTGCTCTGTCTTGGGCAATTTGTTTTTCATTTCGCGCGAAGACTCGCGATGCTTCCATAAGCTTAGCCCAAGTGGTTGGCATGCCATCTCTGCTCACGAGAGCTCTGCGGAGTTGATCATTGCGCGCACCTTGTATAAAGGCCACGCGCAAGAGTTGTTCAGTGATACCTCCAATTGCAAGAGATTCCTGATTGAAACGAGTTATGTAGTCTTCAATGGTTTCATCATTCCTGCGCATGCAGTGCATGATGTCATCGGGGTCGCGCGTGTGTCTGCGCTGCTGTACAAAGTGAGCCTGGAACTTCTCCAATAGCTCTTCGAACCCATCGATTTGTCTTGTCGGCAAGCTTTCGAACCAGACACGCGCTGCGCCCGTGAGGCAGCAAGCAAACATGTGACACCATGTTGGCATCGTCCAGCTTTCTAGGTTTCCAGTGTTGTAAAAACCTTGTAAGAAATCATCTGGATCTGTTGTACCATCGTACTTGCCTAGACCACTTGGCATCTTGGTTTTGTGTTGAATGAGAGCCTTCGCAATGCGCTCAGTGAATTTTGAATGCTTCACCAAGATGGCTGGCCTATATGGTGTGGTTACGTCCACTTGCCCTTTCGCTTGTGGGTTGTACGGTGTGTATAGATCCATATCGGCTTTGGCTCCAGGTGCTATGTTCATGTGCGCGCGGAGCTGTGACACTCCTGCATGAGTATCTCGCGTCTTCCTCATGCTGTGCACCTCTTCTTCATCACTAACATCAGCGTGTTCGGTGTGAACAGAGTGACCATCTTCCGGCGCGCGCGCCCTTTTTGTTGTTCCCTGAATGGTTTGTTTATCAAATGCGAGCCTTTGTGTTAAGTCAGCTAACTTTTTGTGTTTGACCAGCTCATTGTATTTGTCCATTAAACGCCGTTGTTCGTTTATGAGCCATTCTTTAGGGTCATTGGTTTCAACTTCCGGACCCATTGGTCCTTTTTGTTTTGCACAAGTCAGATTTTGGAACGTGAGATCGTCTGGAGGAGTTTCAGTCTGGCTATGAGGTGTTGTGATGAAGGGATGGTTACTGGTGGTGCGCGCAGTTTCACGCGGCGCCCTCAGAAACTGATGTCCCTCATTAACATCCTCAAGCTCATTATCCTCCAGAACTTGATCGCTGTTTCGAACACAGGAAACCATGGTGAAGATTTTCAGAGAGAACTGATGAGATAGTGGTTTTGTTGCCGTTGTAACAGGTGATGGCGCCAATGAAGAAACGTGGATCGACTTACTAGTAGACGATCAACTTTCCTCGGGTATGAGTATGCTATATCACCGATGGTTTTCCGGAGTATGAATTCTTCCACCTACAAAACGAGCAGCACCGTGAACTTACCCCTCAGAAAGGGACAGAGGGGTCCTCTTTGGGGTAACCCTCCGGTGTGAGAATAAGATATTGTAGGAGAAGATAATAATAATCTGAAAGTGAGTAAGGATTTAGAATGTATTTTCTTGCTTACCTCCCCTTGTGGAGGTGGTGTGGTATTTATTGTGTTAGGGTTTTCAATGATTGGGCTCAGACCCAATCAGGGCCTTTTTGGCCTCCTCCTATTGCTTCGCGCCACGTGTCCTTAGGACACCTGGTGCTTTTTCATTGATTATTCTCTGACCAAGGTATTTCACCTGACCCATGTGCAATCACGTGGTAGCACATGGGTTTTGCTGAGTTGTCCACCCTTCATTGGCAGCTGTCAACATCAGCATATTCTTTATTCCTTAAAGGATACCTTCTGGAAGGTTGTCTGATGAGCACAATCATGGTTGTCCTTATCCTGATTTGGATAAGGACGTGGTTGATTATGTGCATGTGTGATATGCGCCTATCCTGGGGATGCGCGAGGTCTTCTCTTTATTCTCACGCGCAGATGTTTCATGCGCAGATGTGATATGTGCAAGCATATGTGATATGCGTGAGCATATGTGATATGCGTGAGCATATGTGATATGCGTGAGCATATGTGATACGCGCCACACGCAGATGTGATATGCGTGAGCATATATGAAGCATGAGCATATGTGATACGCGTGAGCATATGTGATGCATGAACATATGTGATATGCGTGAGTATATGTGATATGCGCCACGCGCATAGGTTTTGGCTTTGTGTCTTCATGACATCCTGATTTCAAGCCTCTTGTCTATATCTTGTGGGTTGACCCGCCCCGCTCGATATTAAGGCGGGTGCATACCTCTTCAATTTCACTAATTAGGTCAACATACTCTCAAAATTCTACTCAATTTCTACGCATCAACCACAAATCCATTCAAATTCTTCACAATTACATATACGCAATCACACAGTAACCAGATCACACACGCACACATCAAAATACAATAACAAAACAAAACCTAACCTCCAGGAGCATCCTTATGAGCTCCGGCAGCAGAATTAGCACTGGAACCGGTACTGTTACGGCGGAGATTCGACGTAACCGCCGGCTTAGATTTGTAACCGGACGAATAAGAAGATGAAGAAGATGAAACTGATTTCGTCTTCACTCCACCTCCATTTTTGTAACTATAATTAGTAGACATTTTATAATAATAATAATAATAATAATAATAATAATTAGAGTTGAGGATGAAGTCAAGTAAAAGCAGTAGTTGTTGTTGTTGTTGTTCACACAGTGAAGGTGTGTGAGGGAGTTGAATTTTGAAGCAATGTTCGTGGGGTAACGTGGGGTCCGTCATGGCTTGCTTTCTTGCACTTTAATTTCGGTATTGTTATGTAAATGGGTTGAAGAAAATGAATGTTGAGATGAGGTCCTTCCTGTTTAATTGTTTTATTATTTACATCACTTTTTCTTCTTATTTTATTTTCTAATGATTTAACAAACGTTTGGCCACCCAGATGCCGGTTAGTGGTAAAGCTTGGGTTAGATTACAGGGGTGATTGAAGTCAGTGATGGGTGACCGGCTCAATAGTTATAAAAATTTCCGGATTAAATCACGAAAGTTCACCTTACGAAGCGGAAAACGAGGGGGTCATAGGCGTCTATTACCCACGTCACGTGTGCCACCAAATCCATGGAAAACCTATTGTTCGAAGCCTACTGTGGTAAATAGGGAGCCGAGTCAAGCTCAAGTTCAACTAGGCTCGAGCTTAGCTCGCTTAACTTACAACAGAGCTCTAGGTCGACTCATTTAGATTTCTATTTCTAAACTTCGAGTTCGGGCTCGACTCGTTCCGATCTCTATTTCTAAAGCTCTAGCTCGACTGGTGAGTAGTTTTCCAAGCTTGAACTCGGTTTTGGCTCGGCTCAATTATCATTTATTAATTATTTTTTATATATTAATAACTATTTATATATATATTTATTTCAATTATAATTTTAAATATAATATATATATATATATTATAAATTTCATGAAAATGACAGACTCCTATAGGCTCGCAGGCCGACTTGAGCTCGATAGATGAAGCCGGAGCTCGGACTTGTTTATCAAGCGAGCTTACTTTTAGGCTCGAGCTCGGGTTTGAGCTCAGCTCAATCGAGTTTTTTTCACGAGTCAATTTCGAGTATCTCGTGAGCAACTCATCTTGTTTACGTCTCTATTGGTAAAATCCTTGGCTTTTGAATGATATTGTTATATTATAAACAATATTCGAACCCATTATCTTATTATTATCTTACTTAAGGAGAGCCAAGAAGGGGCTAAAATTATATATTCCAATCAGATATAAAAGATTTAGCTGTTTTATTCAAATTTTAATATGTTACATCGAAACAGAAGGCAAGCGGGCAACAAATTGCGCCGCTACCACTTTTTGAATCGCTAAAATTTGATCAATTGGTGTATGGTTTATTTAGATCACTAGATTCCAAGCCTATTGTACTTTGGAAAACGTGTCAAACGTTTATTAGTTGTCAAAATATTATTACATGTCTAGACTCTGGAGGATAAAAAGTTATCATCCACTATCGATTTGCATTGCTTGTAGCCTTGTATACAACCTTTAGAATTGAAGTGTGTGTGAATAAGAGAGAGCTTTTTCTTGAATTAGATTCAACATTTTATTTTAGTAAAAAAATATGTAGCGGTATTCGGTCTTAGATCAATATTTGTAATTTTCTTCTATTTCTGTTTTTAATTTAGATTTTAGTTATATTCGTTGTATTCAATTATTTTTGTTTTGAATTTAGATTTTAATAATATTCGTTATATGACCAAACATGTTAGTAGTTGTTAGAAGTCTAATATATGCTTTAGTAGGTGGTCCCACAATCCTATAAGATGTGCGATTCGCCTAAAAAACACACTTAGAAACTCAACGTTTCACATAAGACTTGTCCCGTCGTCATGAACGACATAGAGTGGATCTAACGCCTTTAGTGCTATTCGCTTACTTATACCAACCAATACTGTCCACTATACCTACAACTAGCTCATAAATTTGTTTTTGGTTGCCGGAGTGTAGAATTCTCATGTAGTAAGCCGAACATTAATAAAGTTAGGGGGTGAACTATAGTTTTTAGAACCTTGGTGTTCAAAATGAGCTAATGCTACATCTTAAGGGACTCAATGGGCCACAGGCCCACAACCACTTAGAAACACTGCAGTACAATTACCAGATTTGTGTTCTGTAATGACCCAAGAAGAGTGACATGGTGGACGTTTGTACATGTGAAATTACCGTTGTGCCCCTTGAATGTATTATATAATATAGTTTATCATTCAATTTTTTATAGGTAAAATAGTCTAAAAAATATGAAAAAATCTATTAAACTTATGTTCAAGAATTTAGTTACGTCACTTTGATAGAATCAGTGTTTTTAAAACCTTGTAGTGGATAAGGATAATAGTTAGGCTGAGGGGTGTGGAGCGCTAGCCTGGGCGCGTGAGCCCATCCGCTCGCGCCCCGGGGCGCGAGCACCACACCACCGAGGCGCGAGAGGGGCGCGAGCACGGCTTTCAAGGCGGGCGCAAGAGGCCTCGCGGCTGGGAATACGCCTGAAGGGAGCTTGGGAATGTTAAATATAGCCGTTGGGCTCATAATTGATTAAAAAAAAAAAAAATTTTGTTAAAAATACAGTGCCGCCGGCGAGACTATCGGCCAAAGTCAAAGACGTCTTCAAACCCTAAAGAACAGTGCCGCCGGCGAGCTTCAATCTCGTCGGACCACCGTTGAACGCCCAAATCAGACTGCATTATTCTAGGGCTGTTCATCGGGTGACCAAAACCCTCTCCGGAGCCGGAGAAAGAACCGATTTGACCGGAAAAAGGAGATGGTTGTTTTCCGATAAATACGGGCCGTCGGAACTAAACTCCGGCGGAAAAGACGGGAATGGAACGCCGTTTCCGGCGTAGTTCTGGTGGGTCGGAAATTGCATCATGTGGGTGTTTCTTCGATGGTCCATTAATGGGTTGAAATATGAAATAAGACAGTGGGTTTGTGAAATACGAGGTTTAGGGTTTTGGGATTTGAGGAACGTTTGTTGGTTGTTTGGGTGTGTGCTGATTTTGGGGGATTTGAGGAACCCTCTCCGGAGCCGTTGGGAATGTAAAAAAAAACCGCACGCGCCCCCTCTCGCGCCCCTCCACACCAGGGCCAGGGGCGCGAGCGGGGGCTCCAACACCCATCTTATCAAGTTTCTCTCTCTGCCACACGTCACAATATTATTGGCTGGAGCCCCCACTCGCGCTCCCTCTCGCACCCCCCACACCCCTCGGCCTTAATGTTTTTAAAATGAATAAAGGACTTATGTTATGATGGCTATTATGTCAAGAATGGCCTACAGAAATGAAACATGACAAAAAGGATATCAAACAAATCATATTTAATATTAATTAATCAAAAGGCTTTAATATTCTTTTTAAAAGGAGCACCCCACTTTCATGTTTTATAAACTTTAAATTAAACTCATGGTCTCATGCTATGCCGTAATATCTTATTTCATGACATCAGTAATTTGTTTTTGACTGGTTATTAATAGTGCTATAAACTTTAAGTTCAACTTGTGATTTCTTTAAATTAATCTAAAATATAAATGATTGAACATTTTGAACAAAAAAGAAATGACATATGTTGGTTGTTGTATTTAAATACATATGATCTAAACGTATCTTGATGTACTTAAAACAAACATATGGTTTATACGTATATACAGAAACATGTATACATCAATACTAACAAGTATAAATAATCATATCAACTCCAAAACCATGTGTTAAGATGACTCCTTAAGATAGTCATGATGTGCTAATAATGAGACGGGACATCGTTATCGATTATGACTAACCTTTTTTCTTTCCTACTTAGAAAAGCTAGTTTTATAATAATATCTAGATTTTTAATAATTCCTTGTAATATCTAGTTTTATTATGTACATGGGTATTACAAGGATGCTTACATGAGTTACATATATCAATTCCTCTATCAATAAATGGTATGATTAAGAGAAAATAAAAACTTCGGATGTATTATATGAGAAAGTATTGAATTTGTGCCATCTCTAACTTTTCGCAATCAAAATTCAAATATAATATAAAAAAAAGGTGCAACCCAATAGTAGAGATGCGGTTGCCCACTCTAATTTTTAAGGGTCGGTTTGATGCGGGATAATGAAATGAACGAGAGAATGAAATGAATCTTTACTAATTCATTATCTTGTTTAGTTACTATATGAAATGGAATGAATCATTATTTTATGTGGTGGTTGTGGTCACGAGGGCGGTAATCAAGTGTGACAGTAGTGGTAGTGGCAGCGACAACGATGGTGGTGGTGTGGTCAAGCGGTGCTATCAAAAAAGTAGGTTGAAATAGGAAATGAAATGGGGGTGAAAATAGGAGGCGTAAAGGAATAGTTTTTATGTGTTTGGAGGGAATGAAATCCCTTGTGTAATCGCTGGTTTCATTTTATTGACCAACTAAGCACCCATATTTTCATTCATTCACAATGATCCTGTCTATTATGTCTATTACCTACTTTGATGAGCTTGATCACATGAGGATGCATTTTTCTTAACTACTTATTAAGTTGTAAAGGAGGGGCATGGCAAACAAATAATTTGGATTCATGTTATTATCTATATGGAAATCGTAATAATAACTAACAAGGTTTATAAAGCTCTAACAATAACCTGTGTTCGCATGTTTGTGTTTCTAAATTGTGATACGGCTTTTCTGCTTTCAGCTGTTTTTCTGACGATTGATATTAATAACAGTTGTTGTTTGTATTGTTTATTTCTTCTTGTTTTTGTTTCAAGAATAATCATTTGTTGTTCGGAAAGTAAATGATTAACTAAAACACGTGGGGAAGGAGGAAGTGCACATGCACAGCAGGGAAGGTTTGCCCTTGAAACATGACCGGAGAAAGTGGGTTTTCTTGAGGACATGTAATGGGGAAGGGAAGCTAGTCTAAGAGGAGACAATTGGTGATATGTTCGTGTACATTCGAAGGAAAGATAGTTTGTTGGGAAGATATACCAAGGTTTGTTTATGAACGTGTTAGTCCTAAGAATATGTTCTACAAACCTTAGTTAGCCCTGAGATACACATTAAAAGCCATAATTGGCCCTAAAATACATCTTGGAAGTCACGATTAACTCTAGAAAACGTTATGGGAGCCATAATTAACGATGAGAGTATGCCTAAAAGCTATACTTATATCTTAGTATACACCATAGAAGTTGAAAACCTTTTCTTTCCTAATAAGATCACAATGCAAATTTGTGATTAAATTGTAGTGTCCTACATATGTGAATTATAATTATTTTGATCTTTTGTATGCATTATTAGATACATCATGTAATAGTTCCAAGAGGTGTTGCTAAATTGAATATCAACATTTTGTCTAGCAACATTAAATAGTTTTCTTCAAAATAAAAGAACCCACCCCCATTCCCATGTTGTCTCCATTTTTTTACAAAAGTTTTTTCTTCCTTTACTTGGGATTCTTCTTTATACAAGTCATGATTGATTTTATGACATTATTTTTGACCTTTTGTTACTTTGAAATGTAACAATATATATATATATATATATATATATATATATATATATATATATATATTATATAAAATATAATTAATAGATATTAACAATGTATCTTTTTTCAGATATTATTTAGAGTTTATCATATAAAATTCTTACATGTTTCTTGTTTTATGGATACTTATGTGTTACAACTTCCTTATCATTTATCTTCTTGTAGATCTCTTTTATATAAACAATACCAATAAAATAAACAACACCAATATAACAATATTGTATACTTTGTTCCCTTATAAATTTAATCATGGTATATATAGATATCTAAGTACAAAAAATATTCAACACCATTTTTGTTTCCCATTTTTTTTTCATTTTGACCATTTCTTTTCTTTCAAATAAGGCACCAAACATGAATATTAAAAACCAGATAAAATTATAAATTAGACACCGTCCGTGAATTTTCAACGCTATAGTAAAAGTTACAGTAAAGATGAACAATAACGATGAAGAATCAAAAACACAATATCGAGGTAAAGATAGAAGACCTTACAATCACAACAATGAGAATCATTGTTAGCGTCTTTAATTTTAAATTTGATCCTTCTTTCACTTTATATGTTTTAAGCATCATTGAATGAAAACCGACGTTTGGGGAGCATATTACTACATCACCGATACATCTTTATATATATTTCAGAGAGTATCTGTACAAGAGTTTATATAGTATAGTTATTAAATAGAATGTTACCTCTTCCATGTTTTATTTATCACAAGTTTGTTAGTATTTATCTTCTTGTATTATCTTTACTGTATAAAAAATAGGTTACATGAAAACCATATCATATACTTCATCTTCTTATCTTATATCTATCAAAATTAATCAGAACACCGAGTGAATTCAAAACCTACTTTTTTTCATGTAACTGTGTGTCTTTGACGTTCGGTTAGCTTTTTCTAACCATCGTCTTTTTATATAATCTTCTTGCTGTCCCGATTAAATATTAATCGGTACAAATAGACCACCGTTAGCGACTAGCAAGGTACTTAAACCAAAATCACATGTTGGGCAGTTGAAACATCTTTATCAAAATTAAAAAGTGAACCCATCTCTATGACTCTCCCCATCTATTCATGCATAGTTTGCTTTGTGTGCTCTCTCCGTAGAAAAGGGTGATATCTTTACTCTTTTTAAAAAAGATTTGATCTCCTAAGATTTTTCTTTCTTTTTGTTTCCCATAATAATTATATATATATGTATTTTCCATAATTCATATCAAGTCTCACAGAATAATCTATATAATTGATGATTTCATTCTGAAATACATGGTTTTATAGTAACGTAATGCCTGGTCTACTAACGATTTATTCAACACCGAAGACTTTGTAAGAACTTCTAAAGTAACATGTCTCAATCAAAAAAAGACTTAAATTAAGCTTCTACCTTGTGATTCTTATCTATATATCATTTTCATCACCATGCTTACAATGATTTCTTCTTGCTTTATAGTATACAAATTCCGAACTTATAAAGTAAACCAACAAGTAGTTCGTTCACCTGTGTTTTTCAAACTTTTATGTTGAGTCATATTATAAGGGTGTAGGTTGCATACTACAACTTTTTTGCTAGTTCTCGTTCGACTTCCACTAATTAGGATACCACTTGTTAATGTCGAAAGGACGATCGTCATAAAGTCACTAGGATGGCCCTTAGCTAGATGCCTCATAAAAAGGACTTGTGCATCATAGTCTTGTTTTCAATTAAGATGATGTCAAATTGGCCCTACTAGTGTTACTCATTTTTTTCAGTTGTTATTAAATATAACTTTTATTACATGGTCATAACTCATAAATGTACATAACATTATTTCTTTGAAATTACTAGTGTGACAAAGATTTACCACAACCTAAGCTTCCTTTTTGAGTGGTCCTGAATACACACAGACATGCATGTGGTACATATATACGACTATATGGCATGTGTGATGGGATTTGGGCCACATCATAGATTGAGCCCTTGAAGTACTATCTTCTTCTTTTTCATTATTGGTGCAGAAAAAGGTTTTATTGACATAGAGGTGATGTTTGGCTAAAGACCGCATCATCTTAAGTTCGAATCCGAGTTTAACCAGGTCTTAATATAGTGGGCTTTCGGACGACATGTTTTTTCAGGAACAGGAGATGGTTGACTTGGACTACCTAACGGCTATGGGGCCACCTTTTGCCATTGTGTTACCCCGGGTGGCCGAACTTTATTCGTTGGTCGTTCATAATAATAATAATAATAATTCCATTTCATGGTAAATTCTCATTCAACTTATGAACCTCAATCATTAGCTTATCATCTGTTTAGGAAGATAAAACCTTATATGTTTGATCTCACCTCATTAATGTTGTTCAAAACAAATTAAATAATTGATCTCATTACAACATAGGTATTTTCATAAACATTTTTTCGACTATTTCAAAAAGACTAGAACAACTCTCCTATAAAAAAAAATCTCAAATATCATAATGCCAAAGTAGAAATTTAAACTAAAGGTTTACATAAAACTTTTTGCAAAATATGTTTATCATCCATTGTTATACGAAACATAAACTCTGTGTGCAAAAGGTAAACAAAATACGGTTTCAGTACCTTTGGCATACCCACTTGAAACTTTTAGAAATCGGAGACATGTGAAGTATTTACTTGCCTAATACTTAATCTCAAATTTCATTCAAGCATTTTTGAGGGGTTATAACTTGTATTTCAACTTATAAACTAGAGTTCTTTTTTAATCTATTTTACAAATGCTCGTATTATATTCTTTATACAGTCACTAGGTTATTAACCCGTGTACCACACATGATTGAAAAATTTAATTATTTTAGTTTGAATGTTTACATAGAAAAATACTAATTAAGGATGATAAACGTATGTATCAAGAAATATGAAAACAAACTTTACATGCAAGACATGTATAATAATCGATAATGTGGGATAGAAATTAGCTTCGTTATACTACAATGTGTGATATAGGGATGAGCTCGGTACCGTACCGGTACCGAAAATTCCGATCTCGAAAATCGCAATTTTTTTGTACCGGTACCGGTACCGAAATGTTCAGTTCGGTACCGGTACGGTACCGGTATTTAAGGTAAAATTCGGGAAATACCGGTACCGTACCGGTCCCGAAAACTCAAAACCTTGGTACCGATTCGATACCGACGGTACCAAATCGGTACTGATTTCGGTACTTCGGTACCGGTACCAATCGGTACCATACCAATTTTTGCTCATCCCTAGTGTGATATAAATTGAAAATTTAGTCAATACGAAATACAAATCAAAGTCATCAATAATAAAATAAAAAAAACTCGTCCCAAGTGTAATGCTGAACGAAAATGCTCTACAACAACATATGCAAGTTCATCCACACAACATTTGCAGGAGATCCCTTATATTACCTTGCAATACATGTGAAAGATATTACAAATATGAAGTTGAATTTAAATGAATAGAATAGTATACACCACAGAAAGAAAGAAATTGTCTTCCATGTCCACCACCCATCACAACAAAATTCTTAAAATTCAATAAAATTTCCCGAAAAGCACAAACCTCAAACATGCTGATCACTAAAAGTCCATTATATTGAATGAAAAAACTATACAATTTACCCATAATCATCAAAATACAGCCTAAAACCCCTTAGTAAATAAGTACTTATATCATGAGAGCTGCACTAAAGCACAATTCAACCCTGTGCTATAACATTATTAAGCAAAGACATATGCATATGTGATAAAAACGGTCAAAGAAACAATACTTAGCGTCAACTTCGACGAAATGAAGCGAAGAAGTATAAATCGCCATATGAAATGAAAGTCATGGGGAGCCTATATAAAGGACACTTTACCCATTTCTTCACAACTACAACTCAAGAGAAACAACTTAAGGAAATAAAGTCTTTCTCTCTCCACTTCTCCATTTTCTCTCTTTTGTAATAACAAACTAAGATCCGAGATTCGAGTGTCGTTGGTGATTTTCGCTAACCAACAACACGGATTGATCCGAGTCAAGTTGTGAGATCCATCTAGAGGACCTACATGTGGTATCAGAGCTTTCGGCTTGATTTTTTGTGGTTTTCGGGTCAAACTTTTCGTGGTTTTGATCTTAGTTTTTGTTGGATTTGAGGTTGATTTCGTGTTACTCACCTCTTTTGGAGTCCCTTACACCATGGAAATACACGATAATCACTAAATCTAAGTTTTTAGTGTTTTAAGTTTTAGTGTCCGAGCTCAAATTCGGCTTAAAAACTCAGATCTAGGCCGATTTATTGATTTTTAGACTAAAGTCTTTTTGACTTTTTGGAAGTTTGGGTGTTATATTCTAAAAAAAAAAACAAAAAATTCGCATCGGGTACTGTAACAGTCGCTTCTGAGGTACTGTAGCAATCGCAGGGGGGTACTGTAGCAATCGCATCGCCAAGGTACTGTAACAATCGCTTTGCACGGGTACTGTAGCAAATCGTTTCGCTTCGCACGGGGGTACCGTAGCAATCGTTTCGTTTCGCACGGGTACTGTAGCAATTGCATCGCCGAGGTACTGTAGCAATCGCTTCGCACGGGTACTGTAGCAAATCGTTTCGCTTTCGCACGGGTACTGTAGCAACTCATGCGAAACATTGTAGCGACTCATGCGAAACACTGTAGTGACTCGGCACTATAGCAAAAAAAAAAAAAAAAAAACCTTAAATTTTTTTTTCTCTTTCAAAAAAAAAAAAATCTAACCGAGTTAAAAAAAAATGTCTTACGAATCTGAGCTTGAAGGAAATCTGGATATGGGAGAAAGCCGAAAGAAAATATTAAAAGGAGAATTCAACATGTTTACACATATTAAAGGAGAATCGGTTGCCTCTCTTATCAACAGATTTGAGTCACTCGTCACCAAAATGAGTAGTGCCGGTATCATCTATGGTTTGTTTGAGATCAACATGAAGTTGTTGAATTCACTACCTTACATATGGAACATCAATGTGGTTACCATTAAAAAAACCACAGACCTGTATACCATGACACTCTCAGAGTTGGCTTCTACCATCAAGTCTTTTGAAATAATGGAAGATAAGCTCCAAATGAACAATCAGTCCAAAGAAAATAAAGTTGGGACAAGTGCTGCATGTGAAAGCAGTCATGCATGTCCTATCATTCCCGACACATCACCTTGCGATGAAGTAAACCACAACTTATGCACGCAGGCTTGCATTGATAAGGTTACATATTATAGATATCATCAAAACAAAGTTTTGAAAGAAAATGCAAAACTTTGACAATTAAATGCTGAATATGTAAAAGCTGACAAGATTTACGTTGAGAAGATTGATACTCATCGTAATGATGTGGCAAATCTTAAAACTTAAAATTTTTCAAAAGGAGCATGATGTTATATATTATAAAAACATAGTGAATGAATTGAAAGATGAAATTGAAAAATTGAAACTTGATGCTTCTGAGAAAAAGAAACACGAAGCGATAGTCGAAAGATTTGAAACATCATCTAAGAAGTTGGATGATATCATTGGAGCCCAGAGAAGTACTAAGCTGAAAGCGGGGCTGGGGTATGATTATATTGTTGTACCTCCACCTTTAAATGATAATTATACCACTTACCCCACTTAAGCTATAATACTGCTCCCGAGGAAGAAATGTCATATGGGGTTGGTAGAATACCAACACCTGTGAAATTTGTCCCTCCGGTTTCTCAAACTGCTGCTCCAGTCCCATCATCTGATAAATCTAACATCAATGTATCTTTTGAAGCTGGTTGTGTAGAAGAAAGTGGGTCGGTGGTAACGGACACGAGTTGTGATTATGAAACCGTTTGTGATGAAACTTTTGTTGAAAAATGTGTCAATGAAAGTAGGCCTGTTGAGGTGAACATATCAAGTTGTTCATCATTAAGTTGTGAGACTGAGGATAATTCAAGTGAAAGTAAAGTTTTTGAAAATGAAAAAGCAAGTACTTCGTGTAAATATGTTCCACCAAATAAACGATCATTTTCTCAAACAACCAATCAATTTAGAAATCCTCAGCCATACAACTTCTATGACAACAACTACTATGGTCATTATCAACAAAATTTTGTTAATCCATATTACACAAATGTGTTTTATAATCATGTTCCTTTCCAAGGATCACCTTTCCCATCGCACCAACCACATTATAGTTCAGATGAGTTCTATGGCACTCCTAGGAGAAAGTGCTGTTTTGTGTGTGGTCACTCTTCTCACCTTGCAAGACATTGCAAGCACTGGTTCAAGCAACAGCTTGATATTCAAAGGCGGCTTAGTCAGTCCCCAAAAGGAGCTTTTAATAGCCCTGATTCAAGGACTGATCAAGCTGATAGTGAACCCAGTGAAATGGATGTGAGATCCAAAGTAAATAAAGTAAAACACAAAAAGAAACCTTTTTGGAAAACCAAGAAGGATAAAATAAAAAAGGATCCTAAGACTGTAAAGTCTGAGGATTCACCAAAAATAGTTTCAAAATCAAGAAAAGAAAAGTCCAAAACTGACAAAACCAAGGAACAAGTTTTTTCTTGGATTCCTAAGGACTGTTTTTCATCAAGTGAGGCTCCACCAAGAAATAAATGGTTTTCAGGAAATAAAATCAAATTTGGTTGGTTTACGGTTGACCTTCCTGGGACAAAGGTATCCCGGGAACCCATGTCCATTTGAACGCTTAGTGCATGCAGGGTCAATCAAAGAGGACTATCAATAGTATTAGGTACTTAGATAGTGATTGCACCAGGCATATGATGGGAGACGAACCCTTGCTATTTGATGCTAAACCATTCGATGGCGGATTCGAGTCTTTCATAAGCGACATGGGAGGACAAACTTCAAGGAAGGGAAGCCTTGTTTAAATAGTTCAACAACAACTTTTCGAGCGTTTCTCAAACCAACCTCGTCCAACTGCTTTTCTCAAGTGATAGATCCAGCATCAGCTGTTGGATCTCGGTTTGAATCTCTTCAAATTTGTTATACAATGTGATAATGCATGCTTAAGATAGTCCATCTGACAACAACTTTGCTGACCTTTTTACTAAAACCATCGATCATGCTCGTTTTGAATTTATGGTCGAATCGTTCGGCATGATCAATTTTGATTAAAACAACCTATCTATCTTTTTGTATATAAAATTGTAAATATTTTTCAAATATGTCACAATTTTAGAGGGAGAAAATGAGTTAAGTTTAACTCACCAAAAATATTTTCAATTCATCTTAAGAAAAGCAAAAACAAATCATTTGATTTACCAAAAATATTTTATATTACTTTTAAGAAAATCTAAAAGGAATTGTCCTGTTTAGAGGGAGCTCATGCTTAGAGGGAGTCGGATAATTAAAATTTTCAAATTTTGAGAAATTAATCCGACCATTGGAAAATGATAGTACATTGATATGCAATGATCCTAGCGCATGAAAAGAGTAGATCAAAAGTCTACAAAATCACTCACAGATGTGTAGATAGGCTTGACAAACAAGTAAATGTCGGGTGATATAAACCTAAATTCCTGCCGGTACTAGTGAATATACGATTATGAAGCGGTTGCATGATTCCGTGAAGTCATATTCATGAAGACAGAAATGTAATTATACATGTCATACCCAAGCCTCTCTTTACCTAATCACAGTTGTCTTATGAAATAAGTGCCAATTTTTAATTTCTATTGAGTCAAGTAAAGTGTCAAGAAAAGAAAAACAAAAAGAGTCAGAAAAGAAAAAGAAAAATCAAGAAAAAGAGTAAAAAAAAAGTCAATCTTATGGATTTTAATTCTGCTTTATTTCTTCATTTATTTTGATTCAAGCCTTGGACTTTCTCTGTTTGTAGTTATACAAGATCTGATTGTTAAGGCCATGAATCTTCTGCTTTATTTTAATCTTTCTAGATCGAGTCAAGTGTGCAAAAATAAAGAATAAAGTGTCAAGTATGTTAATAAGTATATTGTGATCAAATAAGAAAGGTTTAAGTCAAGTTGAGGTGATATGTTAACACAAAGTAAGCCCGAGATATGATGGAATAAGTAACATGTCTGATTAAGTGGGGACCACATAAGCACCGTGCCTAATTGTACTTTAAACGTATCACTTTGGCATCAAAACACTTGTCAAGTTAAACAAACGGACAATATCTACAGTCGGTGATGAAATTGTGACATAATAATATCAAAATGGAAACGCGATCTAGGGCTTTGCAAATCAATATGATTCCATGTTGTGATCTTTCTCACAAAAATATTAAAATCATTTAGAAAATTTTGTAAATATTATTGATATATAATATTAATTTCATCTTTACTCCTATCTTTTATTGTTTATTTTGATTTTGTTTTATTTTAGTTTCAACTTCAAAATGTTATATATATTTTCGTTATTTTAAAATATATGAAAATGCCAAAAAGATTTTAAGTTTTTATTATGTTCGTACATATTTTGTTAAACTTTGTTTCATTCAAAATCATGTGTTTTGTTGTCAAGGTCGTTCATGCAAAGTTCGTTGAAAATCTGGGACTTAAACAAATCATTTACAAGTTGAGAGACTGAAATTGGGAGGGCCTGTGAACGAATTCTTCCTTGACCCTCTAAAGGGTCTGTGAATGGATCTTATTCGTTCTAAGTTTTGTGTAGGTGTACATGGACAGGTAGATCAAGAGCAAGTCTGCTTGGAGTTGCAGGTGCTGAAGCGCTTAAAAGAAAATGAGAACATGAAAGGTGGTGGTTGAACCTAAAAAGGAACTAATTGTATCTGAAGACAAGGAAAGAAACCAGTCGGCTCAAGAAAGTCAACAAAAGAAAATTAGATGTCGAGCCTCGCGCATCTGATGTTTCTAAAATTTTCTGTTGCCGATCCTTCCCAGAAAATAAGATAAGAACGGAAAATAAAGATTTGTCCAAAATCCAATCTGGTTCAAGATCCTGGATCAAGACAAGTACTAAGTTTCAAGAAATAAAGACGAAGCAACGATGTAACATCCCGAAATTTCAAAGTGATATTAATTATATTACTTACTAATAGAGGGAAAGTTTACTCGGGTTGTCAGGAAATAAATAATAGAGTAGGAGTTGGTATGAGTCGGGCTAGTGTTGGATTAATGGAGACGGGTTAAATGAGAATGGGCCTTAGGTCCATGGGATTTCAGGGATATAAATATCCCCTAAACCCAAAAATATCTTCCATTTCCACTTATTCCAAACACACTCCAAAAACACACACACCATCTACACCGCCGCCGGGCCGAGGAGAGGAACGGGCAGATCCGAGAGAGATAGAGAGAGCGATTAGTGTGTTAACAACTTAAACGAGATCCAAACAAGCTCAAAAATGTATGATTCTTGATCTTTGAAGTTTAAAGATCCAAGCTTTTTAGTGTATAAGCGACCGAAAATGGTCGGGAAGCGTAGTGGGTGATATTGAACCATAGCAAGGGTGTTAAAATCGCTCAAAATGCTGGACAGAAACCGAACAGCGGCTGATCTGGACAACTTCGCCTGCAACTGGGCAACTTCGCCTTCAAAGCGATGAACTTCGCATGCAAGCTAAGTTCGCCTGATGGCAACTTCGCTGTAAAGTTAAGTTCGCCTAACTGGTAACTTCGCCTGAGGCCAAGTTCGCCTGATGACAATTTCGCCTGAAGCCAAGTTCGCCTGATGGCAACTTCGCTGTAAAGCTAAGTTCGCCTAGCTGGTAACTTCGCCTTAAGCTAAGTTCGCCTAAGGTTAACTTCGCCTAGAGCTAAGTTCGCCCGAGGGTTAACTTCGCCTAAAGTCAAGTTCGTTTAGAAAATAAATTAAAAATCTAATGAAAAATGTGTTAAGACAGTTAATGGAAATAAAATTTTTCCAAGCTGACCTGGCAGCTCGACCCCAGCCAGGGGCTCTGCCCCTTGGACCCTGCTAGGGGCTGCCGCCCCTAGACCCCGCTGCCAGGGGCGCTGCCCCCGGACCCCCGTTCGTTGTGGGTAGTAGTTAAGACTGGAAAGATGATATGAGTAGTGATAGTTGTTTGATACGTGTACTTGTTATACAGTCAGCCGTGCATAGCTGAAGAAAGGGATTACGATTAACGGTGAACGTAACCGTGTTCAGGTGAGTTTCTAGCCCCATTCCTTGTTATGTTTTCGGGGCTGTGTGCATACTCGATGTGTTGTTAATACATTTATCCTAAGTGATAAGTGTATGCCATATGTGATATATGTGATGGATATGAATGATTACTTGTCGGTACGCGAACGATCTTCGGATATTGCGCGTACTGTCAGGTTAAAAATAAAGATACGAATATTATATATCGAAGATGTATGAACATTACAAATGAATACTTGTCGGGGCGTGAACGATCTTCGGATATTGCACATATCGACAAGGGGTAGGGTTGTTAAATGAATGATGTAAAGAACGCCTAGAGTGTTCTTATGCTATAATGTAATTATTGTATATGTGAAGTATGTGTATATAGGTACACGAATGGCATGTGAGTTCTACGTTCGACATAGTAAGTTAGGATGGCAAATCCCTCTAGCTTCTGTCGGACATAGACTCGGCTAGTAATGGCGTAGTTAAGGACTGCGAGCCTTATACGTGAAGTAGATGATATATGTAAACGTAGATAAGGACTGCGAACCTTATACGTAATGTAGATAGGCGTCAGCATAGGAAAGGACTGTGAACCTTATACGTGCTGTATTTGTAGCATAGGGGAGGACTGCGAACCTCGTACGTGCTATGAATTAGGTTGCAACAAAGGGAAGGACTGCGAACCTTGTACGTGTTGTGGATGTATTTCAGCATAGGAAAGGACTGTGAACCTTATACGTGCTGATTTTGTAGCATAGGGGAGGACTGCGAACCTCGTACGTGCTATGAATTAGGTTGCAACATAGGGAAGGACTGCGAACCTTGTACGTGTTGTGGATGTACTATGGTATAGGGAAGGACCGCGATCCTTGTACGTACCATAAATGGTGAACATATGTAAGGACTGCGAACCTTGTACGTGTTCACGACCTTGAGTACAGGTATAGACGGTGAACTATGAACGTACTCTCGGTAGACTGAGGTTAGTGATTGTAGATATGTATGTATGTATGGTAGCAAGTATGTATGTAGAACAGAAGGGTAACTAGTGAAGTATGGATATGTATCTACGGATATGTGTGTATGTGTATGTATTGTATGGCGTTCGATTAACTAGAACTCACTCAGCGTAGCTGACTTTTAGTATGCACGCAGGTGAGCTGATTATAGAGTTAGCATGAGGATGACACACGGCATGGATTGAACGGCTGGCATCTGAAGAAAGAAGTAAAGATGTTTTAAATATAAAGTTTTGTGTTATGGTATCAAAGAAAAGATTTAATGTTTTGTAACAAATGATTTATGTTTTATATTCCGCGAAAAGTTTTAATAAACTCTGATTTGAAGAACTGTGTTTATGAGTAAATCTGACGCTAAATTAGGGCCACCGGGTTCGGGGCCTTACAAAAGAACTTGACGAAGATTCCTCGACATACTCAATCCTAGAGGGAGATTGTAGGGCCAATATTCTATATTGTTTTTAGGATTGTGTATTTCGTTCTAGTTTTCTTTTAGTCGGTGTATTACGTACTCGGTACATTTATTTTGTAGGTTTATTATGTAAACTTTGGAGAAATGGGGACCCTATATAAGGGACACTTTACCCATTTCTCCACAACTACAACTCAAGAGAAACAACTTAAGGAAATAAAGTCTTTCTCTCTCCACTTCTCCATTTTCTCTCTTTTGTAATAACAAACTAAGATCCGAATGTCGTTGGTGATTTCAAATAACTAACAACACGGATTGATCCGAGTCAAGTTGTGAGATCCATCTAGAGGACCTACACTGAGTCGAAATCAAGATTTTAAATTTCAAGAAATTTAAAGTGCTTATTCTTCCTTGAGTTTGATTGATATTTTAAAGGTCCCAAAAACAACTTGTTGATAACAAAGGTGTGAAAGTTGATTGCAGTTTAGTAAAATTTATCCATATTTTATATACTGTGGAAGTAAATTAACAATTTTAATAATAAAAAATTGAATTGAAAATAAGTATGGTACCATGTTGGGATAATAGTGGACATACGTAAATGAACACGAAAATTAACATGTTTGTTCGTTAAAAAATCTAAAGGAACATAAACAAAGGAGCATAAACGAACGTAAACACACACAAAAAAACACGAAAACGGGAGTGTTTATATTTGTTAATTTTAAAAAAGAACTATATTTAAAATGACCCGTTTTGACATGTATTCAATCCGACCGAATCATAGGGACCACTTTTAAGGTGACACTATCAGATCAGAATTAATACCCGGCTGACCCGACTCATGACCATTTTTAAGGTGACACTATCAGATCAGAATTAATACCCGGTTGACACGACTCGCTTAAAAGCAACAGAAGTTACTCTCCAGGCATTAATATATTAGATGAAATAGATAATGAAGATTCACATCAGATTTTTGTTTCGTTTTTACATGAGGAGGCATTCTTTTAATGGTTCCCACATATCTGTTATATAGGTAGAACCATTTGATGAAATTTGATGGAGACCAGCAACCCATCTCTGGTTCAAGAAGTTCATTAGAACAAAAACAACAAAACATGATTTAGACTAGTAAGCCATAGATTTATAAATGAGCCAACTACTACTACTACCACCATAAAATAACCAGAAATCATTAGGCATAATAAAAAATGATTGTTACAACCCAAACACAAAGCCCATCCCCTACACACATGTTTCACAACAGCTGGTTATCTTGTTCTTATAACTCAATAAACATATTATCACTAATATCTCTCCCCCCCCCCCCCCAAAGTCTGCAAAAGTATAAGCATCAATTTAAAATTGGAGTTCAAGTGATAAGTTGGTAACTAATTTACCATAACATCAAATAAATATACAAAAATTAATATTCCTAAGTCTGCAAAATTACTATAACACACACACACATATAGGGTAAAGATAACATACAAATAGAAAAAGTGTGCGAAACGTATGAACTATAATAAAATTGGAGGCGGTGACATTTTTGTAAATAAGTGGAAATCATGTTTGTAGTGTAATTTAATTACTCTATACAATTTACAAATATAGTAATTATAGTTTACAAATAGAGTAATAAAATTACTCTATTTGTTTCAACTAGAGTAATTATTTTATTAGTAGAGTAATTATTGAATCTGTTTCTTCTTCTTTCTTAAATTGTCCGCTTCAAAAACCTGTAACTACAAATCGATTGGCAAATCACACACTTTCTTGTTTCAATATGCCATAAAAAGCTTCAAATCGACGAAATCGTAAACATATATCTCCTGATTCTTCTATAACATCATCATAATAATCCAATCTTGCCGGAGACGTAGGGATTTAACTTCTGATTGGAACGATACATCGGCTTTGGTGGTCAGCCGCCGCCTATTAGAGCGAGTATGCTGCAGCAGAAAACGACGGCGTGCCGCCACCAGAGTCAAAGTTTCGCCGGATTTGTCGGCAGTTTTAGATACAAGAGATGTGGTTGGTGTCAGCGGCGAGGCAACGGAGCCTTGGTTGAAGGAAAGGTGGTGGGGGTTGGCGGTGGAGTGATTGGAGTCCGGTGATTTTGTGGTGGATGAGGAAGAAGATGGAGATGGGGTTTGGTGGTTGAATGAGGAAGAAGATGGAGATATGGTGTAGTGGTTTTGTTCAGTTTGTATGTTTAGTACGGATTTTTTATTTGTATTTGATCCATCTCTCTCTCTCTCTCTATATATATATATATAATTCCTTCCAATTCATTAAATGCTTTATATCTAAATTTCCAATAATTAAGGAATCCAAAGGTATTGCATTTGATTACTTCACCTACATACACCATCATGGTCAATGTCAAGCCTAACAATTTCCAATTGCAAACTGTGTATGGAAGTAGTATGATTAGTAAATTACTAATTAGATTGAAAATATAATCTCAGAATTGTTAAATAAAATGAAATCTTAAACCTTAACAAAACAATTGATTGAGGCAATTAACTATGATTAGGAGGCTGCAACACAGAAAATTAAAGATTTAGATTGTTCAATCAATACATCGTCAATTATCATTTCCGTTTATTTTTTACCATATGAACAAAAGCCTAGAAAAAGCTTCTCTATCATCTCATATAGTACTCAAATCAACTACTTCTAGTAACAATGAACAAACAAAATCATTAAAAACGATTCGGTAGTGTGATTCATTAACAATCGTGTGACTGTGACCATAGAGAAAAATACTAACCTTTGAGAGATCATAACAGCGGAATCGAATCGCTACCACACTTAAAGATGGAAGGCATAGGCTGGATTTAAACAGATCAGGCTTGGATGTTCGATGAACTGATAAATATTAGGGTTAGAGGACGTTATTCATAACGTGTAGTAGAATAGAAAGTCTTATCGCATCAGATTATAAACATGAACAGAGCCGATGAACCCTAATTGTGAAAAAGCTTGGCTGGAGAATAGGAATGCTGGTAAATATTCATCCGTGTAAACCCTAAATAAGTTTGAGCGGGAAAATAAATTTTTGGCTAATTATTAAAGTGACACCTGACATATATTGGTTTTCTTTATTACAGAGGTTAGATTTTATTTAGTGTATTACTTAAATGGAATAAATAAGATTCAAAATAAATGAATGACTAAAGAAATAATAATGAAATATTTCATAATAATAATTTTGTAGCGGACAAATGATAATATGGTGCCCCCTGGTGCAAGTTATATTTTTGGCCCTCACACTTTTTTTCATGAATTGAAAGAGTTCTATCTCATATAGCAAATTCTACTGCTTATACTCTTGCAAGCAAGGCGAGAAGCGATTCTCTTATACCACAAAACATTCACAAGTTTTTTTCTCACGCATATTTTTTTTAATTCGGGGATGACTTTATTGTGTTTTTTAGTCAAATTTTAAATTTAGGTCATAATTCATATACGAGTTCGAACTTTTGGTTATTCGTATCGAACTCTGATTTCAATCGAATTTGTAATTTGATTATTATATATCAAACCAATTCAAAAAATCCAAATTCAAACCAAATTTCAGTTAGATCATAATTCAAATAACAAGTTCGAACTTTTAGTTATTCGTATCAAAACTCTGATTTCAATCGAATTTGTAATTTGATTTTTATATATCAAACCAATTCAAAAAATCCGAATTCAATCAAATTTACTCTGATTTCAATCGAATTTGTAATTTGATTTTTGATATATCAAACCAATTCAAATAACCCGAATTCAATCGAAATTTCAGTTAGATCATAATTCAAATAACAAGACCACCAATGTAAACTTGAATCAATAACAACCATGTCAGTTACAAGCATCTATAACCAAACTAATCAAATAAATCTAGATAACAAATATATAACAAACTGAAAAATTGAAAAAAAAATCTAATACATTCCCCTTTTAATCTTTTATCATCAAATAGAACTTATAAATCCAAACCCTTAATCCCCTATGCTACACATCCAATATTAAATTCAACTACTTTACCCGACCTGACCTGACCCAACCACAAAATTCATATCCGGTTCACCTTATCCGCCTTCACAACCGGGTTCGCCTTCGCTATCGCCTCCCTCCCCGTCCTCTTAAAATCGAACTCACAACCATGCTCTTCAGGATACCGATGGGCCCCACAAAACATATCCCCACATTTACACCTAAACCCCATCACACCAACCTTCTTGTTACAACTCAAACATCTATTCGAAACCCGAACCTGAACCTCCTCAACCGCCACCACGGCTTCAGCCGTAGTCACCGAAGCCGAAGAAAACGACGAGCCGACTTTGTTGACTAATTTGTTCATCATGACTTTAGTTGAAGCCGCTTGCTCGTTGTTAACTTGTGAGTCACGGTAGCATTTGGAGCATAGGTTATTCGTTGAAGCCGAGCCGAAGAAGCCGCAGCTGTTGGCGCAGAGAGCCGGCTCGGAAGGGTGGAGGCTTGTAGCGTCGTTCATGTTGTTTGCATTAGAACTCATTTTGATGTTCGATAACTTGATTATAATCTACTCTGCGAATAATAACTATATTAACGATAAGAAACTTATGATATAAATTTGTTGAATTTGAATAAATAATGTATTTATAAGCCTCGGGTGCGAAATATTAGTTTGACTTAAGAAGTAGAGTCCATAATGACGGCGGAGAGTTGGTTAAAAACCTATTTTGCCCCTACTAAAAGTTTAAGTTTGTAAAGAAGTATGAGGGTCGTTTGGTCTTTTAAAGGACTTAAACCGCCTAGCTTTAGTTAGATAGGTTGTAAACAGACATATCTGCCCTTTTTATTTTGGTTCAGAAGAAACAGGTGAGTTCCAGTGCCAACTTTCTAGAAGGATCTAAAATGTTCTAAAATTTTTAATATTTTAATATCTAAAATGTTCGAAAGTATATTTGAACCCTGTGTTTACGGTGATATGATAGATAATAGATGATGGGTTAAATTATCTATTTGGGTCAAGTTTTAATCGATGGGATAAATTCTTGAATATCCAAGTAAAAATATACAGAACAAGGGGATGTGTCTTGCGGTATAATCTATATTGACAATAACGTGTTGGATGATATGACTATTTAGAAACAATCGTATTTCTACTAATGTTCCATTCATGTTATTAAAGTTGGTGAATGATATTAAATCGACATCATTCATGTTGGTGAAGTAGAAGAGCGAGCCTGGAACAAGAGAAATTGAGCCAGGAGAAATGGAGTCGGTTTAACTTCGTGAATTTTCAATTTAGGTTGCATGCTTATTATTGTTTCTTGTTTTTGGCCTTTTGTTGTCTTGGGACTTGGGCTACTAGGGTCCTGTACACTTTCTTCTTTTGATTTAATACAATTGGCATTTCAAAGAAAAACAAAAGATAAAAATATGTAATGGATGAGTTAGAAGTGTAAATGTCAAGTCGAAAACAAAACAACTATTCCACTCAAAAGATTATCAAATAAAATCAATGGGTATTTAGTTCAACGCTATCCTAGTGGACGATAAGGTGCTTCATCCACTAGTAGATTGTTGAGTACAATTAGTAGTAGTTAAAATGCGCACGTCAGTTATCGTTACAAAAACAAGAAAACAGATATGATCTTATTTGAAGAGGTCCGAACCAATCCTAGTCGTTTTTATAAGACTAATTTCTTTGTAATCCGTAGGTTTCGAATACAGAATCTTTCCGTGTTTAAGCGACTTTGTAATTGTTACTGGACCAACAACCCCATAACCAGTCCTAGTTTTTCACACCGATTCGATCCCCGGCAACGGCGAATTTTATTTTGCTACTTACCCGTGTTCAGCGGGTCATGCATAGTAATGTTATGACTCCAAGACCAGCAAATATAGTTTTTAAAAGATTGGGTTTTGCGATTCAAAAAGGAGTAGCGGCGCAGCTTGTTGCCCGCTTGCCTTATGTTTCGATGTAATCCAATAAACTATTTAACTCTTAATTATTTACACTTAAAATAAATAAATACCGATTTAATCGAGAAAACCCTCAAACTCCCAAAGCATACCCTTTCCATCTCTAAATCAACGAAAGAGAAGTCCCCAAAGCCTTTATTAAGTCGTCCTACGAAGATAAACTTGAAGCCAAATTACTATCTTTATTTACCATATTCAACACTAAACAATTTTTCTCAGATTCATTAAATAGATGCATGGGTAATTAGCCACTTAGCCGTTTACTTTCATGTTAATACACTGTTTATCTTACCAAAAATAAGTCTTGTTAGTTGTTGCCACATGATATTTTTTCAAAAATTTATTTACATTTATCTAAATTAAAAAAATTAACACATTACTATAGCAATCTGGTTGTCAGTATGCATTTTGTTTTTCAAAACTGGTTCCAAGCCCAGACTCTGAAAACCTCACATAAGCCGGAACCTAAATCTAAGCAACAATTTTGTAGAACAATGAAGTCAATAATTCAGTATGTAGCAAACTAGCAACCGATTCACTTGATTAAACACTTGAATAACCCGAATATGCATTACATATGTGATATTATTACATTTTTCTATCTAATATATTAACTTTTGGGTTAGCCTAAGTCTTATCTTAATTAAGAATTAGTTTTTGAGATTCTTTTTTTTTCTTCAAAAATTTTAAAAAAATTTGAATTCTTTTAGTATTTTTTATTCGATTAGCCCTAAAACAACAAATTTGAATTCGAGTTCAGATTCAAATAAGATTTTCAAATTTATACTCTAATAACAATAAAATTTGAATAAATTCCAATTTTTTTATTCGATTAGCCCTAAAACAACATATTTGAATTCGAGTTCGGATTCAAATAAGATTTTCAAATTTATACTCTAATAACAATAAAATTTGAATAAATTGATTCACTGTCTTCTGATGTAAGTTAATTTATAACAACCATATCCCTAAGCTTCTAATAACAAAATTAATCAAATAGAAACCATATCCCTAAACTTCTAATAGCAAAATTAATCAAATAAATAGAAATTGAACAACAAATTTAACTAACAAAAACTACCACCAAATGTAAAAATCATATAACAATTTTCAAACATATCCAATATAACTTTCCAGCAAATAATAATAATAACAATTCAACTACCTAATCTATCCAACCTGAGCCGACCGAAAACTTTAAATCCGGTTCACCTTATCCGCTTTCACAACCGGGTTCGCCTTTGCTATCGCCTCCCTACCCGTGCTCTTAAAATCGAACTCACAACCATGCTCTTCAGGATACCGATGGGACCCGCAAAACACCTCCCCACATTTACACTTAAACCCCATCACACCAACCTTCTTGTTACAACTCAAACACCTATTCGAAACCCGAACCCGAGCCTCCTCCACCGCCACCACGGCTTCAGCCGCAGCCACCGAAGCCAAAGAAAACGACGATTCGGCTTTGTTGACTAATTGGTTCATCATGGCTTTAGCAGAAGCCGCTTGCTCGTTGTTAACTTGTGAGTCACGGTAGCATTTGGAGCAAAGGTTATTCGTTGAAGCCGAGCCGAAGAAGCCGCAGCCGTTGGCGCAGAGAGCCGGCTCGGATGGGTGGAGGCTTGTAGCATCGTTCATCATGTTTGCATCAGAACTCATGTTTGCGAATAATAATAGTAGTAATAATAATCAGAAACTTATGATATAATGATATGATGTAAATTTGTTGGAATAATAATAAGGTATTTATAAGCCAAGGGTGCGACATAATAGTTTTGACTTTATCCACAATGACGGCGGAGAGTTAGTTAAAAACCTATTTTGCCCCTACTAGAAGTTTAAGCAAGTAAGCAACCAAGGAAGTACGAGGGTAGCTTAGTCTTTTTGAAGTACTTAAAGCCGCCTTCTATTTGTTTAAAGGCAAAAGGAGATTCCAGAGGAAACTTCCTAGAAGAATCTATAATGCTCTAAAAAAATTAATACTTTTATAGGAATATATCACGGATAATCAAAACGGAAGGAGAGAAAATATGTAATCAATGATCAGAGGGGTGTAAATGAGTCAAGCAACTCGTAAGCTATTTGATACGGGCTTAAGAAAAATATAAATGGAGCTTAAAATAAGTTCAAGCCTAAAAATAATTTAGTTTAATAATTGAGTGTAGAAGCGAGCTTCAATTATTGAGATTGCGTCGGCTTATTAAACAAGCCCATTGTTTATATAATTTTAATTTAAGATTTTTGATGTGCTCATATATAATAATCATTATTATTAAATAAAAAATTATGATAAAAACACTAAATAATGTGTAGTATTATATATATATATAAAAGACTAAATATATACAAATTATATTTTGAGTACCGAGCAAGGTGAGTATGAGTTGCTCAAGTTTTCTGTAAGTTAAATAAGCAAATTGAAAACAATTAACTTATAGACACCCAATTGACCCTTAGATATGATCTAAAGGGATCGAGTCAATCATAACATTTTGTAAGTGATTCAACCGAAAACACCCTCCATAGAGGCATGAGTGACTCGTGGGACAGCGAAAACAAGTTAGGGCTTTAGGCCATACTTAATTAAGGCCTCCAAGTCTAAAAAAACTTTATATATAGATATATTATAATGGATAAAGTAAACTCAAAGTAATGTATCGGTATGTGGGCAGCCTTGGTTGTTACTAAATTATAGGTGATGAGTTCAAAATTTGTAATAAGCAACTTTTTTTTCTTAACAGTTATGATGAAAAAGCACAAAATCTTGTTTTGATTTAGGTCTTCACATTCATTGAGCCGGCCCTGCCTAGAGGAATCTACTTTCCTCTTCAATGATCGTCCAAATCAACAAGGAAAAGTCCCCGATCTTCTTTATTAACTCGCCCAGCTTCTTGGTTTATTTCCAATGTCTTAGATTTTTGTTTCAACGCCGATTCGAACAACAACAAAAAAAAAAATTGAAACCACATTCACTCTTTTAATAACCATATTCAAAACTAAACAAATTTTCTTAGATTCAATAACATGAATGCATGTGCATTGTGACCTTCACCTCATGTTAACAAACTATTTGTCTCACCAAAAATGGGTCCTGTTAGTTGCTACACATGTTTTATTATTATTTTTTTTCAAAGAAAGAAGGTGATGAAACAACCCACTCCTCAAAGTCTATTAATTTAAGACATAAATAAAGGTATTGTGTAAAAATATCTATGGGTGTGCAAATTCATAGTCTAGAATGTGTATAAATGAGAACCTATATCGAATCAAATTTATTTACACATAATGGTCAAGTTTTCTCTCTATATATAACCGATTCCCAGTGCGGACTCTGAGAACCCGACTAAAACCAGAATCGAAACCTAAGAAACCATTTGTAGAACAATGAAGTCGACAATTCAATATGTAGGAGACTAGCGACCGATTCACTTGATTTAACACTTGTACTAACGCAACGTAGTAGTTAGTATTAAACACAGTATGTGTGATGTAGGTTCTATTAAATAAGCCATTCTTTAAAAGTGTCAGACCGATTTAGGATTTGTAACAGGATCATAAAATGATATGGTGATGGGCTTTACTTTACAACACTTATATGTGATTCAGTGATTGAATCATAAAATGAATGGGTGATGGGCTTTAGATCTTTTAGATTTGTGGGCCAAATATACATCGGTACATGTAAGCCTATATGCATTATCTATTTATCTACAACAAAAATCTACGGGCCTAGGTCCGCATGTAAAGATCTAATCAGACGAATCGATGTTGAGCAATAACTATTAAAATGGTTTTGTGGACTTGCCCAAAACGGCCCATTCACATTTTGTAGTTAAGTTTATAATTAAGTTGTTTTATAATTATACAATAGACATATCTTTTAAGATAATTATCTTCTTTAATTCTTAGTGTTTTTTAAAAATTAAAACTACTTTGCACTTTTCCTCTTCCTTTAGTTTATTTTTTCTTATTAACTAAAATGGGTTATTAATATAATATTTTTAAGCTAGTTATCACTTATCAGGTTTTAGTAAAGGAAAGTTAAATGAATTTACAACTTAGGGTTATTTATTTTAATAATCTCAACATTTTCATCTATTGGTCGGGAATAATCTTGACTCATAAGATATTTACAGACAGTCTCAGACTTTAAGCGTATTACACTTTGGTAGTCCAATACATATTTTCCAAGTAATCAAAAAGCCAACAAAGTTACTTTTTAGTTAGTAAGAGCTTGCCAGAGAATAACGCGTTCAAAGTTGAGACGACCTGTAAACATTTCCTGAGTCGGGATTAATCTCGGGCATTGGTAAAAGTTGGGATTGTTAAAATCAAATAACCTAATACTTTAATTATAATTTTCTGTAAAATGCAATATTTATTTCATTTGTTTTTTATTATAATTTTATATATAGTATTTATTATTTAATAAGTACATATTAAATATATTGAATAAAAAGTATATAACTAATAGGCTTTTTTAGATTCGTGAGTTAGCTTGAGTTAGATATGTGAGACTCGGGCTCGTTTATTAAGAATGCTTATATTTAGGCGTTAGCTCGATTAAGCTTAATTGGTCTGATTTGAGAACTTTTTTTTTGAGTGTATATTAAGTAGCTCACTAACAAGTTGGCTTGTTTATAGCCCTAATCATGCAAAGCAATTCCATGATGCCCTCATCACATGATGAGCTTTACGTGACCTTATGAGACTGTAGGCCTGTAAATGATCCGAACGTTTGGTGAGCTATTCGTGAACCGTTCGGCGGGAAGTTCGTTTATTTAATAAACGAACGAACATGAACAAAAAATTTGTGTTTGTTTAATTAAACGAACGAACATAAACACATGTTCCGTTCATTCATTTATGTTCATGAACGTATATTTATGTCTGTTTATTTATGTTCGTTTATGTATTAATAGAAAATTATTAAATACCATATGGAAAGGTATCTGCTTAAAGGTTTTATATTTGTTAATTTGTGTTTATTTAAGTTTGTTTATATTTGTGTTCATTTACATTTGTTCATACATGTTCGTTTATCTTTGTTAAGTTATGTTCGTTTAGATTTTAAACAAACGAACACAAATGTTCATTTTTAAATAAACGAGCATGAACATAAATATTTGTTCGATTAAGTGTTCGTGTTCTTTTAAAGTAAATGATCCAACACCAGCATGCCCTAACTTGTTCGTGTTCATTCGATTTGTTTACAGGCTTTCATTATCCACATTGATGAATACGCCGGTCTCGATCTCTAGGCTCTGCCGATTTTTTTTGTGTTCGTTTGTGTTCGTGAACACATTAATTTCTTTAATGAACGAACACAAACATAAAATCTCGTTCGGTAAGTGTTCGTGAACCGTTCATGAACACATTATTTTTTTAATGAACAAACATGAACAAAGCCTTGTTCGTGTTCGTTCGGTTCGTTTACAGCCCTATATGAGAGTGATATGATCTCTTATACAGTTGATCACTATTTAAATATTGAATTGATCGTCGATCAGAATATTGAGCTTTTCAAATATTGAATTGAACATTGGTTGAGCAATGGATTTAAGTAGCGTATGTTAGACCATTTATCGAACAAATCTAACTAGTGATGAATTGATAATAACATATTATATTTTAGTGTTTAAAAGCCTACAAGTTCAAACATTATCTATAATAACTTGTTTAGTATTTTTTTTAATATTAAAACCCCTCAAACATGATGCGTGCGCTTTACGCATTGCACGTCATTTATCCGCTTTTGGGATCAAAACACATCGATGGAGACGGAGAGACGTTGACTTGAAAAGGTCAACTTATACGCCCATGTGTTAAAGATATAAATATAATGAAAGAGAAAAAAAGTGTGATGCATGTGACGATAATATAGAAGAGAGAACTAGTGAAAGATAGAATAAAGGTGAGCGATTGCATCCCGCGTTTTCATTTTTAAACGACAAACACCCATCTAAATATCTAATCCTAATTTTACATTATTGTTTTACATGGGACTTGTGTCCTCACTGTATAAAAAATCTTTTATACACTGTATGGAATATATAAGTGACTGTAAAATAACTGTCCCATACTCACATGTTAAACAATCGCTTGTAATCTAGGAGGAAATTTATGATATTAGTCCAAAAATGCAGTCAATTGCATGGCACCTGAAGAAACACTAATGGACCCCGGGCAGATTACGGATAATCTGGGGGTTAAATAGATGTTTCCCACGAGGGGTTAGATCCGGCAAAGATGGTTCTTCTGATAACCTGCAAAACAGACACTGTGAGCTCGTCACTGAGAAGGGGGGGGGGGGTACCTCCTTGTGACCACCCTCCGGCGTGAGAATCAGACTAGATTGCTCTTGAATATAAGTGTATATTAAGAGATTGCTAGAGCAGATATCAGGTATAAGATGTAAGATACAAGATAAGATGAGATGATCATACCATTTGGGGTATTTATAGCCGAAGGTAGGTTTCCAAGAGGGTATAGCCGGCTGAATAGTATTCCTGTTCTACCAACTGTGGCCTACGCACGTGCCATGCTGGTAGTTGGTGGGTAGGCAGCGGCTGACAGTGACCAGGCCTGCTGTGTACTATTCCTTTTCCACCAACTGCAGGCTATGCACGTGGTATGACAGGAGTTGGTGAGTAGGCAGCGGCTAACAGTGACATACAGTACAAGAGCATGCTGCTCGCCATACTGTTGTCAATGAGCTGTCGTATCTCTGGTCAGATCTTTTGCCCATACCTCGTCAGGTACAGTACAAAAGATCCTCCAGTATCGTACGGACTGGCTCATTTGGGCGGGAGTATTCCTCCTCCCGCCTTTGTGCGGGATTGTTCCCGGCTTTGCTCATTCCTTCAGGTGACTACTGAATTATTTTGAGAGCTAAGTGCCTTGTGCGTGTAGCCTTGCTGCGCGGGTGGCCTTCCCTGATGGCTTGTATCCGCAGCTGCGGGAACAGGCGGAGTACTTCGCCATTGGGAGGCATTTCCTGCGGGAACAGCTTGCGTACTGCGCGTAAGGACGTCACGTTTCTGAGCATGGTGGGTCCTGCGGATCCAGTTGGTTTCTGCGCAGACGTCTCTCTTCAAGGTGAGTCCTGCGGGTCCAACTGGGCTCTGCTGGGACCTACCTCTTCAAGTCCCCCCAGTCCAATGTTCTTTTCATGAATGTTTAATAAGTGAGGTGAACTTTTGGACTTAAGCAAATGGTTTTTGAAAAGGGTTTAGTTTTAAGGTTTTCCATGGGGATTCTTCCCGCGGAAGTCCTAATGTCACTTGCAGAAATTCCCGACTTTCCTACTTGATCTTTGGGTATGATGCGGGTAGGTCTGTAACCTCCTCGCAAGTCAGGAGCGTTGAGTCCCACTTGTGTGGATTCTCCATTAGGTTTTGGTAGTTTTGAACATAGTGATCAATTATGTTAAAACCACCAATTCCATCTTGGAGCTTCAAACAATATAGTTCTCGACGTTCCCGCTATGCGAGGATGTTATTCCAGTTTCCGCAAGCATGGCCCAGAAGATCCTTCTTGGTTTCAATTCCCTGCGGAGCGCTAGGTATGTGAAGGGTTTTGCCTTGATACTGTACCCGCACTCGTCTTACGGTTACTTTACTTCCAAGGTATTCCTGGCGTCAATTCCCTGCGGGTGCTAAGTATGTGAAGGGTTTTGCCTTAACACTGTACCCGCACCCGTCTTATAGTTACTTGGTCGCCGAGGTATTCTTGGCTTCAATTCCCTGCAGGTGCTAAGTATGTGAAGGGTTTTGCCTTAACACTGTACTCGCACCTGTCTTATAGTTACTTGGTTGCCAAGGTAAGGGGTATTTTCCCGCTTACTTTTGAATCTTTTTGAAATTTTGAAATTCAAAGAGTTGGTGAAAGGATAAGAACAGTCCAAACTGTTGAAACGTCGTCCGACGGTTTCTTCTGACAGTGTCAGGTCGTGCAGGAAGTTATGGCGACGTGACAGTATATGGTCATTCCAGGCGCTTTTTCAGGCGCTTGGGCGCGATTTTTCGGGCGCGTGGCCGCGAAATTAATGACCCGCGTCCTTTCAACAGCTGTTGCCAGCTTGCTCATTGCCACGTGTCATAGTTTCATTGCACCTGCGATTTCTCTTTCTTCCGCATTAAATTCATCGCATTAATTGCGATGAGTATATAAAGGGGGAGAGGGTCCTTTGCAATCTACACTTTCACTTCTCTTCATCTTCTAAACGATTTCCGGCGAATACTCACTATTCCGTCGAGCATTCTTCTGAAATCGTTTCTGTACATCCAAACATGTCTTCTACTCCCGATTTTGAAGCTGTTGCCGAAGAATCTGACGTGCACGTCGAGATCCCGACGTCTACGTCTGATAAAGACGATAAGAGCACTGCTGGCGAATGCCAGTGTGCTCTTCCGGCCGACCTCTATCGGTACGTCGTCCGGAAGTTCATGCTCGAGTCGTTCGAGCCTGAGTTTCCGGAGCCACACCAGACGGTGTACGATGCCCCCAAGGGCAAGATAGGGGTGTACGCTGCATTCTTCGTTTATGGGAATCTCATGTTCCCATTGACGAAGTTTGTATACCGTGTCTTGGAGAGGCACGGCGTGCATCTGACGGAGGTACACCCGATGGCGATCGCCAAGATCCGCCACTTTGAGTGGGTGTGCCTCATTCTGGGCGTGGAGCCCTACGTAGATCGGTTGATGACCTTCTACTCCTGGAGGTGCATCCAGGGGTGGTACACCTTGGTCAATCGGATCAAGGGGTTGAAGATCTGCGCTACCGAGCGCAGTCTTCGGTCGTGGAAGCGTGAGTTTTTTTATATCTCCGCTCGCGTCGTCCCCCTTGCGATGACCTTTAAGAATGGACGAGCACTCCCCGCCCTTCACGCCCTCAACTACCAGGAGGCGGAGTGGTTCGCCAAGATCTCCCGGGTCCAGACTCCGGTATACCGCTTTGCGGAGTCTGGGATGGTGATGCTTGGGATGAGCCGGGTGTGGAAGGAGGCGTCGCAGGTTCCCATCGTTCTCGAATACGGTTTGAACTCTGTCCCTTACGGTATGCTCTGTCTTCTTTGTTGATATAGGTTTTTCTTCTAACTGTTTATTTATTTTTTTTTTCAGAGGGGAATGACTTGCAGTCGCTCCTGCATCCACGGGAGGCTGATGGTCCCGCTCGGATGGGTACTCGTGCTCTAGATGAGAATGAGTTGCCCATCCTTGAACAGACGGCGGATCGATTCGTGGAGGTCTACCCGCCAGGCCACGAGATCCTGAGCGCCAGGCGGCCAGGTAAGGAGTTATTCAATCCTCGGCCTCTCAATGCTGAAACCTATGCTGGAATTCCTCTAATCTTGTGTTCTGATGAGGAATCCGCAGATGGTCCTCCGTTGGTGCGGAAAAAGAAGGCTGCCGGCGGGAAGGGGAAGGCGAAGGTTGCCTCCACTGCCGATCCGGTGCATCGGTCTGATTCAGAGACCGAAAGCGAGGAGGTGGCGGGGAACCCTAGTGGTGATAAGACCACTGCTCCGGAGGCTGAGACGACCGTCACCTCCGAGCAGCCCAGGACAACGACGGTGAGCGGCGTGAAGAGGCCGGCTCCATCGGGTTCGTCCCCGCCTGTTCGCACTTTTAGGCTCAAGAAAACCCGTAAGTACAAACTTTACTTTTTAACTTCATATCTTTCCGTCATTATACTTATATCTTTGTGCAGGCGTGGATGCTACCGCATTCCAGGGTGGAGCGGGGAGGAGCACCTCCGGACCCATGACGGTAGGCTTGGTCAACCTACCTGAGGCGATGACCCAGGCGGCTGCGCCTGCTTCAGTTGTTGGTTCAGTTGCTCACCCAGTTGAGCCAACTGTTCCAACTGTGTTGACATCTCCGCCGGCTGTCAGTGCCATATTTACTGAATCTTTCACTGAGCCGGCGGTGACTATTTCTGCGGGTACTTCCGCAGCGGCGACCACGGTTGTGAGTTCACCTCCGGTGAGTTCACCTCCGTTGGTTTCTACCGTGGCGGCCTCCATGCCTCCGACGTCGGCAGCTACAGCCGATCCTTCAGGTATGCTTGGGGCTTCTCGCCAACCTCTGTCTCCTTCCCATCTGCCTGACCTCTTGGATGGATTTCCCTTGGGTTCAGGTGATGGGTTTGGCGGCTATCGGCCTGTTGTCGACCCTACATGTGCGTAGGGTTCTTTTGGCCTTTTTTTTTATCATCTTTTCCTAACTGCTTTTTGTTTTTTGCAGTGTCGGATTCCAATGAAGTGTATGTTCCACGATGGAATATCCGCCGAGGAACAACCCTTCGCACGCCTGTGGAGTGCGTGGAGTGGGCTCGTCACGCAGCTCCCAGTGGTGCGTTGGGGGAAGCAATGGCTAGCTACCAGGAGGGTAGGCTAACCAACGAGCTTCGGATTCTCCTGGCCCGGATGCAGCCGCGCGTCGAGCTACTCTGTCGTGAAAACGACAAGTTAAAAGCAGCTCGTATTCAAGATGTAGCTCAGGCGCGGGCTGTCCGGGAGGAGAACAAGAGGCTTGCCGCGGTGGCTGCGGAAAAGGAGAAGGCCTTCAAGGCCCTCGAGGTTGAAGTTCAGGCCCGGCTCGAGGCCCGTTCCAAGGCTGCCCAAGCTGTTAACGAACAGCTTCGGCTGGCTAAGGAAACTGCACGGAACGCAACCGAGAGGGCCACCAAGGCTGAAGCTGTTGCTGAGCCTCTACGCCTCGAGAATGAGGAACTTAAAGCCAAACTAGAGGCGCTCCAACAGGCTCATGATGCCTTGGCGATGGAAGACGCCAAGAAGCTCCAAGAGATCTTGGACCAGAAGGGGGTGCTTGACCATACTGAGCGGAAGCTAAAGGGCGTTGAAGAGGCTGCGGCTAAAGAAGTGTTGTTTGCCAACCTCAACAAAAGTGAAGCCGAACGCGCCCGTAACCAAGCTCAAGCTGCCCTCCAGGAGGCTCTGGTTACCAAGGAATGGCTTCTTCGAGAAGCGTTGTCGCAGGTAAGCTTAGCTTCCTAATGTCTTCACGCTTTTCTTTGTAAATAGAAAAGGTTTTGATACTTGTATTTTTTCTTGTAGGTTGTGCATCGAGTCTTCACGGACACATCATACGACGATGCCATGAGCGCAGCCCTCAACGCTTCTCACGAGGATGGGGAAAAGGCCGGCTTCCTGCTTGGTCTAGGGTTCGTTGAGAAAGGCATCCCGCCTTCCAACTTCCCTTTATATGATGTTGATACTGAAGCTGTATATGACCAAGCAGTGAATCAGTATGCCGCCTTCCCGCATCCGGTGGTGGAGAAGGTGAACGAAGTTGCTGCTGCTGATGATGGGCTAGCTATCCTTAAAGCTTTCCTTGAACCGCCACGCTCTACTGATGGTGCTGGTCCAAGTGGAAGTGGTCCTGAAGCTTGATCCTGAAGATCCCTTTCCATCATTAGAGTAGATTTTTATTTTTGTATAGCTTCTTTTGTATGCGGGTATGTACCCAGCAATCTTTGTAATATATGAATTTCGATGGAATAAAGATTATTTGCCAATCCCTTGCCTTGTTTATTTCACGCATATTCTGATTTAACTTAGCAATTTCTTTTGTACTTAGATAAGTTAACTTTTCAACGTGGTAGATAATAAGTTAAAGTTTTGCGTCCTCTTTCATGATTGTGCGGGTAAGACCGTCACTTGCACTTAGTAGGATGGCTAAACTTTGCCTACATCTGACCTGCGTGGAGGTTTTCCTCATCCTTCTGTTAGAAATTTTCTAAGTATTTTGAATAAGTTAACCGTTCGACGCGCTGTTGTCAATAGGTTAGTTCGGTTTCCTCTATCATGATTTGTGCGGTTAGGACCGGCACTTTCATTTAGTGGGATGACCAAAGTTTACCTATGCCTGACCTGCGCGAAGGTTAGCCATTTTTTGGGTTTATGCGGGTTTTTCCGCCTTCCCCACGCAACGACTTTCCACGTAATTATGCGGTGAATACCGGCATCAGTGTTGAATAAATTAACCGTTCGACGCGCGGTTGTCAATAGGTTAGTTCGGTTTCCTCTATCATGATTTGTGCGGATAGACCGGCACTTTCATTTAGTGGGATGACTGAACTTTACCTTTAACTGACCTGCGTGAAGGTTTGCCTTTTTTGGGTTTATGCGGGTTTTGCCGCCTTCCCCACGCAACGACTTTCTTTCACACTTATGTATGCGGTGAAGACCGGCATATTCGTGTGGAAAGTTCATAAGTATAAATGTAAAATCATCAGCGTCGATGTTCTAAGGAGAATCATTTCCATTAGAAGTGGCTCTGGGCCTTTTCTTTACAAATTTGGAATTGATCTACATGCAAACTGTGTAATTGAGCTCCCTTCCATGTTGTTAGGATGGGAGTGCCATCGAGCCGATATGCACCTGGTTCGGGATCTCGTTGTTTACGCAGTATGTAGTCTCCAACATTGAAGCTGCAATTTTATTCGTGTTTTCCCCAACTGGGGTTCTACACGAGTCAGCCTGCTCAGCGTTCGTTACGCCACGAGGTGCGCGAGCGTCCCATCTCTGACAAATGCTTCGACGATGTCCTTTACGTCTGTGCATTCTTCAGTGTTGTGGCCTTTTGTCCTGTGAAAGTCACAGTATTTGCTCCGATCAGCATTGTGACGATGTCGGATTATTGGAGCCTTTGGCCATGGGAGCTCCTCAGTGGCGAATATCTCGGTGACGCTTTTGGTGAGTGGCGTCCATCTGGAGTTCTGGTTCGACTGTACGTTATCCCTTCCGCCTAACCGATGTTGCAAGCCGGATAAGGTGTCAAAGTTTACCCTTGACTGCCAAATGCCTAGCTTCCGCTTTTTGTTTAGTCGGGCGGTAAGGACGTGTCTTCTCTTGTTTTCTGGGTGTAGAGGTTTGTGCTCTGGGGGAGATCTCTACCCAGTTGCTTCACCGTTTCCGCAAAGCGTTTAGCTGCTGTCATGATGGCATCCCATGTGGATGGCATGCCATCTCTACCCGTTAAGGTGCGGATGAGCTCTGGGTCGTTCGCGCCCTGGATGAAAGCAGCGCGAACAAGATCTTCGCTAATATTACCCAGACTTAGCTTCTTTGAGTTGAAGCGAGTGATGAAGTCTGGCAAAGATTCATCTTCCTCTCGAATGCAATTGAGGATTGTCCATTGCTCATCGGTATACTTTCTTTGTTGGCTGAAGTGTTGGCTAAACTTCTGCTGGAAGTCTTCCCAATCGTAGATGTGGTGGACCGGTAGACGATCGAACCACGCTCTAGCTGCCCCAACAAGCGTCATTTGGAACATGTAACACCACGTAGGTTCCGTCCAACTACTGACGGTTGCCCCCGCTATGAACCTGTTCAAATGATCTTCTGGATCAGATATACCATCGTAAGTGCCGATGTTGGACATCTCTTTGGCACTTTTCGGGACGATTGCTTCCGCAATGTCCCTTGCAAATTTGGACGTTCCCGCCTTTGCAGCAGTTGGTGTAAATGTTTTGGAGAAGTCACGTGGGTTTCCACTCGCGTTTTTTGGTTTGAAGGTTTCTCCAAAACGCCTTCTCAGTTGGGAGTCCGTTTCCTTACGCTTCCCTTTCGCCCTATGACGAGGGTTTGCGTCACTATCGGATTCCTCCGAATCATCGTCAAAGTACTCTACGAATTCATCAGCCTGTTGGAGTAAACGTAAGCGTTCATCCAACTCAGCTTGGAATTCTTTTTGACGTGCTTCCGCCCACGCTTTAACTTCATCGAGTGTTTGGCGGGGGAGCCTCGTTCGTTGTCTCTCTAACTGGGTATCGGTGAATCCCAGTGAGCGATTATTTACTGCACTTGCCCCAGCTTGGGTAACTGGGGTAGTGTTCGTAAAATTTACTGCACTTGCCCCGGCTTGGGTAACCGGGGTAGTGTTCGTAAAAACTGTGTAGTCGCCGGTATTCCCCCCAGTAGCTGGGGTTGTGGTTACCGGAGTTTCTTTAACCATCTTTCCAGAAGTTTGAAAAAACTGAAAAGAAATGAAGTTCTAGCTTTTATGCACGGATGGCGCCAATGAAGAAACACTAATGGACCCCGGGCAGATTACGGATAATCTGGGGGTTAAATAGATGTTTCCCACGAGGGGTTAGATCCGGCAAAGATGGTTCTTCTGATAACCTGCAAAACAGACACCGTGAGCTCGTCACTGAGAAGGGGGAGGGTACCTCCTTGTGACCACCCTCCGGCGTGAGAATCAGACTAGATTGCTCTTGAATATAAGTGTATATTAAGAGATTGCTAGAGCAGATATCAGGTATAAGATGTAAGATACAAGATAAGATGAGATGATCATACCATTTGGGGTATTTATAGCCAAAGGTAGGTTTCCAAGAGGGTATAGCCGGCTGAATAGTATTCCTGTTCTACCAACTGTGGCCTACGCACGTGCCATGCTGGTAGTTGGTGGGTAGGCAGCGGCTGACAGTGACCAGGCCTGCTGTGTACTATTCCTTTTCCACCAACTGCAGGCTATGCACGTGGTATGACAGGAGTTGGTGAGTAGGCAGCGGCTAATAGTGACATACAGTACAAGAGCATGCTGCTCGCCATACTGTTGTCAATGAGCTGTCGTATCTCTGGTCAGATCTTTTGCCCATACCTCGTCAGGTACAGTACAAAAGATCCTCCAGTATCGTACGGACTGGATCATTTGGGCGGGAGTATTCCCCCTCCCGCCTTTATGCGGGATTGTTCCCGGCTTTGCTCATTCCTTCAGGTGACTACTGAATTATTTTGAGAGCTAAGTGCCTTGTGCGTGTAGCCTTGCTGCGTGGGTGGCCTTCCCTGATGGCTTGTATCCGCAGCTGCGGGAACAGGCGGAGTACTTCGCAATTGGGAGGCATTTCCTGCGGGAACAGCTTGCGTACTGCGCGTAAGGACGTCACGTCTCTGAGCATGGTGGGTCCTGCGGATCCAGTTGGTTTCTGCGCAGACGTCTCTCTTCAAGGTGAGTCCTGCGGATCCAACTTGAAAAGGTCAACTTATACGCCCATGTGTTAAAGATATAAATATAATGAAAGAGAAAAAAAGTGTGATGCATGTGACGATAATATAGAAGAGAGAACTAGTGAAAGATAGAACAAAGGTGAGCGATTGCATCCCGCGTTTTCATTTTTAAAAGACAAACACCCATCTAAATATCTAATCCTAATTTTACATTATTGTTTTACATGGGACTTGTGTCCTCACTGTATAAAAAATCTTTTATACACTGTATGGAATATATAAGTGACTGTAAAATAACTGTCCCATACTCACATGTTAAACAATCGCTTGTAATCTAGGAGGAAATTTATGATATTAGTCCAAAAATGCAGTCAATTGCATGGCACCCATGCCATGCACTTGTCGAGTACATTTTCACCATTATCGTTAACTCCATTCGCATTTCATATATAGTGACATGTTCAGAAATTTACGTGACATGCAACTGATACAGCAAAGGGATGTACCACACAAATATGAGGTTAAACAATATATGTTCATAAGTTCATTGGACAGCTCGTACATTTGCAGTGGCGGAGGCAGTAATTTTTTCTTATGGGTTCATTGAGTCCGATAAATAAAATACGATATCACTATCATAACAAAAATATATTGTTAACAATCAATAAATTAAAAAGTCATATTAAATAAAAAGATATTACATATCATAATTCTCTATGTGTTTTATGTTTTGAAAACGATTCATTAATCGTACTTTAAAAAAGAACTTATTTTTAATATAACAAATACAAGAATCATTCATATAATTGTCAGCCAAATAATTACGCAAATCCGTCTTCACATGCTTCATTGAAAAAAAGCATATCACAAACGATAGACTAACGGATATTGGTTGTTGGCGATCATTGAAACCTTGAGGTGAACCGGCAAAGGCGATGAGGCAATGGTCGTTTGGTCGACAGAAAGAAGTTTATTGGTTGCTGAGACGATGGCCGATGTTTTTGTTTGTTTATTTATTTATTAATTATTTATGTATTATGTCTAAAAATGTTAGTTGTGTTGGGTTTATTGACCCATTATATGCGTAATTTTGGGTTTTTTAATAATCTATATATGGACTATTATTGACCCATACATGATGTTTGTTAATAAAATTTATAGTCTTTTAAAAGTTTTGTCTTTTATAAAAAGAATATTCATTACTAAAAGAATATAGCTAAATTTTTTCACAAACAATGGGTTCGAATATATTTTTTTATGACGATATTGGATTCGCTTGCCGAAAACGAATGGGTTCGCTCGTTAATTCGACACTATAGGTTATATAGAAAACCGAAAAAATACCGGGTTCGGACGAATGGGAGTACAGTGGCTCCGCCACTGTACATTTGTGTGCCCCATGCACATGCATTTGTCATATATAAAAAAAAAACATTTTAGTAGATTTGAGTAAAATGCAGTTATATATAAAAGCTACATAAAATCATGAGATTATTTTTCTAACATTTAAATATATTTTTAAGCAAGTTTAAGTGCAGTATGAGTTGGTTTTGTTGTACCGGTCAATTCAAAATTATAACCATTGTGGTTGTTTGATAAGAAACAATAACGGGATATGGGCATTGCTGGAAAATGTAGGTCGCCGGAGTGGTGGGTCACCGGAAAGAAGACACTCTAGTCGGAAAAAAATGACGTCTAGCTAGTGGGTCTGAAAAAAAAAGTTGTCTTGGCTACAAAGCACAGAGAGCTGTTTGATAGTTTTTTAATAGTCATCAAGAGTCTACCTCTTAATAATTGTTAACAGGCTACCGAACAATAACCAACAGTTAAGAAATAATCATTGAAACAAATAACACACTCATGAAATAATCATATAGTTAGAAACAAATAACGAATGGTACTTTATATTTACTATTATTTACCTAAATACCCTCAATTCAAATCGCCATGTATAATGCACACCATTGACTAGTTTTGGTTCCTTCTATTACAGGCTTGTCTACATATATGGGTGCAAATCACATCTCCAAGTCGCCATCATCCACCGGCCATCCGGCTCCGTGTGGTGACTATTTTTTTTCTTGTTTAAGACATAAAAAAAACATGAAGAAAGAAAACATTAATTAGGTAGTGTTTGCTATACATGAATAACAAACATAATTAATAAAATGAACAGCTATGGGAGAATAATAATAAAAAAAACGTTTGATAGGTCAATGAAATAATAAATAAATAAACAGTAAGGTAGTGCTCGCTATTGCATTAGATCATATACATACCGGATGCGGTTCGGGTAGGTAGGTGTTTAACGCCCTACTATTTTTATTCATTGAAGAAGTGATGCCCTCACCATCCGGTACTCTCGTCTATATCTATATATGGTCAGAATCCTGTTCGAATAATCCTATTTTGACGTCTCATCGTCACAGCAAGAGAGCTATGATCATAAAACACGCCATAGTATTTAGGAGTTGTATTTATTTATGTGTATTCAACATTTGGTTTACATGATATTTTTTTTTTATCTATATAAGTCATGGTTGTATTTATTTGTGTAGATTCTATGTTTAGTTCTTTTGATGTGTATCCCAGTTGTTTAACGTGTGTCCTCTAGAAATATCATTACTTAAAAAATGTGTGACGACTTGTTACCCATGGACACATTTAGTCAGTAATTAGTAGTTACCAACGTAAATACCCACCCACAACCTACCCAAAAAAAAAATTTAAAACATTTTTATAAATATCCTCTCATTTCAAAAGTTCGTCAGTTTGGTGTGATAACATCACTAACGACAATTCTCTCGTTAACCGTCATTTATATTGGATTGGATTATATTAAGACCCCCCAACCCAATTCTTTCCGAGCGGTGTGGACGTTCTGTCGGTTTTACCTCTTTTGTAATTATTCGATCACTAAGGATCTGAAGTTTTCAAAAAACGCTTAAACCGCCCACACAAAGAAAAACACAATTTTCCTGCCCTCATTAGTTTCTTTAGCGAGCTAGAAGTAAATAAACAAACTTCAAGAAGACAACTACAATAATGGAAGATATCAAATTAAATTATGTTTATTTGGATAAAAAGCTGAGGAAAATTTCTTCACTAGAATCACAGGTTTGGTGTAATTTCAATTTTTAATTGTCCCGAATCATATGTATTTTTGTATTGTACATGTTACCAAGTACTAACTACTTGTCGGTAGCATTGTTATTTATATTAAAGTTTCGTTGTTAAGAAAATATATATAGTTTGTAATTACAAAGGATCGAATCCCTGAAATAATGCTGTTTGTTTTTTAAGACAAAAACTGTCTACAATATGATTTTATGCATGCAACTGAAGATGTGGTTTGAAAGTCTGTAATATAAAAATATAATACTGTTTGTTTTATAAACTGGATAACGTCTGAATAAGTTGAAAATTAGTTATCTATCATACATATCATAGTGGATAGAAGTCATTTAACGTCTGTAGACTGCTAAAATAATTGGTGGTGATGTACGAAATGTTGAAGTGGGTGGTGGCGGAAGATTGGTGGCAGACGATTGTGGTAGGCGGTGAACGATGGGTGGTGGTGAGGGAAGGCTATGGTGGGTGGTGGTAGTGAACGGTGGTGGCTGACGGTGGGTAGTGGGTGGTGGACAGTGGTGGTAGTAGTGAAGGGTGGTGGTGGCCGATGGTGGGTGTTGGTGGTTATGGATGGTGGTGGTGGTGGGTAGTGGACGATGGTGGTGGCGGACGGTGGGTGGTGGTGGTGGACGGTGATGGTGGGTGATAATGGTGGGTGGCGGACGATGGCGGTAGTGAACGGTGGTTGTGGCCGATGGTGGGTGGTGGTGTTGTTGGACATTGGATGTTGATAGGATGCTAAGAAGTGTGAAATAGTTAAATAATAGCTTATTTTTTAAGACAATAAAAACATTTTTCATATCCTTTTATTTTAAAAACACAAACAATATTCAGAAGCTTATGTCTGCACACCCACAAACGAAAGTCCCTTACAAACTTTTTAAGGAAAAGCAAACAACACGTTATATTGAACTCTTATCTCCATCCTCTATGTAAATGATAAATCATAGAAAATTTGAAGATTAAAAGCACTGTAACATACAAATAGCATGTGTAACAAAAACATCATATCATAAAACCCTTATAATTGGAATCAACCATCACACCTATTATGGTTAACATCGCCAAGATTATGACGCATTTCTTAGTTTTCTTTTCTGATTTTTGTTTTAATGTCAACAATTACAATTTTATAAAAAGAACTAAATATGCGTTTTTGGAATATTTTTGCGTGGTAATTGTTTTTACTGTCTATCTCTCTGTGTTTAGTTATCTTTTCTTTTTAAAATGACAAATCTAACTTTACTCGTAATTATTACATTTTTTCTTTTTGATGAGACGAGACTTGAACCCTCACCCTTGGAAATGCTAAGTGTTATCCAACACTTTGGTAGTTGGTACTGTTAAGCCAAAGACCCTTTGAGTTATTTAGGCATTGAAATTTTCTTTTTAATAATATAGAAACAAACACAATAATTAAACATTCGGGGAATTTAATTAACTCGAAATACAAGCACTTAAAACATAAAGAAAACTAATGGGGGTGGTAATCTATTGACAAAGACAAAACTTTTAAACAACCATGTTTAGGAAGGGAAGATCTTGACTTCAAGTCCCATAAATGACAGTGATTAAAAGAAATTCGTCGTTGAAAAAAGAACATTATAAGAAAGACAGATACTGAAATACAAACTAAATACTGTTGTGTAAACAGTTACAAACCAAATGCCACACTCAACATTTATGTTGCATAATATATAAAAACAAAAATGATGCTAATTATTTGAAGTTATTAATAACAAGTGACTGAGAACTTCGTGCCTTATGCATTTGTGACTGGCATAGGGGTAGCAACTAGAGGTGTTGCTCTAAGCAATGTAAGTCCAAAAATGTCATTCATATCCATTTCTTCTCTAGCATGAGGCAACTCCCAATTATAATGATAAGCAAACGAAGCCACCATTAAACTAACCACCCTATAAGCTAAGGGTATTCCGGGACACATTCTGCGCCCTGATCCGAAAGGTATAAACTCAAAGTGTTGACCCTTGTAATCGATTTCATTTTCTAAAAACCTCTCTGGCTTGAACATTGTAGGGTTTTCCCAATACCTAGAGTCTCGTGCCATAGCCCATGCATTCACTAGAATTTGTGTGTTTCTTGGCACAATATATTCATTTAGTTTAACTTCAGTTTCGGTTTTATGAGGTACTAATAAAGGCACAGAGAGATGAAGTCGCATAGTTTCTTTGATCACGGCACGGAGATAAGGCAAATCAAGGATTTTGGCTTCTTGAATTTTTCCGTCTTCTCCCACAATTGTGGAGACTTCTTCACGGACTCTTGAGAATATATTAGGGTTAAGCAACAATTCTGTCATTGCCCATTCTGTTGTATTTGAACTTGTTTCGGTTCCAGCTAGAAACAAATCCTGCAATTATGTAAAGTATATAATATTAATCAAAAAGTTTTCCTTGGTGCTATTCAGATTTTGTATAACCCTTAAGAGTGAAATGAGTATTACTATAAAGGAAGCAATCAATTATATAATTTTATAAGTCGAAATTTACATTAAGATCGTTTTCAGAACATTGGTGCTCATGTTTAAAATGCCATTGTTGATTTTATTGTTTCTTGAAGACTTTGAATTATTGAATGACCATAAAAGTTTGGAAATACTTCACCGCGTACATGTTATTTATAAGAAATCAAAAATAGTATTTTTATATGTTTATCTATTTATTGAGAATCATGCATATTAATTTAATAAGTAAATAAGCAAAATATTAGTGCAAATTTAGAAATAGTTCGCTAATACGCTTAAGATATAATCTCATCAATTTCATCATGCATGTACCTACCATATCTAAACATTTATGAGAATAACATAACATTTGTTATAATATATATGTATGTTAACACACTTTTTTTTTCTGAAACTTATGTGTTAAGACACATGATTCATGAACCGATTTTAAGCTTAATATAAATATTTAGTTACTATATAAAAGATGGTGCAATAAAACTTGACTAGAGGATTGGATATTTAGATATATGCGTGTCTAGATGTGTATATAATACAAGCTTAAACGCCTAGGGGAGGGGGCGGTGCTCAAAATTTTCGAACAAACAAGGGTAAATTTACACTATGTATAAATTCTTTGGGACGAAACCGAGTAAATTTACACTATTGAGAAAAAAGAGAGTTGGGGGGGGGAGGCTCGGGTCTCCACTAATTCTCGACCACATATATGTACACACATATTAACTAATAAATTCAAAAACTTAAAGTTTGATTGTAACAGTAAGTAATCTGTATGACTGCATGTATTTAAGATAAATTGATAATAAATCAATTAGGATAAAAGAGAGTATGTACCACAAGTAAAGTCTTGATATGCTTGAAATTAAAGTCTTCTTCATTGGCTTCACTGTAATCCAGCAATGAATCCAACATATCACCAAACCTAGGAAGTTTAGACTCTCTATGCTTCAACCTTTCACTTATGAAACCTTCTGTCACGTTATCGAACCAGTCATACGCCGCCTTTGCTTGTCGTCGTATGTTCTGAGGGTCCAATGGCTTCAACACGGGAAATATGTCGGCGATGTTAAACTTCCCATCTACTTCCATTAATGTCTTAACGGCGGTTTTAAAACCCCCGATGTCATCAGACTCGTAGCTTGTCACGTTTTGTGACACACACGTGTTAGACATTTGGTTCAATGCCACCGCGAATGCCAGCTTTCCTATGTCTACGTGTGCCTTCTTCCGCCCGGACTCATTAAGGAAGTCCAGCATCCCCTCCACAACATTCTGCCTAAGATCTCGAAGGGTGTCAAGTTTGTGTTGGTGGGTGAGGTAGGTGTTGAGGGCTTTTCTGATGGTTCGCCACTCGTCGTTTGCTGGAATCCACAGCACCGCCGCGTCATGGGTGGCCTATATTAGAATAAACGAATTAGTCAAAGATATAAATACATAGATAGGTTACAATAAGGCAATAAGACAATAAGTTTAGCCTATAATAAGCAACTATAAAAGGCAATACAATAATTAAGATTTGAATTATTTTTGACTGATTCGTATATTCTAATACCAATGCAGTGACTGCGTCTGGGATAATACGGCCAGAGCATGCCTCATCATTGCGTTGGAGGATTTCTCTAGCGGCGTCAGGCGTGGACGCCACAACGCTGGTGATGCTTCCCAGTCGGATGGTCATAAGTGGGCCGTGCTTCTTGGAGAGTTTGGCTAAGGATTCGTGGGGTTTCGGTCCAAGGTCAAGGAGGTTGCCGATGATAGGGAGGCCGGCAGGGCCAGGTGGCATTTTTCGATTACGGTGGTGGTTGATACACCAGAGGAGGAAGAAGATAAATATAATGGAAGAGAGAACTAGAAATAGAAGTTCCATCGTTCTCTTTCTATAGTTTGTGTTGATCCAAAGGGATGCTCAAAGTCTATTTATAGAGAAATATATTGGAATTTGGTAAACGTTAGAGAAATATCAAAAGAAAAAAAGCATATCATAAGATTTTCCGTGGAAAGCGGGCTTCCTTTGGTTTGAACATAAATCCATATATAGGTTTATTAGTTGTTTGAATTTGTGTAATTTCTGTTTCATGTAGTATGTTGGTTGTGGCTCTCCTCCGTGCTGTGGAGGGAGCTATGTCTGCGGCGCTTGCTGGTTGTTAACAAAATTTATGGTTCCAAAAAAAAAAATCTGAAAAGGTAGTTTTGTCTAAATTTAAAAGGCTTATTTGTAGGATTTCACAACAAGATACAACATAAAATCGAACGGCATTCCATCGGTTTGGTTCTATAGGGACTGAAATTCGAACAACATCGATTTGGTACTATAGGGCGTATTAACACTTGCTATAGCAACTGAAAAAACCTAAAAATTAAAGTTGTCTAAAATAAAAGGTTTACATATCGTACCGGCTGGTCAGTTTTTTTATCGATCGATAAGCTCAAAAACAAATACTGGTACCATATCGGTTCTACTAATACCAATAACATAACCACTTTTGGTGAGTGGAGTCGGTTTCGTTTTTCACGAAACCGACACTTATATAGGTTAAGATAAAAAAAACAAAAACACTCTATTTAAATACAACTTCGTTTTCAATAAAAGTTAGATCTATTATCAAGAAAGAAATTTAAATACCACTATGTATTCAGATTGTTTTTAAAGTTAATAAACATATAAACACAATTATTATCATATATTATTTCTAGCAAAAGAGTTGAAAATTAAACTAAAAAAACAATTTCATGTTATGTTGATACCGACATAAACACTTATACCAAAAATCATAAAAAATGAATAGTAGTATTGGTTCCGATAATATTGTTACCGGTTTTGCTTGGTTGGAATCTATTTGATTGTCACGATATCAATAGAGTACCAACACTCATACAACTTACGATACCAAAAAAATATATTTTATGTGTGTGTATATATATATATATGTGTATATATTGTAATGTTAAGTAAAATATTAAGCACAACATGAAAACATTCAAAATGAAAACCATTAATGGTTCTAATAATACCAATATTAGTACCGAGTTGTTCTACTAGAATCGGTTTAGTTTATCATGGCTTTCTCATTTGAATATAACTCGGTTTTCAAAAAATTGATGTCTCTTATAATGTCTTATGTATATCTTTCCACCAAAGATCGAAAGATCCAAAGAATTGTATATCCTAAGTACCTTAAGCTAGTAAGCAAAAAAGGTTGTCTATCAACTAATAGTTTGTGATTTTTGGTTAAATTTGATTGATTATAACAATTTTGAAGCTTACAAACTAATTAGCATTTTTATTAAAAAAATTGATTCTATTATATTATAGAATTGTAATGACTTAAAAATTGAGTGTGAAAACTTGCAATGGTGAACCAACATTTTTATTAAAAATGGGAATTCTTTTGAAGTTGTAAAAAACATGGAAGAAATAATCACCCTGGTATTTGAGTTCTATAGCAACTCTATATTTGTATTTGCTTGTTAAAGGGAATTTAAATAGACATAACTAGTGGTAATGCACCGGGCATGTTTGTAAAACCATGGTGACAAAAACCAAGCATTGTTGGTCCTGAGCTTGAGGTGGTAAGTCAACACGAATTCGGTCGGTTTTCATCACGTTCATTACGGTACCATTAAATAAATTTTGAATTCCGTTAGTGTTCGTTGCGCTCGTCATGAAACTGGAACTAAAACAAAACCTTATGAGTCCACATGAATTCGGTCGATCTCTATTATATTCGTTCTAGTACCAGAACTAAAAAATCAAAAATAAAATTGCCTCTCGGTCGGCTTTCTTTACGTTCCTTACGATATCAGAACTGAAACAAAACAAGAAAAATAAAAAAGAAATGTCGCGGACCAATAAGGCGTCGCAAAATAACCTAAAAGGAGCTTGTCTTTTATACTTGTTAGTAATTTACTATATAAGTGCAAAGAAGGATAATCACAAGATAATAGAGTACGAACGTATTGACATAACGCTTTTTGACCAAACAAGGAACACATGTTAGGAGGTAATGATGAAGTTGGTGGCTAAAAGCCTAAAACCCTCTTTTAGGGTTTCTTCCCGTGTTAAAGCTTTTCCAAATTGTCATAACACCCTCTTAATCTTTATTTTCTCTTTTAGTTCTCAAATCTAAAAACTTTGGGATGTTACACTTGTGTTTCTTGGAGATCACACAACAAATAAAGTAATTCCATGATTTGTTTTACATGTAAATTTTAATTTTTGAATTAAGTATGACTTTATCTGATTTTTAAAACTATTTGACTAGGGAACCACTATGACAGTCGGTTTAGTAATCGAGCCGACGCTAAAAAGCAAACCATAATATAATAACTAACTTTTAGTTGACAATATCTCTTATGTTTATGATATTACTATTTTTTGAGTTCTATATAATCAAAATCACAAGTATACCCAAACAATTAAGTCGCCAACATCATAATGCACACAATTAATAGCTTTGACGCCGTCCATTGTCATGTATAAGTTTTGCTGAACATACCTCTTATTATTATTATTATTATTTGTCTCTAAGTTGCACAACCCGCCACGGTATATATTTTTCTCCAAGTTGCAATCATAGTTGCCACCGGTTTGAAATTTAATAAGACTGGTCACAAAGGTAAGTAACATTGAAGAAAAATGAAAAGATGTTCATGTTTAATAAAGAAAAAAGTTATAGTTTAAGTCAAGTTGGAATATTATATACGAGTTGAGTTATCTTTCGAGGAGTCATAATAATGAGGGTGTTTCTTATCTCATCCAACTAAATGTGATAAATCCTTCTCACTATTGTTATTTTTATGACTATTGATTTTAACCCTTACCTAATATAGTGGGTGCATGCATCAAGCGAAGAGGGCTAATGTGACATAGAAGCTGGCGGTGAACACCACCCAACATATTATGGATTGCGAAGAGGAGGAGGAGCACGAGATTCTCTCGCGGGTCAAACCGTTTGACAATGGATTAGAAAATTTCCCCTCTTTTTGTTGTATTATAAATATCATTAATATTTAACATTTTACACAACATCAACCTAAAAATGCAACCACCAAAGACTCTAGACGCAAGAAAAAAAGGGCAAAGGCTCATGTACTTTCAATCATTTTATGTGTTTCAATCATTAGAAAACAATTACACAAGTGGACTACCAATACTTTTTTTTTAATTTCTTTTTGTATTATCTTAAAAGTATTAAAATAATGTTTACTAAAATTATGAATATATGTTACAATGCATTTCGTTTTATATAAGTTTTGATGTTAGGTTCATACAAAATCAAGAGATGAAAGGTGAAATACAAAATCGAAACGTGAAACATTAGATTGAGCCAACAAACTTATAATACGTGACATCATATGCTACTTATATAATAGGTATAAATATTTATATGGGTGACCCATCTTTAAATTTTGGTCTCTTTATTTTTTTATATAATCAACAAATATTTAGACAGTGAAACATGTATAGTAATATTGTATTTTATATTGATATATTTTCAAGAGTTCGATTTATATTGCACTATAAACAAATTAATGTTTATGATTCTAGAGTATTGTTCACAAATACTTTTGTTTACTTTAGTCTGTAAAATTTTAACAACCAAAACTAATACCTAAAATAAGGAAGATTGTAGAGAAATTAAACAATACAACATTGTTGAGGAAAATAAAGAATACATTAAAGAATGATGATTTCACATTTATAAAGAAAGCGATATTAGAAAACAAAATACAAAGATATAGTACGTATGAAGAAAAAAGATTTGACAATGAAGCTAAAATTATTATAAGCATTAAAAAAATAAGGGAAAAAAAATGATCATAGAATTAACTTTAAGTTAAAAACCAAATAAAACACACTAATTTCTGTTTTTGACATTTTTGCCCACCCAATTCCTATCCTTTGTTGTCTCAACCTTTGATTTAGTTTCTTTAAAAATGGATCATAATACTAATGTTATAACTTTTGTGTAAATATTATTTTTAAACGACTTGACTTTACTATTTAAAAATGGTTAGCAGCACAGCTTGTTGTTCAGTTGTCTTATTTATCAATGTAAACACTACTTATTAATGAAATATCACACAAATATCTTTGTTACATAAACACTATGGATACGTTTTCTTTTTCTTTTCTCATTCACGTCACGATCACTGTGATCGAACGACCATAAAGTAACTTCTAAATACTTAATCTAGCCCGCAGTTCCTGCAAGAAATTGGATCAAATTACATTCAAACTTCAAACCACTTTGACCATCGGTCTACCGGTGGCTGGTGGCTAAAACTTCTTCAAACCACTTTGACACGCTCATTAAAGAAAGTCTTCGTTGAATAGAAAATAAAATAAAATGGTGGACCCATATTTTCCTAATTTTCTGTCTAAGTGCCATTTCTACTTCTAAAAATATGAAGTTGTTACATAAGGCAAGTATAAGCTATAAGTACATATGGATAAATAAACCGATTAACCGAACTAATTTGAAAATTAAACTGAAATCGAACCGATGAGAAACCGCTTTTGTAGAAATCGGTTTGAAATCGATTAAACTGCAGCCTCTGAACCGGTTTGTAATTTTCTACACCAAAACCGGTTCCAAACTAGTTAACAAAACTAAAACCGGTCAAAAACTGAGCTGAATCCGATCTAACCTGGTCAACAAACAGATTTCAACCTGAACTAAAACCGATCATAAACCGGTTTTGACTTTTATTGACTAAACCTAACCGGTTTCAACCCAAACGGTTTTGTGTTTTAAACCGGTTTGTGCTCCTCTATATAATCTCCGAGAATTTAATACTTCGGTTGGGCCTAAATAAAAAGGCCCGTAGGCCCAATAGCTCAAATATGTTATAGGTTAAAAAAAAAAAATGGGCCCAATATCTAATAAGAGGATTAAGATTTGTACCTATTTTATAAAATTATATATACAAATAATTTTTGTGCCACCAAAAGTTAAATGCTCGGCCAGTCGCCCGGGTTACGCACCCAACTAGCCGGTAATATAAAAAAATAGTGACCAGATTGTTGGTCATTGAGTTAATACTATTTATGGATGGGAAGTTGGCAGATGGTTTCTAAATTTATTACACAAAATTTGTTAGGAAATGTACCTAAACATGAAAACGTGTGGTAACGTGTGCGTTCATGGAACCAAAGATGTTTGCTGATACTATTTTTTTTTCATGAATATTTGTTAATATATATGTATTCAAGGTACCATTAAATAGTTGTTGATTGAACTCCATATTTTTCTTCTTCACTAAATTGCCTCGTTAGAGTAACTTATATCGGGGTGGTGAAACCGAACATTAAAAACTTGCAAAGAGTGATCGACCGATCAACAAAAACGACTTCAATGGTGTAGTTAGGCATATATACATGTGATCGATATCACACGAGTATGAAGATGTTGGCAAGCCCATCTTCCTTACAAATTATAAACGAATTTTTAAAAAGAGGTTCACACTTTAAAAAAAGTTTATGCTATTATCAATATATTGTGCACCTATGGTTTTGTAACATTATAATCGCTATCTAGTAGAGTTGGGCCATATGTGGTAGTCTCTTTCAAGCATATAATTGCAAGAGCAACAATATATAGCCCACTAATCTCTATTGAGATATTTCTGTTGCTACTATGGTGTGTGTGACGCTGTTCGGTATGGTTTTGGGTTAAAACCAAACCGAAAATCAAAAATTCGGTTTTTTGAATTCTTGAAATGTTCGGGTTTGAGTTTTTCAGTGCGTTTTTTTATCACAAAAATTTTAGGCCGAAAAAAAAAATCACAAAAAAATAATACTTTTAAACATTATACAAAAGTGGGGTTTCAAAGGCTAGCATAAAGCATTATCGTAAGAGTCATTTATTATTTTAAGAAGCCTGATGGCTTCAAATAAATTAAATAGCACCATTTCCTTATTACAGTTCGAAAAAAAAGCACCTTTCCTTGTTATCACAAGAATCAATTCCGGACCTAGTCTGGGACTCTGGTCCAACCATCCGGTCTACAGAGTTAGTGGGAGAAACCCCTATTTTAAGGGCGTGCTCATTATAGGTATTATTCTTAAGAGCGTTTTTTGAAAGACAATTTTTTTCGGGACTCGAATTCAGAATACTTGGGTCTTTAAGAGACTTTAATGTTTGTAAAGAACGACAGATTTAGTTCAAGGATGTGGGTAGAACCCTGACCTCAATTTTTTTCCCAGACCCAAACATACATTCCATGATAATTGATTAGTTCGTCCCCAAAACAAGTCAGGGGCGGATCTACGTTGGTTGTAGGTGGTTCACGGGAACCATCCGAGTTTCGAAATTATAGTGTAACTTTACATAATCAGGCAAGGTTTGTTTGCTTTGATGTCTTAAGTTTCGATTCTCTTCTCAGCCAAATTTTAAGGTTTTAAGATTTTTAATGAAAACCTGAAATTTCTAATGTAATAGATGAAGCTTATCATTTGTTGAAACATCATCTGTCGCCTCGGTCTCAGTCTTTCTTTATAGTTTTGGTCTTTTGTTAATAGTCTAGGGACTATTTTGTTATTAATGTATTGTTCATTCGCTAAGAAATGTTTAGCGAATGGACCAGGTTTGTTGCTCAAACGCTAGAGCTTGTTAGTGTATAGGAAGTTAGTTCATAGAGACCATTCGCTAGGGAGTGTCTAGCGAATGGCGTAGCGAAAGGGACTCATTTGCTAAGCATGTTTATCGAATAAGTCAAGACCTATATATACTATGTAAACTTATTTATAAAAAACGATCTTGCTATTTTATGAAACCCGTCTCGTTATCTGGCTTCAAACTTTTTCGGTTCGTGACGTCCAGTCGGATCGGGTCACATAAAATTTGCGTTATCATTATTGTTCGGCTTTCTTTTAAAAAGACCGTCAATAGCCTTTATATGCACAAATTCAACACTAATATAAACATATAATTCAATAGATAAATATATAATTCGAATCAAAGATAGACATGAATCATAAATAATAAACATAAATAGTCAAACAAAAACTAACCTTGATTTTGTTTAAACGCATATTGAGTTTGAAAGTTGAAATCGAAGATGGATGATTATTGTTGATTTAGGTTTTTTTTTTTTTTTTTTGGGGGGGGTGGGAGCTCTGACATATGAAAACTGAACAACCACTGCTTGGTAAAGAGTCATCGATGATATTGGAGTCGAATTATGTGTATATCATATCCTTGAAATGTATTTATTTGACAATATATATATATATATATATGGTCTTAAAAAGTAAACTCTTTGAACATCTTATAACTCATTAAACACTATCCCTAATAAAAGAAAACTATTACAACCGGGCCTGCTTTATAGCATGAGGTCGGTGGAACAATGGCTTTATACCCTCTTATTTCTCATTTTTAGAAACCTATTAAGCTCGATGATAATGTGATACTTCATGATCGTACAGAGAAAAGACATATTTTCGACACATGAAAGATCTATTGGCTGTGCTATGCTTTTTACATTGATGGTTGTTCAAGTTCACACCGCAAAATATAGGAAGTTATGACATCACGAAAGTTAGATATGCAACTTATAAATTTAGCCATATTATTTAGGATGGAAGTCGAAAAATCATCTTCATTTAAGACTGGAAATCTTCATATAAGACACACTATACATATATGAGTCATTGTCTTTGTACAATTTCCTTCAATTACGTTATCTCTTGCTCTTGCTGCAAGAAGTTATGAATTTACGTGTGAGACACACTTAACAAAAAATGTTAGCTTTCGTTGATGGGTTCAGTAACAAATATGTTTATAAAAACATCATAAAACATATCTTAATTATGTATGCGCTCTTTCGAAATTCAACTATCCGGCTTCAAACTTTTTCGGTTTGTGACATGTCCGGTCGGATCGGGTCACATAAAATTTGCGTTATCATTATTGTTTGGTTTTCTTTTAAAAAGATCCTCAATAACCTTTATATGCACAAAGTCAACATTACTAACACATAATTATAAATATAAACATATAATTCAATACATAATTTTAAACATAAATATATAATTCTAATCAAACATAGACATGAATCATAAATGATAAACATAAACAGTCAAACAAAATCTAACCTTTATTTTGTTTAAACTCATATTGAGAGGGGGGGGGGGGGGGTGTCTGAGAACTGAACAACCACTGCTTGGTAAAGGGTCATCAATGATATTCGAGTCGAATTATGTGTATATCATATCCTTGAATTATATTTATTGGACAAAAAAATATTTAGATGAATCTTAAACAATAACCTCTTTGAACATCTTATAACTCGTTAAACACTATCCCTAATAAATCACCATTACAATCGGGTCTGCTTTATAGCATGAGATCGGTGGAACAATGGCTTTATACCATCTTATTTCCTTTTTTTAAAGCTCGAAATGTAATACTTTATGATTGTAGAGAGAGAAAAGACATATTTTCGACACATAATAGATCTATTGGTCGTGCTATGCTTTTTACATTGATGATTGCTTGAGTTCACATCACAAAACTTAGGAAGCTAGGACATGACGAAAGTTAGATATACGTGCAACTTATAAATTAGCCTTACGGATGGAAGTCGAAAAATCATCTTCATTTAAGATTGGAAATCTTCATATAAGACAAACTGTATATATACTAGTCATTGTCTTTGTACAATTGCTATCAATTACGCCATCGCTTGCCCTTGTTGCAAGAAGTTATGAATTTACGTGTGATGCACGCTTAACAAAAGATGTTAGCTTTCGTTGTTGGGTTTAGTAACAAAAATGCTTATCAAAACATCATAAAACATATCTTAATTATGTATGCGCTCTTTCGCAATTCAACTATCTGGCTTCAAACTTTTTCGGTTTGTGATATGTCCGGTCGGATCGGGTCACATAAAATTTGCGTTATCATTATTGTTTGGCTTTCTTTTAAAAAGATCGTCAATAACCTTTATATGCTTAAATTCAACACATAATTTTAAACATAAATATATAATTCTAATCAAACATAGACATGAATCATAAATGATAAACATAAACAGTCAAACAAAATCTAACCTTGATTTTGTTTAAAGTCATATTGAGTTTGAAGTCAAAATCAAAGATGGATGGTTATTGCTGATTTAGGTTAGAGGGGGGAGGGGGGTTGTAAACTGCACAACCACTACTTGGTAACAGGTCATTGATGATATTGGAGTCGAATTATGTGTATATCATATCCTTGAAATACATTTATTGGATAAAAATATATTTAAATGGATTTTAAAACAATAAACTCTTTGAACATCTTATAACTCATTAAACACTATCCCTAATAAAAGAAAACCATTACAACCGGGCCTGCTCTATAGCGTGAGGTCAGTGGAACAATGGCCTTATACCCTCTTATTTCCCATTTTTAAAAACCTATTTTGAAAGCTCTATGATAACGCAATACTTTATTATTGTAGAGAGAGAAAAGACATGTTTTCGACACATAAAAGATTTATCGGTTGCGCTATGCTTTTTTACATTGATGATTGTTCGAGTTAACACCACAAAACTTAGAAATTTAGGACATGACGAAAGTTAGAAATACGTGTAACTTACAAATTTAGCCTTACTATTTAGGATGGAAGTCAAAAATTCATTTTCTTTTAAGATTATAAATTTTCATATAAGACAAACTGTTAGTCATTGTCTTTGTATAATTGCCTTCAATTACGTTATCTCTTGCCCTTGCTACAAGAAGTTATAAGTCTACGTGTGATACACACTTAACAAAAAATGTTAGCTTTCGTTGATGGGTTCAGTAACCAAAATGTTTATCAAAACATCATAAAACATATCTTAATTATGTATAAGTCTTTCGCAATTCAAATATCACATTCTACCCAACTACACGTTTATAGACCTAAGTTTAACTATATTCACCACATCAAAGTTTCACAAACATACATGAAGAAACACTAATGGACCCCGGGCAGATTACGGATAACCTGGGGGTTAAATAAATGTTTCCCACGAGGGGTTAGACCCGGCAAAGATGGTTCTTCTGATAACCTACAAAACAGACACCGTGAGCTCGTCACTGAGAAGGGGGGGGGGGGGGTTCCTCCTTGTGACCACCCTCCGGCGTGAGAATCAGACTAGATTGCTCTTGAATATAAATGTATATTAAGAGATTGCTAGAGCAGATATCAGGTATAATATGTAATACGAGATAGTATATGATGATAAGATGATAAGATCATACCATTTGGGGTATTTATAGCCGAATGTAGGTTTCCAAGAAGGTGTAGCCGGCTGAATAGTATTCCTGTTCTACCAACTGTGGCCTACGCACGTGCCATACTTGTAGTTGGTGGGTAGGCAGCGGCTGACAGTGACCAGGCCTGCTGTGTACTATTCATTTTCCATCAACTGCCGGCTATGCACGTGGTATGACAGGAGTTGGTGAGTAGGCAACGGCTAATAGTGACATACAGTACAAGAGCATGCTGCTCGCCATACTGTTGTCAATGAGCTGTCGTATCTTTGGTCAGATCTTTTGCCCATACCTCGTCAGGTACAGTACAAAAGATCTTCCCGTATCGTACGGACTGGCTTATTTGAGCGGGAGTATTCCCCTCCCGCCTTTGTGCGGGATTGTTCCCGGCTTTGCTCATTCCTTCAGGTGACAACTGAATTATTGAGAGCTAAGTGCCTTGTGCGTGTAGCCTTGCTGCGCGGGTGGCCTTCCCTGATGGCTTGTATCCGCAACTGCGGGAACAGGCAGAGTACTTCACCATTGGGAGGCATTTCCTGCGGGAACAGCTTGCGTACTGCGCGTAAGGACGTCACGTCTCTGAGCATGGTGGGTCCTGCGGATCCAGTTGGTTTCTGCGCAGACGTCTCTCTTCAAGGTGAGTCTTGCGGGTCCAACTGGGCTCTGCTGGGACCTACCTCTTCAAGTCCCCCCAGTCCAATGTTCTTCTCATGAATGTTTAATAAAGTGAGGTGAACTTTTGGACTTAAGCAAAGGGATTTGAAAATGGTTTAGTTTTAAGGTTTTCCATGGGGATTCTTCCCGCGGAAGTCCTTGTCACTTGCAGAAATTCCCGACTTTCTTGCTTGATCTTTGGGTATGATGCGGGTAGGTCTGTAACCTCCTCGCAAGTCAGGAGCGTTGAGTCCCACTTGTGTGGATTCTCCATGAGGTTTTGGTAGTTTTGAACATAGTGATCAATTATGTTAAAACCACCAATTCCATCCTGGAGCTTCAAACAATGTAGTTCTCGACGTTCCCGCTATGCGGAGATGTTATTCACGTTTCAGCAAGCATTGCCCAGAAGATCCTTCATGGTTTCAATTCCCTGCGGAGCGCTAGGTATGTGAAGGGTTTTGCCTTGACACTGTACCCGCACTCGTCTTACGGTTACTTTACTTCCAAGGTATTCCTGGCGTCAATTCCCTGCGGGTGCTAAGTATGTGAAGGGTTTTGCCTTAACACTGTACCCGCACCCGTCTTATAGTTACTTGGTTGCCGAGGTATTCTTGGCTTCAATTCCCTGCAGGTGCTAAGTATGTGAAGGGTTTTGCCTTAACATTGTACCCGCACCTGTCTTATGGTTACTTGGTTGCCAAGGTAAGGGGTATTTTCCCGCTTACTTTTGAATCTTTTTAAATTTTTTGAAAATCGAAGAGTTGGTGAAAGGATAAGAACAGTCCAAACTGCTGAAACGTCGTGCGACGGTTTCTTCTGACTGTGTCAGGACGTGTAGGAAGTTATGGTGACGTGACAGTACCTGGTCATTCTAGACGCTTTTTCAGGCGCGTGGGCGCGATTTTTCGGGCGCGTGGCCGCGAAATTAATGGTACGCGTCCTTTCAACAGCTGTTGCCAGCTTGCTTTTGGCCACGTGTCATAGTTTCATTGCACCTTCGATTTCTCTCTCTTCCGTATTAAATTCATCACATTAATTGCGATTAGTATATAAAGGGGGAGAGGGTTCTTTGTAACCCACACTTTCACTTTTCTCTTCATCTTCAAAACGATTTCCGGCGAATACTCACCTTTTCAGTCGAGCATTCTCTTGAAATCGTTTTCTTCTTCCATATCTGCAAGATGTCTTCTCACGATCTTGAGGCTACAGCCCAGGAGGCTGGGGTGTACGCCGATGACAAGAGTACTGCTGGCGAGTGCCAGTGTGCTCTGCCTGTCGATCTATATCAGTACATCGTCAGGAAGTCATGCTCGAGTCTCTCGAGCCTGAGTTTCCTGAACCTCATCAGACGGTGTATGATGCCCCCAGTGGCAAGATCGGGGTATATGCTGCATTCTTTGTCTATGGGAATCTTAGGTTCCCGTTGACAAAGTTTGTGTACCGTGTCCTAGAGAGGCACGGTGTACACCTGACCGAGGTGCACCCGATGGCGATCGCGAAGATTCACCACTTTGAGTGGGTGTGCCGGATTCTGGGCATTGAGCCGTTCGTCGACCGCCTGATGACCTTCTACTCTTGGAGGTGCATCCAGGGGTGGTATACCCTGATAACCCGGATCAAGGGTTTGAAGATTTGCGCAACCGAGCGCAGTCTTCGTTCGTGGAAGCGGGAGTTCTTTTTCATCTCTGCTCGCGCCATCCCCCTTGCCATGAAGTTCAAGAATGGGCAAGCACTTCCCAGCCTTCACGCCTCCAACTACCAGGAGGCGGAATGGTTCTCGAAGATATCCCGAGTCCAATCTCCGGTTTACCGCTTTGTGGAGTCCGGGATGGTGATGCTCGGGATGAGCCGGGTATGGAAGGATGCGGATGCGCAAAAGATCCCGATCGTCCTCGAATACGGTTTGAACTCTGTTCCTTACGGTATGCTCTATTTACTTTGTTTATATAGGTTTGTCTTCTAACTGCTTTTTCTTTTATTTCAGAGGGGAACGACTTGCAGTCGCTCTTGTATCCGTGGGAGGCTGACAGTCCCGCTCGGATGGGTACTCGTGATCTAGACGAGAACGAGTTGCCCATCCTAGAACAAACGGCGGATCGGTTCGTGGAGGTCTACCCGCTAGGCCACGAGATCCTGAGCGCCAGGCGGCCAGGTAAGGCGTTATTCAACCCTCGACCCCTCAATGCTGAAACCTCTGCTGGAATTCCTCTAATCTTATGTTCTGATGAGGAATCCGCAGATGGTCCTCCGTTGGTGCGGAAGAAGAAGGCTGCAGGCGGAAGGGGAAGGAGAAGGTGGCCTCCACTGCCGATCCGGTGCCTCTGTCTGACTCAGAGGCCGAGAGCGAGGAGGTGGCGGGGAACCCCGGTGGTGATAAGACCACTGCTCCGGAGGCTGCGACGACTGTCACCTCCGGAGAGCCCAGGATGACAACGGTGAGCGGCGTGAAGAGGCCGGCTCCATCGGGTTCATCCCCGCCTGTCCGCACTTTTAGGCTCAAGAAAACCCGTAAGTACAAACTTTATTTTTAACTTCATAGCTTTCCATCATTAATACTTATCTTCTTTGTGCAGGCGTGGATGTTGACGCATTCCAGGGTGGAGCGGGGAGGAGTACCTCCCCGCCCATGACGGTAGGCCTGGTCAGCCTACCTGAGGCGACGACCCAGGCGGCTGCGCCTGCTTCCGCTGGTTCAGTTGTTCACTCCATTGAGCCAACTGTTCCAGCTGTGATGACATCACCGCCGACCGTCAGTGCCATATTTACCGCATCTTTCACTGAGCCGGCGGTTACTTCTGCTGTGGACTCCGCAACGGCGACCGCGGCGGCCGCGGCGGCCTTCACCATGCCTCCTCCGTCATCGGCAACGACGGCCGATCCTTCAGGTATGCATGGGGCTTCTCGCCAACCTCTGCCTCATTCCCATCTACCTGACCTCTTGGACGGATTTCCCTTGGGTTCAGGTGATGGGTTTGGCGGCTATCGGCCTGTTATTGACCCTACAGGTGCGTAGGGTTCTTTTGGCCTTTTTTTTTTTTTTTTATATATCATCTTTTCCTAACTGCTTTTTGTTTTTTGCAGTGTCGGATTCCAATGAAGTGTATGTTCCGCGATGGAACATACGCCGAGGAACAACCCTTCGCACACCTGTGGAGTGCGTGGAGTAGGCTCGTCATGCAGCTCCCAGTGGTGCGTTGGGGGAAGCCATGGCTAGCTACCAGGAGGGTAGGCTAACCAATGAGCTTCGGGTTCTCCAGGCCCAGATGCAGCCTCGCGTTGAGCTGCTTTGTCGTGAAAACGACAAGTTAAAAGCAGCTCGCATTCAAGAAGTAGCTCAGGCGCGGGCTGTCCGGGAGGAGAATAGGAGGCTCTCCGCCGCGGCTGCGGAGAAGGAGAAGGCGTTCAAGGCCCTTGAAGTTGAGGTTCAGGCCCGTCTCGAGGCCCGTTCCAAGGCTGCCCAAGCTGTTAACGAACAGCTTCGGCTGGCTAAGGAAACTGCTAGGAATGCAACTGAAAGGGCCACCAAGGCTGAAGCTGTTGCTGAGCCTCTACGCCTCGAGAATGAGGAACTTAAAGCTAAATTAGAGGCGCTCCAACAGGCTCATGATGCCTTGGCGATGGAGGACGCGAAGAAGCTCCAAGAGATCCTGGACCAGAGGGGCGTGCTTGACCACACTGAGCGGAAGCTAAAGGGCGTCGAAAAGGCTGCTGCAAATGAAGTGTTGCTTGCCAACCTCAATAAAAGTGAAGCCGAACGCGCCTGTAACCAAGCTCAAGCCGCCCTCCAAGAAGCTCTGGTTGCCAAGGAATGGCTTCTTCGAGAAGCGTTACTCAGGTAAGCTTTTCATGTCTTTACGCTTTTCTTTGTAAATAGAAAAGGTTTTGATACTTGTATTTTTTTTTCTTTTTGTAGGTTGTGCATCGGGTCTTCACGGAGACGTCTTATGACGATGCTATGAGCGCAGCCCTCAACGCTTCTCATGAGGATGGGGAAAAGGCCGGCTTCCTGCTTGGTCTAGGGTTCGTTGAGAAAGGCATCCCGCCTTCCAACTTCCCTTTATTTGATGTAGATACTGAAGCTGTATACGACCAAGCAGTGAATCAGTATGCCGCCTTCCCGCATCCGGTGGTGGAGAAGGTGAATGAAGTTGCTGCTGCTGATGATGGGCTAGCTATCCTTAAAGCTTTCCTTGAACCGCCACGCTCTACTGATGGTGCTGGTCCAAGTGGAAGTGGCCCTGAAGCTTGATCCTGAAGATCCCTTCCCACTGCTAGGATAGGTTTAGCTTGTATAGATTTATATTCTTGTAGGCGGGTAGTTACCCGGCCATTCTTGTAATGAATATTATGAAATATAAATCTTTTTGCGGGTAAGACCGCTATTTTCACTGGATTCCTTGCTTTATAAACGTTATATGACTTGCATACTTTAGTTTAAATTAGCAATTTTCCAAGTGTTTAGAATAAGTTAACCTTTAAACATGGTAGATAATAGGTTGAAGTTTTGCTTCCTCTTTCGTGATTGTGCGGGTAGGACCGTCACTTGCACTTAGTAGGATGGCTAAACTTTACCTACATCTGACCTGCGTGGAGGTTTTCATCTTTTTGTTAGAAATTTTCTAAAGTATTTTGAATAAGTTAACCGTTCGATGCGCGGTTGTCAATAGGTTCGGTTTCCTCTCATGATTTGTGCGGTTAGGACCGGCACTTTCATTTAGTTGGATGACCAAAGTTTACCTATGACTGACCTGCGTGAAGGTTTGCCGTTTTTTGGGTTTATGCGGGTTTTGCCGCCTTCCCCACGCAACGACTTTCCACGTAATTATGCGGTGAAAACCGGCATATCCGTGTTGAATAAATTAACCGTTCGACGCGCGGTTGTTAATAGGTTAGTGCAGTTTCCTCTATCATGATTCATACGGATAGACCGGCACTTTCATTTAATGGGATGACTGAACTTTACCTTTAACTGACCTGCGTGAAGGTTGCAGTTTTTTGGGTTTATGCGGGTTTTGCCGCCTTCCCCACGTAACGATTTTAACACGTACGTATGCGGTGAAGACCGGCATATTCGTGTGGAAAGTTCATAAAGTATAAATGTAAAATCGTCGATGTTCTAAGGAGAATCATTTCCATTAGAAGTGGCTCTGGGCCTTTTCTTTACAAATTTGGAATTGATCTACATGCAAACTGTGTAATTGAGCTCCCTTCCATGTTGTTGGGATGGGAGTGCCATCGAGCCGATATGCACCTGGTTCGGGATCTCGTTGTTTACGCAGTATGTAGTCTCCAATATTGAAGCTGCAATTTTATTCGTGTTTTCCCCAACTGGGGTTCTACACGCATCAGCCTGCTCAGCGTTCATTGCGCCACGAGATGCGCGAGCGTCCCATCTCTGACAAATGCTTCGACCATGTCCTTTACGTCTGTGCATTCTTCAGTGTTGTGGCCTTTTGTCCTATGAAAGTCACAGTATATGCTCCGATCAGCATTGTGATGATGTCGGATTATTGGAGCCTTTGGCCATGGGAGCTCCTCAGTGGCGAATATCTCGGTGACGCTTTTGGTGAGTGGCGTCCATCTGGAGTTCTGGTTCGACTGTACGTTATCCCTTCAGCCTAACCGATGTTGCAAGCCGGATGAGGTGTCAAAGTTTACCCTTGACTGCCAAATGCCTAGCTTCCGCTTTTTGTTTAGTCGGGCGGTAAGGACGTTGTCTTCTCTTGTTTTCTGGGTGTAGAGGTTTGTGCTCTAGGGGAGATCTCTACCCAGTTGCTTCTCCGTTTCCGCAAAGCGTTTAGCTGCTGTCATGATGGCATCCCATGTGGATGGCATGCCATCTTTACCCGTTAAGGAGCGGATGAGCTCTGGGTCGTTTGCGCCCTGGATGAAAGCAGCGCGAACAAGATCTTCGCTAATATTACCCAGACTTAGCTTCTTTTAGTTAAAGCGAGTGATGAAGTCTGGCAAAGATTCATCTTCCTCTCGAATGCATTTGAGGATTGTCCATTGCTCTTCGGTATACTTTCTTTGTTGGCTGAAGTGTTGGCTAAACTTCTGCTGGAAGTCTTCCCAATCGTAGATGTGGTGGACCGGTAGACGATCGAACCACGCTCTAGCTGCCCCAACAAGCGTCATTTGGAACATGTAACACCACGTAGGTTCCGTCCAACTACTGACGGTTGCCCCCGCTATGAACCTGTTCAAATGATCGTCTGGATCAGATATACCATCGTAAGTGCCGATGTTGGACATCTGTTTGCACTTTTCGGGACGATTGCTTCCGCAATATCCCTTGCAAATTTGGACGTTCCCGCCTTTGCAGCAGTTGGCGTAAATGTTTTCGAGAAGTCACGTGGATTTCCACCTGTGTTTTTTGGTTTGAAGGTTTCTTCAAAATGCCTTCTCGGTTGGGAGTCCGTTTCCTTACGCTTCCCTTTCGCCCTATGACGAGGGTTTGCGTCACTATCGGATTCCTCCGAATCATTGTCCCAGTACTCTCCGAATTCGTCAGCCTGTTGGACGGAACGCAAGCGTTCGTCCAACTCAGCTTGGAATTCCTTCTGACGTGCATCCGCCCACGCTTTAACTTGTTCAAGTGTTTGGCGGGGGAGTCTCGTCTGTTGTCTTTCCGCCTGGGTATTATTGAATCCCAGGGGATGGTTGTTTACTGCACTTGCCCCAGCTTGGGTAACTGGGGTAGTGTTCGTAAAATTTACTGCACTTGCCCCGGCTTGGGTAACCGGGGTAGTGTTCGTAAAAACTGTGTATTCGCCGGTATTCCTCCCAGTAGGTGGGGTTGTGGTTACCGGAGTTTCTTTAACCATCTTTCCAGAAGTTTGAAAAAACTGAAAAGAAATGAAGTTATAGCTTTTATGCACGGATGGCGCCAATAAGAAACACTAATCGACCCCGGGCAGATTACGGATAACCTGGGGGTTAAATAGATGTTTCCCACGAGGGGTTAGACCCGGCAAAGATGGTTCTTCTGATAACCTGCAAAACAGACACCGTGAGCTCGTCACTGAGAAGGGGGGGGGGGGTTCCTCCTTGTGACCACCCTCCGGCGTGAGAATCAGACTAGATTGCTCTTGAATATAAATGTATATTAAGAGATTGCTAGAGCAGATATCAGGTATAATATGTAATACGAGATAGTATATGATGATAAGATGATAAGATCATACCATTTGGGGTATTTATAGCCGAAGGTAGGTTTCCAAGAAGGTGTAGCCGGCTGAATAGTATTCCTGTTCTACCAACTGTGGCCTACGCACGTGCCATACTGGTAGTTGGTGGGTAGGCAGCGGCTGACAGTGACCAGGCCTGCTGTGTACTATTCCTTTTCCACCAACTGCCGGCTATGCACGTGGTATGACAGGAGTTGGTGAGTAGGCAGCGGCTAATAGTGACATACAGTACAAGAGCATGCTGCTCGCCATACTGTTGTCAATGAGCTGTCGTATCTTTGGTCAGATCTTTTGCCCATACCTCGTCAGGTACAGTACAAAAGATCTTCCCGTATCGTACGGACTGGCTTATTTGAGCGGGAGTATTCCCCCTCCCGCCTTTGTGCGGGATTGTTCCCGGCTTTGCTCATTCCTTCAGGTGACAACTGAATTATTGAGAGCTAAGTGCCTTGTGCGTGTAGCCTTGCTGCGCGGGTGGCCTTCCCTGATGGCTTGTATCCGCAACTGCGGGAACAGGCAGAGTACTTCACCATTGGGAGGCATTTCCTGCGGGAACAGCTTGCGTACTGCGCGTAAGGACGTCACGTCTCTGAGCATGGTGGGTCCTGCGGATCCAGTTGGTTTCTGCGCAGACGTCTCTCTTCAAGGTGAGTCTTGCGGGTCTAACTGGGCTCTGCTGGGACCTACCTCTTTAATATACTAGCTTGATTCTTCATGGCTGACAACATGAATATAATAGGTACCGTTTATACGAATATATATATATATATATATATATATATATATATATATATATATATAGCTTGAAGATTGTTTATGTTCATATGCAATACAAGATCCAAGATTTCATCATTCCGAATATAATATACTAAAGAGTTGACCCGATTTATCTATATAATCTTCTTTTAAAGATATACCGAACTTAGATATTATAAGTTGTAGTAAAATGTAGGGTTAAGTTTAAATAAGAAGTTTGATTTTCTTAAGAAGGCTATGAAGGAGGGTATTTTAGTCTAATACTTTAATATCAAAACCCACTTAAATTAATTTCAAAAACTCACTAACATAAAACCCAATTACATCTTCACTCATCTCTTACAACCACCACCACTCCACCGCCCACCGCCACCACAACCGTAACCCACCGCCACCACCTCGCCGGAAAAGTCCGAAAAAACACCATGAAAAACACAATGAAAAAAACACAATGGAAAAATACACTATGAAGAAAAAAACACAATAAAAAACAAAATTGTATGACACAATGTAAATAACACAATGGAAAAAACACAATGAAAAAAAAAACACAATGAAAAATATTATTTTATAACACAATTTTGTATTACACAATTCGGTAAAACACAATTTGTAAAAAACCCACTAATTTTTTTTTAATTTTTATATTACAATATGGTACTCATATAAAAGATAAAAAGACGCTCGTTATTATGGTGAATTTATTTTTCAATAAAAACATCGTAAAAAAAGTTATGGACGTTTTAAAATGATAGGGGAATTTGGCACGTGTCTTGCATGTGGAGAGAAAAAGTCAACAAATGTGTTATTTCTTTTATGCCATTTACCTTGTATTCACACTTGATTTCCCCTAAACTAATCTCAACTCTCCATATTAAAAATCAATGGACAACATTACTTCTTATCCTTTCTACAAAAAGTATACTTCCTATTATAACCTAACCCTAATAAATAATGTCCTGAATTAAAATTTTTAAATAAAATATTTTTGTCTCGATGATAAGATTATATTGGATTTAACATTTAACTTTAGATATTTTTCTAAAATGTGTCAATTTATCTCTAATAACACAAAAAGTATTGAGCGGCCCCTCATGCTATCATTTACCCCAGATCCCCAATTTTCCACACATTGTCATTATGGATATCATAGTTTATTTAACTGCATTAAAAGTTAGATTTCAATCACATAACTCGATATTTAAAATATTTGGATTATGTGTTGTTGTTGAAGTCGGCGTGTAAATTCATCCAATCATATTGTGCCACGTAGCGCATAATGGACTCAACCCTTCAACCCGTTGGTCGCGGCACCGGTGAATTCATCCCGTTGTCGTTCGCACCTGTTGAATTCATCCGTTCGCGAGTCAACCCATCAATTTTCTTCCTTTATCCCACGCGAGCAAGCTCGCCTGGGGTCGCGACCCCCGCTTGCGGCGAGTGGTGAAGCGAGGGTGCTGTGGTGTTCGCGGACGGCGAGGCTCGCGTCACTTGCTGAAGCCGGTCGCTCGCTTGCCATAACGCATAGTATTAGAAATATCATATATTATAATCATCAAGTTATTTTAATATTTTTTTTTTTGAGATTTATGACGTAACCCATGACCTATTAGTCTGTCTAGTTGTGTGATATTGTAACATTCGTTACTTTTAAACCTGAAAAAAACCCGACCCGTTTCGAATTTTTGGTTTTTGTTTATAAAGAATATATATATATATATATATATATATATATATTCTCAAGTTTCTTTGTTCGTTTATTTTATATTACTTTAGTTCAATTATTAAAACTCCGGGAAATTTAAAGCTTAAGAAATCCGTTAAGTATTCGGACCTATTACGTAAATATCCAAATTTTTAATGTATTGTATTCCTTATATACGTATCCGAAGTTCGAGGTTCTTAGTGTAAATAACAATTTAAATCTTTGCTTACAAGAAATATAAACTAGATTGATTATTTTGTAACATTAATTAAAATCAGTTTTAAAAGAAGCTTATTAGTACAGGGGTCATTTATATAAATTAGAATTCAAAATAATAATATAATAATAATAAGCACAGTACCCAACCCCCTACCCAAACCCGTATTTCCGGCGAGCCGCCTCCCGCGACGGCGTGAGGCTTCGGCCAACGCAAAACATCTCCATTTAAGTCGTTCTTGACCTGTTAATTAAGCATAACGTAGTTAGACGGCAATAAACGGCAATAATTAACATTATAATTATATTTTAACGCGCTAATCGTCGAACTAATTCGCGTAATCTTCGCCGGAAAATCCGCCATAAGCAATTAACACCGATTAATGAATTTCATCGCAATTATTAGTATAAATAGGACCATTAACTAAAGCTAAACTCGTCCACAACCATCAATTTATCTAACAAACACTCTATAATACGCCATTGATTCATTACAGTCCGTTTTTCCGGCCATCCGCTGTCGCCGTCAACCTAAAATACCTACAGGTAATATTTAGTTGGTTTTGTTTCGTTGTTCATCGTTAATTAAAACCCCCAAGTTAATTTCAACAAACATGGAACAAAATAGGAGAATTGAAACCTAGTGTTTTATGGTGATGATGATGAATAAGAATTATAATTTATATAGTTTTGTTGCATTCTACAATCAAATATGAAGCTGGAGCAGATAGTTAAGACTCTAGACTGTGAGGGTGTAGACCCGGGTTTGAACCTGGGTCATGGCTAAAATTTTTAACATTTAATTTTTAAACCTTTTCCTTTTATATTAATTCAAGTTTTATATATTAAAAATCAAATAAAACCTTTTTAAGTTAAATAAATTAATAATAAATTAATTTTGTCATTTTTCTTTCAAAAACCACTCGTTTCATATATTAGTTATGCTTAGACACATTAATATAATATTATATTATTATTGCATTTCGTTAATATTAATAAAACACTAACGTAATCGTTTAAAGATAAAATCTCGTCAAAATTTGTACTTCGTTAATATAACTAAATTCCCCTATTAAATAATAAATTATTAGTGGAAATAATATTTAAATAATATATTTTGTTAAACCGTCAATATTAGTTTCGTTTGACTTTAAACCTTAGTCTGTTAGCTTTAAAAGTCGTTAGGTTGTAATTCGCTAACTTTAATTCAAAGACATAGTTTTAATCGTTCAAGATAAAATTTCATTTAAAATCCATTCAATGTAAAATCGTAACTCTTATATTAGTATTAGGAAAATTGGATCTTAATAATTCAAACTATTAGCAACTGCCCAACTAAAAATGTGACTATTGGTAATCCCAACTATGAGATTTGTTGTCAATAACAATCCCAGTCTAACAAACCATTAACTCTGTTTAACTCTAATGACCAAAATGGATGGATGTTAACGTTAACTATTAATTTTTTTAATCAACAACCAAAATACCCTTTTATTTTAATTAAAGAAATAAAAATACTAATATCTTCGTCTTCAAACTCCAACCTTTGCTCATGCCGGCCACCGCCGATCTTGAAATGGGTCGCGATCCGTCTTCATTAGAACTTTGATCTTGAAATCAGCGACTCATCTTCACCTCTACTATGTAGATCTGTTAAAAGGAAAACAAAGCGGGTCTTTTTGAACGATTTACGGGCGGATGTATAAGCTGAAAAATTGTTTTTCAGGACAAAATCAAGTACTGTCGTGACCCAATCTTCAACTCCTTGATCGATAAAAAACGGGCAAGGTACGTTTAGCTGGCCGGATTGTGCGATGACGGTGGTGTATTCTGGTTGCAGATCTGCGAGCGAGGTGCTTGTGTCGTCAGAGCAGGTGGGGTGGTCGGAGATGGGTTTTCATTACCGGAAACCTGTAACGTTGGTGGAGCTTTGGTCGCCGGAACTGTAAAGATGGTGGGGGTTATAGTTTCCGGAGGCCGGTGGTCGTGGGTGTATGGCCAGAGACTTTTTTGGAGAGAGCATAGATAAGAGAGTAGAGAAAGGAGGGTTATTTTTGTCATTGTACTCCTACTTAACGGACAAAGTTAGCATCCATCCATTTTGGTCATTAGAATTAAACGGAGTTAGTGGTTTGTTAGACTGAGATTGTTATTGGTAACAAATCTCATAGTTGGGATTACCTCATAGTTGGGATTACCAATAGTCACATTGTTAGTTGGGATTATTAGTGGCCAACTGTTAATAGTTTAGATTATTAAGATCCAATTTTCCTTAGTATTATGTTATAATATTAAATACTAAACATCGTTAAAATTTCATTAAACTTAAATATATTATTATAATATGAAAGCCATAAAATGCTAATAAAATGCATTAACATAATGCTTAATTTTAAAATTAAATTGTTTAATGTTTATAATCTCGTTAGTTAGATTTTGCTTTTGTTTTAATTATAGTTCAAGAAGTTCAGTCGTTTCGAGTTCTTTAACGCATTTTCGGTTGCTTCGGTTTCGTTATAATGTTTTCGGCTTATATTGCAAGTTTAGCTTCGATTTCCAGTTGAGTTTCTCACACCCCCCTTTTTAAACGTTTTCATATTCTGGGGGTAGTATATGCATCCTATCAAACCTCAAGAATTACTATTTTTGCTTACAAACTACAATTCATATCATGGACTTGTGTGCTTACTTGCTTATTTGTTTTATACGTGGATTTCAAGTGGTTGCCTCAATAAGTATGATAATACGTTCCCCTTTGCACTCAGGTCTATTTGTATCGAGTGGAAAATGGACATCATATCTGAGTACGTTGGTAGCCCCAACTGGAAAGGACCTTCGTTTGTTATTTACACTCAGGTCTATTGCATCGAGTGTAAAGAATCCTTATGTGCTCATTTCACAAGTTTTCATGGAATTTTATGATTTTTACGTATTATATCAAACTGTGGGGTTCTCACCAGCTATGTTCATAGCTGAATTTATTTTATACATATACTAAAGGTATAGAGATACAAGGATGAAGGTTAGAAGATACATAACATGCTTATAGGATATTCAAAGAACAACTTATTGTTTCGTTTATTTATTTGTTTACAACTTGTATTATTTGATAAACTTGTGTTAAATGATGATGTAAATGAAATAATGTTATTATGGTCACCTAATAGTGTCAAGTGTGTTTGAGCAATCTGTACGTCACATTCAGGCGTTTCCGCTTTAGCCAGGGTGTTACAGATATCCCCGGATAAATGTGAAGTCTCGGGTTCTAATCCTTATGAATACAAGATAAAAGTGGAATTTTGTAAAAGTAATTAGTTATATGATGTAACTGTTACTTGAACAATTGTATTACTAGAAATGTTTATACGCTTAAACAATTGAAATCACCAAAAAACCGAGGTCCCCAAAACAAATTGGGAGAGAGGCTTGTCGTCGTTGAAAATTACCAAAAAATGGACCCCACATACAACAATGCCTTCGATCGCCTCCCTTTATTAATAACATAGACGACATCCATTGGTATTCAGTCCATTAATTCTACCCCTAGCAATATTATTGTTAACTAGGTTAGAGCCCGTATTGCACACGGGTGAAAAATATAATAAAAATAAAAAATTATTATATGTAATACGTAAATTTAATTGTTTCATATAATAACTTTTATTTATGACTTTTTTTTGTTAAGTTTTAATATATTATACACTATAATTTTAAGTTGAAAATCAAATCTTTATGTTTGATTTATTTAAAATAAAACATTCATACCGATATTGTTATATTAAATATTGTGTGTACAAAAATGGTTTATAACAAAATGTTATCACATATTTAAAAACTAAATATACAAAACTAAGGTTTTGTTGTAAAAGAAAATAAATAAAAATATATTATATTTTAAAATAAAGAAAGAAACGATAAACAATTTTAAATGGTTGTGATAAAAAGATGAGAAGACAATGTGATATTGTGAATTATAGAAATGTTAACAATTAAATATAATTTTGGTTTTATACTTGAAGAAAAATCACATTTATATATGTTAAGTCAAGAAATCAAACATATTACCATTTTAGTGGAGTTGGTTTGAAACATGAGGTCTTGGGTTCGAAACCCATATCACACAATAATTTATTTTTCAAAATTTTATACAGTCTTACGAGTTATGGGCTATAATAGGAAAACGGGTAATGAGTCATAATATAATAGGAAATAGTGGCATGACATCTGCTTGGCATTTTATATGAAGTGCCTAATTAAATGCCATGCGAATAACTTGTGTTGCTTTAATAGATGTGAAATGCCTAGTTAAGTGCCATATGAATAACTTGTGTTGCTTTAATAGTATGTTTTCGGTTTACATAGAATTTCACGGTTGCCTCCAATTGCATCATGTTTTTCTTTAGTTTCAAGTGGGTGTATTTGAATAATTGTTATAGTATCATTAAAGGAATATGTAACTTAGAAACCCTTTTAAACCGTTGAAAAAAAAAAAACAAAAACAAAACCACTTTTAAAATAAGATAACGTACCCTATACTAAGCACCGTATGATACTTCAACGGTAAGACAATGCTAGTTTATAATAATAGTTAGATTAGATTACGCAACCATGCATACTAATAATATTTGAACATGATTAATTAATAATAATAAGTAAGCAGTTTATAACTCGTTACACCGGATTTTGGTAAGGCAATTTTGAACCAACGTTTTTTTAAATACCGGTTTTAAAACCGGCAAACTAGTTTTAAGCCCAAGAGTTTTGATATTTTTTTCAACCCATATTTTTAAAAATGATTTTTAACCTACTGGATAAAATTAAAATTAGTAAACATAGTAAACATCGATTCGTTAATCAACCAATTATCATATCCTTCAAATTGAGTAAACAAGACCTACAATTGAAGCTTCAATCTCAAATCTTGTGTGACATCTGCCCTGATCCGATCCGACCCAGGTACCCGTTTCTCTGACCCGATCTCTTTCTTTTATGATTTAATATTTATTTATACTTATATTTTACTTTTAATAATAATAATATATTTTCCTTCCCGTCCCTCTTCTTCTCTCTTTCCCGCTTTCTTTTCCCTCTGGTCGCCGTCCCGCCCTTAAGCCTTGTTTCCCTCTTTTTCTTCTAACTCTTTGCTTGTTCTTTGTTCCTTCCCGCCTAAGGTTGTCTGCGCAGCTCCACGCGCCAGACTCCTTTCAAGGAATCCTGCGTGAAGACCACCTGTTACAGCGATACGCGAGACGAACTCTTCTCGCAGCGCGCTAAGAATTGTAATTCTTCTCGCAGCGCGCGAAGAACGGTAGTTCTTCCCGCGACGCGCTAAGGATTTGTAGTTCTTCTCGCAGCGCGCTAAGAACCGTAGTTCATCCCTCGACGCGCGAAGAATTATAGTTCTTCCCGCGGCGCGCTAGGAATTTTAGTTCCTCCCGCGGCGCGCTAAGAAATGTGATTCTTCCCGCGGCGTGCTTAGAAATGTAGTTCTTTCCGCGACGCGTTAAGGTTGGTTCTGTCTGCCTTCGCGCTCGCCGCTCTCTTGACCTTCTGTGTCTGCCTTCGCGCCTTAGCCTTCTCGCGCTAAACCCTTTGAGTTTTCTTCTGTTGAATCTAGCCGTTTGCTTTTGTGATGTCTTATCTTTTGAGCTGTTGACCTAATCTGCTTTATGTCTGAAAAGTTACTTTCGGCGCAGCATGCGCACCAACCCCATTGGTTGGCAGAAAAAGTGACTGACATTATCTTTGGAGATCTGCTTTTTCCATGCTTTGACCAGTACCTTTTTCTGATCCGCCCATGCTTTTTACTGTTCCCCTGTCAGCCTTTTTCTCTTTTTCCCTGTTGCCATATCTTTTGATATCTTTTGCTTTTGGAATCTTTTACTTTTTGAGATCTTTTCCCCTTTTCTAGGGATTGTGTTCCCTAGGGTTTCTCTATAAATAATAGTATTATTTTTCCTAACACATCACACACCAACACTTAATTTAACCTCCTCCTTGCTCTCTCTGCCGCCTCCTCTCTGCCTCCGTCTTCCTCCCTGTTCTGCCCTGCTTTTCCGGTAATATATATTATATATAATAATTTACTTATTTAAGTTAACTTATAATCAAGACTTAAAAACAAATCATTAAGACAATAATCTTATTTATAGGTTAACTTGTGCTTGTTTAAAAGTTGGTTCTTGCTTTATCTTACACCGCATCGTTATCAAGTGAGTAATCTCGTACCTAATCCCTTTTTATTTTTAACGTTTTGGGATGTTCATGTGTTCGTACAAACTTAGAGTCAAACTTGTTTATGAACTTTAGTCGCGCAGTATCCCATGTGTTGAGGACGTTTACTTGGCTGTTTATTTGTATGTGTGTATCATTAACCGCTTTGTTCGGCCTATTCCGCAGTTTTCATGGATCCATTAGATGAACACGGGAGACCTATCGTTTACGGTTT